>NW_006921885.1:2615634-2618025 GCF_000298275.1 Orycteropus afer afer | reverse complement strand
CAATTAATATTTGCTTCACATACTTTGGAGCAATTTCATTGGGTGCATAAATATTTATTATTGTAACATCTTCTTTGTCAATTGACCCTTTCAGCATTATATAGTGTCCTTCTTTGTCTCTTATGTTGTTTTTCACCTTAAAGTCTATTTTATCAGAAATTAATATTGCCACTCTTGGTCTTTTTTGGTTTTCATTGGCTGGGTATATTTTTTTCCACCTCTTAACTCTTAATTTGTTTTTATCTTTATGTCTAAGGTGGGTCTCTTGTAGGCAGCATATCAATGGGTCTTCTTTTCTTATCCAGTCTGACACTCTCTTTCTCTTGATTGGTGCATTTAGTCCATTCACATTGAGTATAATTAGTGATAGGTATGAATAGAGTGCTGTCATTCTGTTGTGCTTTTTTGTCATGTTGTTGGTGTTTCTTTGGCCCATATACTTTTCTGTGTTGAGTTTGATTTGTTGTCAACTGTTTCCTCTCTTTTCTTCTTTATTGTTGACTTTGTGCTTATTAAACCCGCATGTTTTCCTTCCTTCTGTATTTGCTTAGGGGGAGTGTTAATTTTCTGTGTGGTTACCTTGGAGTGAATTCTTGTCTCTACATTTTTAGAACAGTCTGTTTTATGAGAACATTGTTCAGTTTTCCTCTCCATTTGAAAGTTTGTACCTAGCAGTTTTATTCCCTCTAAGAGCTTAGTTGCTGTTGTCATGTGCTGATTGACTTCCTTGATTTTTAGTGTAAAATGTTTTATGGTCTTATTTTGAGTTTCTATTTCTGATTTGGCTTTAGTGTTCATGTTATATATCCTGATTTTGTTGATCTCTGTTGTGCATTCTCTATTGGAAGGACTTCCTTAAGCATTTCTTGTAGGGTTAGTCTGGTTTTCACAAAACCCCTTAATTTCTGTTTGTGATATTTGGAGCTGTGTGTCAACTTGGCTGGACCACAATTCTGTGTAGCTTAAGCAATTGTGATGTGGGCTATTCCCATGCTGGGATCAGATGTATATTTCTTGAGCAGCCAATCTGTTGAAGGAAGTTTGCCTAGGAGTGTGGACTGCTTTCAGTATATTTATGGACATCCTGGGAAAAGAGACACTCTTCTGTGGATTGGGATTCTGTTGTGCTGCCTACAACTGTCCATGAGTGAACAATCCACCATTCGGCTGGGAGATCTTGACTTCATCATTCATTGGAGTCAACAACCAGAATACTGCCTGCCAACCTTGAGCTCATCAGCCCCTCCAGTTGTGTGAGTCAGGAAAAGCCTCCAGCTTGAGAACTTGGAACTTGTCAGCTTCTATAAGTGTGTAAGCCATTTTCCTAAGATAAATTTCTCTTGCTCTCTCTCTATATACATACATATAAGCTTTACTTGGCTTTGCTTCTCTAGAGAACCCAGTCTAACACACTCTTTGTCTGCGCATGCCTTGATTTCACCCTCATAATTGACGGAAAATTTGGCTGGATATAGGATTCTTGGTTGGAAGCTCTTTTCCTTCAGTGTTTTATATATGCTGTCCCATTGTCTTCTTGACTGCATGGTTTCTGCTGAGTAATTGGAGGTCAGCCTAACTGTTAGATTATTATAAGTAATATTTCTTTTGTCCCAGGCAGCTCACAAAATTTTCTTTGTCTTTGGTTTTGGAGAATTTGATTAGACTATACCTTGGTGTTTTTCTCTTAGGATCTACCTTGTATGGGGTTCTATGAGCTTCTTGGACAAATATCTTTCTTCCTTCATGTTATGGGGGAAGTTTTCCGTTAATAGGTCTTCCACAACTTTCTCAGTGGTTTTTGTTTGCCTTTTCTTGTTCTGGAATTCCAATGAGGCATATGTTGTTTCTTTTCATGCCATCCCATATAACTCTTAGGTTTTCTTCATTTCTCTTAAATCTTTGTTCTGATTTTTCTTCATACAGGCTGGTGTCCAGGAATTTGTCTTCTAGCTGGGAAATGTGTTTTTCAGCCAGTTCTATACTACTCTTTTGTGCTTCTACTGTGTTTTGTAATTCTGTAATTTTAGTATTCATCTTCTGGATTTCTAACTGCTATTTTTGTATGAGTTCTGATTGTGCATTAATCTTGTTATTTTGCTCTTGTATGATTTTCCTGAGTTCTCCCAGGGAACTGTCTGTGTTTCTCTTACATCTGTTTGGGGTTTCCTTAGGCTCTTGTAGAGCTCTATAAATATACTTTCTAAATTCCTTCTCAGATAATGCTATTGCTTCCTCTTCCTCCATATTTAATGAGACCTTTGTTTGGTGTTTTACTTCTAATGCCTTGTCCTGATTTTTTGTTTGATTTGAGGTTGCCTATTGTTTCCTAGACAATTTGAGGCTGTCTTTAACTGTTGGTTATGTATTGATTTGTTTTGTCTTGGTTTTATG
>NW_006921885.1:2612449-2615169 GCF_000298275.1 Orycteropus afer afer | reverse complement strand
CCTGCTCTCAAGGCCCCTCCATGCCAAAAAGCTAACCTAAGATAACTCCCCCATTCCACGATCCACTGCAGGAGTTCTTTCCAGGGCCTGCCCACTTGTGGAGTTAATGTTCTCTCTGGTTAGGCTTCAGTGGTGCTGGAGCCAGAGAGATGTCTGCTCATACCCAGCAGTCCCAAGTTTACCAATAAAAGCAGGTGCCGGCCCCTCCGTGCCAAAAAGCTGACCTAGGATAACTGCCCCAATCCACGTTCCATGACAGGAGTTGCTCCTAGGGCCCGCCCAGTTGTGCCATTAATGTTCTCCTGCTTGCTGGCTTCATTGGTACTGGAGCCAGAGAAATCTATGCTCCCACACAGCAGTCCTAAGTTTACCAATAAAAGCATGTGCTGAAGGTAGATCTGTGGAGCAGCCACAGGTTCTCTAGTGTAGTGCATTCTCTCCACTACCCCAGGGAGATCTCAGATGGCCTTTCTCACCTGCTGGTTGGCACTCCCCCAGAGAGGTCTCTGATAGCCTTTCTCATCAGCTGGTTGGTTCTCCACAGGGCAGGTTCCCCTGTTTTTGGAATTTTTCCCCTGCCCCTTTCTCCTTTCTATCCTACTCCCCTGAGTTTGGCATACTCTGACTCAATGGGCTGTTCAGAGCACCAGAATCCCCATTTCAAACTGCTGCACCCAGTTTTTCAGGCACTAGGATACTAGAGGGAATTAGCATGAGGATTACTAAAGAGACACCATTTTCAAACCCCCCTATTAGCATTTTAAAAGTTCTTTGCCATTTCAGAGAATACAGTTGGTCTATGTACCTCATACACAGCCACCACCATCTATCAGTGAAGGCTTGCATGTTGCTATGATGATGAATAGGTTTCAATGGAGGTAGACTAAGACAGACTAGGAAGGAAGGCCTGACAATCTACTTCCAAATCCCAGCCAATAGAAACCTTATGGATCACAATGGCTTTCCATTGTTCACAGGGTCACCCTGAGTCAGGGGTCACTGTGAATTGAGGGCTGACTAGACAGTAGCTAACAACAACCAGTGAAACTGTTACACTGTAGCATATTTGGAGCAACCTCATACTGCCCCTGCAGAGAAGTACTGAGGACAAAGTTTTTCAGAGCTGCAAAGGATCCTGCAAACTTTCTCCAGAAGTCTCCAAATTTTGTTCAGCCAAGTCCCAGGATACTGACAGGCTACATAGAAAGTAAAGATTAGCTAATGGTGAGATAGGAGTCCCTGGGTAGTACAAATGGCTAACATAATCAGCTACTAACCAAAAAGTTAATTGTTCAAGTTCACTCAGAGGTGCTTCAGAAGAAAGGCCTTGCAATCCACTTCTGACAAACCAGCAACTGAAAACCCTATGAAGCACAGTTCTACTCTGACACACACAGGGTCACCATGAGCCAGAATCTACTCAACAACCACAGGCTTAATGGTAAGATAATGAAAAGCATTTTCATACAAAGAATTGTTTGAGGTTTCCATGACAGTTTGTTTCAAAATCACCTTAGAATTAACAGGACAAAAGTTGGAGAAACTTTGTACTGTGGCTGGATTATATCTCAAAATATTAATCTGTACACAGGGCCATATTCACTTCTGCTTTCTCAACAATACTTGAGGGACATTATCCTTCTTCTAGCCAAAATAAATCACCACTCATCTGTCATTTTGTCAGTACTGTGGTGGCTTGTGTGTTGGTGTGAAGCTGGAGGCTATGCCACCAGTATTTCAAATACCAGCAGGGTCACCCATGGTGGACAGATTTCAGTGGAGCTTCCAGACTAAGAAAGACTTGGAAGAAGGAAGGGGCCATCCACTACTCAAAGATTTGGGCAGTGAAAACCTGGTGAATAGCAGGAAACACTGTGTGATATATTACTGGAAAACTTTAAGAATAGTCCTGAGACATTGTCTGATATAGGGCCAGAAGATGAGCCCCTCAGGTCAGAAGGCACTCAAAATATGCCTGGGGAAGGGCTGCCTCCTCAGAGCAGAGCCAGCCTTAATGATGTGGAGGGAATAAAACTTTCAGGACCTCCATTTGCTGACATGCCACTACTCAAAATGAGAAAAAATAGTTGTAAATACCCATTAATAATCAGAATGTGGAATGTACAAAGTATCAATCTAGGAAAATTGGAAGTTGTGAAAAACGAAATGGAATGCATAAAGATCTATATCCTAGACATTCCAAAACCAAACCAAACTCATTGCCATCAAGTCAGTTCTGACTCATAGCGACCCCTCCTTGGGTATCCAAGGTGGTATCTCTAAGGAAGTAGATTGCCTAATCTTCCTTCAGAGGAGTGACTGGTGGGATTGAAGTTCCAGCATTCTGGTTAGCAGTCAGATGTCTTAGGCAGTATGCCACCACAGCTCCTAATCTAGACATTAGTGAGCTAAAATGGACTGGTTTCAGCCATTTTGAATCAGACAACCATATGATGGGAATGACAATTGAAGAGGATTGGTGGCATTCATCATCACAAAGAATGTTTCAAGACATATCCTGAAGTACAATGCTGTCAGTGATAGGATAATATCCATACACCTACAAGGAAGACCAGTTAATACTATTATTCAAATTTACACATGAATCACAAAAGACAAAGACAAAGAAATTGAAGATTGTTACCATGTTCTGCAGTCTGAAATTGGCCAAACATACAATAAAGATGTATTGATTATCACTGGTGATTGGAATGAAAAAG
>NW_006921885.1:2610975-2612026 GCF_000298275.1 Orycteropus afer afer | reverse complement strand
GCAGCACTATTTACATAGCCAAAAGATGGAAACAACCTAGGTGTCCATCAACTGAGCAATGGATATCCAAACTATGGTAAATACACACAATGGAATACTATGCAACCCTAAAGAATAATGTAGAATCTGCAAAACACCACATAACATGGATGAACTTGGAGGACATCATGCTGAGTGAAATAAGACAATCACAAAAGGACAAATATTGTATTAGTCCATTATTGTAAAAGTTAAGGAAAGTTTTATTTATGGAAGGAAATTTTCTTTGTTGGTTACCAGGGGTGGAAAGGGAGGGGAGGGAACGCTGTTAGATAGATAGAGATAAGTTTTGATTTGGGTGAAGAGAAGGGCAATGTACCAAATGTGAGTGATCAATATAGTGGCACTGAGTAAGAGAAAGACAGAGAGAGGTACGTGGGAAGTACAGACAACAAAGATGAACCCTTTCTCACATATGGTACGGCATTTCAGTGAAGGTAAACATGTGGGTGGATAGATGAATGGACAGGCTGAACTATTAGGTATATCTGTGAAGTGGGGAGTGTACCCAAGAACATGTATAGGGTTGGCAGACAATGTTCCTATAACTTTATGTGTATGATATGAATTCCCAGGTGTATAGTGGAGCGGGCAAGGGGCAAGGTTGTAGTCACTGCTTGGTCACAGCCAGCTACCCAGAGGGACTGAGTAGGTGAACCTGTGGGCTCGGGACCATAGTCACAGAGGACATCAAGCTCAATGGACATAACATACTACACAAAACATTGTTCCACCTCTCACTGTGGCAAGTAGCGACTGGGATCTTAAAAGCTTGCAAGCTGCCATTTAGATGTAATGATGTGTCTCTCCTCATCCACAGCAAAGAAAAATGAAGAAAACCAAAAATTCCTGCAAACAGTTAGTCCTAGCGTCTGGTACATCATCCAATCTGCAACCTATACGACTATGAGACCAGAAGAACTAGATGGTGCCTGGCTACTACTGTCAACCACTTGGAAGAGGATCTGTGTAGGAGATCCTGGATAGAGAGGAAGAACAATGTGGAAAAAAA
>NW_006921885.1:2609079-2610875 GCF_000298275.1 Orycteropus afer afer | reverse complement strand
AGGAATTGGTGAAGAACAAGGCTCCAGGAATTGATGGAATACCCACTAAGATGTTTCAACAAATGGGTGCTGTGCTGAAGGCACTCACTCGGCTGCACCAAGAAATTTGGAAGACAGCTACCTGGCCAACTGACTGGAAGAGATCCATATTTGTACCTATTCCAAAGAAAGATGATCTTACAGAATCTGGAAACTTTTGAACAATATAATTAGTATCACACACAAGTAAAATCTTGCTGAAGATGATTCAAAAACAGTTGCAGCAGTATATCAACAGAGAAGTTCCAAAAATGCAAGCTGGTTTCAGAAGAGGAGGTGGAATGAGGGAGATCATTGCTGATGTCAATGAATCTTGACTCAAAGCAAAGAATACCAGAAAGATGTTTACTTGTGTTTTATTGACTATGCAAAACCATTCAATTCTGTGGATCACAGAAAATTATGAATAACATTGAGAAGAATGGGAATTCCAGAACACTTAATTGTGTTCATGAGGAACTTGTACATGGACCAGGAGCTGTCATTCAAATAGAACAAGGGGATACAACATGGTTTAAAATCAATAAGGGAGTGCACCCAGGTTGTATCCTTTCACCATACTTATTCAATCTGTGTGTTGAGCAAATAATCTGAGAAGCTGGACTGTATGGAGAAGAACATGCCATCAGGATTGGAAGAAGACTCACTAACAACCTGCAATATGCAGACAACACAACTTTTCTTACTGAATGTGAAGATGATGTGAGAATTTACTGATGAAGATTAAAGACAGTCTGCAGTATGGATTACATCTCAACACACAAAAAAAACAAAAATCCTCAAACTGGACCAATAAGCAAACACGATAAATGGAAAAAAGATTGAAGTTGTCAAAGATTTCATATTACTTGGTTCCACAATCAACACCATTGGAAGCACCAGTCAAGACATCAGATGATGTATTGCACTGGGGAAGTCTGCTGCAAAAGGCCTGTTTAAAATGCTGAAAAGCTAACATATCTCTTTAAAGGTGCGCCTAATCCAAACCATGGTATTTTCAATTGCCTCATATGCATGTGAGAGTTGGACAATGAATAAGGAAGACTGAAGAAGGTTGATGCTTTTGAGTTGTGGTGTTGGCAAAGGATACTGAAAGCACCATGAACTGCCAGAACTAACAAATCTGTCCTGGAGCAAGTATGGCCAGAATGCTCCCTGGAAGTGAGAATGGTCAGACTTTGTCTAACCAATATTGGTCGTGTTTTGAGAAGGGACCATTCCCTGGAGAAGGATATCATGCTTGGTAAAGTGGAGGGCCAACAAAAAAGAGGAAGGGCTTAAACAAGATGGACTGACACAGTGGCTGCAATGATGGGCTCAGATATAGAAAGGACTGTGAGGCTGGCACAGAACCAGGCATTGTATCATTCTGTGGTACATAAGGTTGCTATGAGTCAGAACTGACTCAATAGCACCTAACAACAGTCACCAAAATGGAAGGAGAAACAAAACTCAAAGAAGGTGCTAACCTGAATAATGAAGGGAAAGGTGCCCACGTACAAATGCTTCCCATATAAAGACTAAATGGCCAAGAACATATATAAGGTTGGCAGACAATGGTCCTATAAGTTTATGTGAATGATCAGAATTCCCAGGTGCATAAGAGCTGACAAGGGGCAAGGTTGTGGTCACAGCTTGATCACAGCCAGGTACCCAGAGGGACTGAGTAGTTGAACCTGCGGGCTTGGGACCATAGTCTCAGGGGACATCAAGCTCAATTGGCATAACATACTATACAAAACATTGTTCCACCTCCT
>NW_006921885.1:2598015-2604174 GCF_000298275.1 Orycteropus afer afer | reverse complement strand
AAGAGGTAACTATCGGGAGGAAGTAGGAGGGGAGATGTTGCATTGTGATAAATTGTGGTCAATGTCATGAGACAAAGTGTATGTGAATTGCTGTATGGAAAGTGTATTTGCTCTGTAAATTTTCACCCAAATCACAATTTAAAAAAAAAGGGACATCAAAAAAGTCTCTTCATCAAACACTAGCAAGGTTTTACACACTCTAATGTAAACCATATACACATCTTGATAATTAACTGAGTTCTTTTTTACCTAACAGTTCAAATAAATTATGAAAATAAGAATTTTGCCCAGTAATTGTTTTTTATTTCCTATATTTATAAAGGAGCCCTGGTGGCACAGCACTTAAAACACTTGGCTGCAGAATGAAAAATCAGTTGTTCAAACACACCAGCCACTCCATGGGAAAATGATGTGGCAATCTTGTTCCTTAAAGATTATAGCCTTGAAAACCCAATAGGTAGTTCTCCCTTACAGGGTCACTATGAGTTGGAATTAACTCAATGGCAATGAGTTATATTTAATATGAAGAAGTCTTGAGTAGATTTTCAACATTTTAATGATGTTCTTTTCATTCTCCCTGGTGAAGAAACTCCCATCTAAGTAATTTGATTGTTTTTTTTAACTGAATCAGCTATTGACTGGAGGATAAATGTATGGATATGTGTACAAATAGCATAAAAACTGTGGCAAGCAATACTGTAGGTGCAGTAAAATGTATCAAACCATTGTACAATCTGACTATAACAGCAATGTGTTCTCCAAGAATATCTCATGCCAAAGCATCTGCCCTGGATTTTCTCACTATGTTCAAGTGGGATGGTGAAAAATGGTCATAGACTTTCAGTCAGCCACATGACATGACTGACTTGACCAGCTCTCAGTGAGAAAATATAATTACTGAAATTTCACCAACAGTTACATGAAAATGCCCTAGACCTCCTCTTGGGCAGCACTGACATAGCTCATAAAATTCTGAAAACTCTGCAGATATTTATAGCCAGATATTTATGAGTTTGGGTTCTTGAAATATTAAGAGAAGAGAAATTGCCTGAACACCAAAACTAACGTGCTGTGCTCCATCTCTGTCACTCATCGGATTCTCCACAGTGGAGAGACTCAATGTAAAAGAATCTCACTTATTAACCAATAAACTGGGTAACAAATATTTTTTTGGTTTTTTTCACACAGTATATGATTTTAAATGCTATTTTTTTGTTAAAATAGACATGGATATGTTGAAAAATAAAAAAATTCACATGGATTTCTAACATAAAATACTTTAAAGATAAATTTACCAATTCTGAGAGGGTAATTTGGAATCTGGCCCCAGATTATCAATTCAATTCAATTTCTACACTATTAGGAACACTTAATAGGAAAAGTTAGGAATTACTGCTCTGGAGTCCATGTATGGAGACAGCTGTTATCATTGTTAGGTGCTGTCATATGTGTTCTGACTCATAGCAACCCCACGTAACAGGTCAGAATTACCCCATAAGGTTTTCAAGGCTGTGATCTTTAAGGAAGCAGATTGCCAGGTCTTTCTCCCTCAGAGTCCCTGCATATGTTCCAACTGCCAACCTTTTGGTTAGCAGCAGGACACTTAACCATTACACTACCAGGGCTCCTTATGGAGAAGGCTAGTAGGTACCAATCACTTAGCTTTCATGACTGATCCTGCCAGAAAAGACACCACTAACAAATAAGCAGCACTTACAATAAACATTGTTTTCGAGGTGTCATCTCTCAGTGTTTGAGAAAAGGCAGACATGTGGACAACACACATGTCCAGGCAATATATCTCACTGTTCCTCAATGAACCAACTCTGTTTAAAAAGAAACATGATCTGGAATCCACATATATTTCATCTACTGTAAATAAAGCATACATTAGTTGAAATGACATTTCAACTGAACATGTTTTAAAACATGGCAATGTTAGCTTAATACCCAGATCCTTAGTCACTTAATCATTAGACTTCCTTCATCTGTATTTTTTATATCTTTCTTTTACTGATTCCATCAAAAACACCATGAAAAATCTTCCATTCTGAGACATAGAGAGGTACATGGAAGGTACATACAGCAAAGATGTTAATGTTAATGCAGTACTGTGTTGTCAGTGATGGCAAGCATTGATTTTTGGATGGATAGATGGGTGGACAAGCTGAATGATCAGGTATGTCTAGGCAGCAGGGAGTGTGGCCATGACCATGTATAGGGTTAGCAGACTATGTTTCTACATGTATATTTGTATGTGCTGCAAGAAAATCCAATGTCCAGGTGTATAGCAGAGCTGGGAAGGGACAAGTTTGTGGTGGCTTCTTCATCACAGCCAGCTGCCCTATGGGAGGGAGTAGGCAGACCTGTGGGCTCAGGACCATGGTCGCAGGAGACATCAAGCTCAAGTGGCATAACATACTACACACAAAAACATTGCTCTACATCCTACTGTGGTGATTAGTGACTGGGATCTTAAAAGCTTGCAAGCAGCCATCTAGATGCAACAATAGGTCGCTCCTTATCCAGAGCAAAGAAGAATGAAGAAAAGCAAAGATGCATGGAAACAATTAGTCCAAGAGACAGGTAGACCATGTGAGCCTCAGCCTATATGACCATGAGACCAGAAGAACTAGATGGTGCCCAACTACCACTGTCAACCACTTGGAGGGGGATCAGTGCAGGAAGTCCTAGATAGAGTAGGAGAACAATGTGGAACAAAATGCAAAATCATAAGAAAAAGACCACTTTTGCTGGTCTGATAGAGCCTGGTTTGACCCCTGAGACTATGGCTCCTAGTTCCCCTTCAGGTCTGCAACTGAACTTACTCCTTTGGCTTCTAACCAAAAAATAGACAGGCATATGGGTGAACATTTACATCAGGTAGATACACTTCTTGGAGTGATCAATCAATCAATCATGGGAGAACAGAAGGGCAGTGCTTGCATAGGGAGATAGCTGGGGGTGGGGTGCTGGAGGCAGGAGTGCATGTGAGGGAAGGACACAGGAAAGAGGTAACTACAGGGAGGAAGTGGGAAGAAAGCTGTTATATTGTGGGGTATTGCGGTCAATGTCATGAAAATGTGTATGGATTGCTACATGGAAAATGAATTTGCTCTGTAAACTTTCACCCAAATCACAATAAAAATTAAAAATAATAATGATAATAACCAATTGAGGACCACTAAAAATAAAAAAGGGGGAGCTCTGGTAGCATAGTGGCTAAGGCACTTGACTGCTAACCAGAAGGCTGGCGGTTCAAACCCACCAGCAACTCCTCGGAAGGAAGATGGGGCAATCTACTTCTGTAGTGATACTGCCTCGGAAACCCATGGAGGGGTCACTATGAGTCGGGGCCGACTCGACTTGACTAGACTTGAAGGCACATAACAACAACAACATACCTGTGGCTGTAATCCCATTTGGACATAGGTTTTTCTTTATTATGTTAATAAGCCACATCAGTATACCTTGTTTTAAGTCAATCACTTTTGAGATATAAGAAGGGCACATTAGGCACAGAGAAGGAAGACAACATGAGGGACAATAGGTGCTACTTAACATGAAGATCTGCAAGGAACTGAGGAATAGAAGCTGAAAACAGACAAATACCTTCCCCCAGAACAGAGACAAAGAATATCTTCCTCTAGAGCCAGCGCTCTGAATTCAGACTTCTAGCCTCCTAAACTGTGAGAAAATAAATTTCTGCTCCTTAAGCCACTCACTTGTTGTATTTCTGTTATAGCATCACTAAGAAACTAAAACACATTCCTTAGCCCTGTCAGCTCCAAACTCAATTTCCCCCCTCCAGCTTCAGAATGAGTTCCTCTAACCTTCTGCAATCTTAGCCCCATTTCTCCCTACAGTTCCATCACTGGTATTTACCTCACCGTATCAGTTATTTATGTTGTAATCAACCCTGTATCTGTTGAAATTTAAAGAAATAACGTAGGGAAAATTATTTTGAAATGAAATGAAAACTTCAGTAATTTGATTTGCAAGAAACGAAGAACAGAGTGTCACAACCCGAGTGCTTTTAAGTAAGTCATAATTAATTACGCATGCATCTATGTTTGGATGCTCAATTTATGACTAATTATGCAGAAAATGTAATTGCACACTGAAGTAGTCAATCGTGCCTTCTCTGTATCTCATTTATGGCAACGAGCTTTGTGATTTTTTAATGGTATGTGCTACCTGTTGAAATGTTGTCAAGACACAAATCAGAAAAGCTCACCTGAAAGATAGCTGTTCTATTGAGAAAACTGCAGAAAGACTTAGAATTGTTTCCCAATTTATGTCGCCATTTTTCAAAAAATAGAAATGTATGTACTCCTATATTCTTCTGTCCTCTACTGAAATACACTTGCTAAGAAATCACATTAAGCACTTCCTGCCAGCTTCATTTCTCCTATGGATTTGCAATATAGACTTTTTATTTTCTTGGAAGAGTCATAAACCTCAAAGGAATCATGAATGACCATCACATTTATGTCATCCTAGACAGGCTTGTTTTTAATGACACTGAGGGGAATTTGTAATCTTTTTTCCATCTTAAGATGACTAATAAAGTGAATATCAAGGAAGCAAAGGAAATAAAACCAAATTTAAAACTTCCTCTGAATAAGTCATGGGAATAATAGCGTTTGTGAATATTTTCTCACTCCAGAAAAAGAGAGAGAGAGAAAGTGAGAAATTTCAAAAGCTCTTATTATACTTAACAGGATAACAACTATTTTATTAAGTTTTTCAAAAACTTCTGGGAAGTTTATAGCATTCAGCTGCTTTTTTCTGTATAAACCAAATAAATTCCAGGGCCATTTGTGGCCTAATCCCAGAAAGGTCTCACCTATAAGAGATATGGTCCAGCCTTCAAAAATAAAAGCTCCAGTTCTTCCTGTGCCTCTGAAGGGCCTGTGGTGGATGCGACCAGTGTTCCTCTATAAACAGTTCTTGCTTTCCAGGCTCAGGAGCAACTAAGTTTCCAGCACCCCTCCTTTTCTTCTAGAGTCAATCAGGCCATGGGTCTGTTCTGGGCAATGGGCTGTGAGCAAAAGTCTCTCCCTGGCTAAAGACTGGAAGAATGATTGTGAGATCCCCATTCCTTCTGTTCCTCTACCAGAAGAGTCTTAAGATCAAAGAATTCAGGTCACTGAGTCTTCACAAGGAGGGCACCTATCCTGGATAGTCCCACGGACCTGCAACAGACTTTGAGCAAGAAATGAAATTTCGTTGTGTCCAGCCACTAAGATTGAGGGATTGTGTGCTATTACAACAGAACCTAGCCTGTCTCGACATGCAAGCATTAAAGAGAATCCAATTCATAGCCTCTGCAGTACTTGCTAAATTAAAACTCCCTGCCAACTCCTCCCCAGTTCTCTCTTACCTGCTTGGCTCTAGAACCTTTCACTCTCTCAATCTTTCTGCCAGGTCCAGCTCTCAGAATCTTGAGTTGTTCTTCCTTCCATCCTTTGTCTTCTCTGTTCTTTAATTTTATCTGTCACAATATAGTCTCCTGATTCTTCACCCAAATCCAGGAGCTTGGTTGATAAAAGCCAAACCCTTATGTAAGGGCTGAGAATGGGAATAAACAGCCTTCATGGGGAAAATAAAATTAAAAAAAAAAAAATCCTTTTGATATGGGCAAAGCAAGGGTGAAAGTTTTAGAAGCATTCAGCAGTTAAAAATATTTTGTTTCCATTATATTTGTTTATGGTCGAAAAACTAGTGTGTTAGAATTTATACCATAGTGGCTTATTCTTCCCTGTCTAATCTATCACAGTTACTATTGTTTGTCTTATTTTTGAGCACTAGTGCTATCATACTTTGGTGTCCATTTTTCAAAATTATCAGAAGCAATCCTCATGGCCATAGTCTGTGTGAATAGATTTCCTACAGTTGTGCAGTATACAACCTGTGCAACTGTATGGCCACTACCTCTATAGTGCTAGTAACACAGAATTAAGAGTCAAAAAAGAAGAGTAACTCACATAACAGTGATTAATCTAAAATACTATGTGAACTTTCAAGTAAAACTTTTATTCTATTTGTCAACAATATTATCAATAAAATCTCCAAATATCAGAGCCTACAACTGCAAGCATTGTATATAGCTGAGGAAGTTACAAAAAGATGCAAGGCATGATCTTGACCCTGAAA
>NW_006921885.1:2596186-2597590 GCF_000298275.1 Orycteropus afer afer | reverse complement strand
GAGGAGTGGCTGGTGGGTTTGAACCGCCAGCCTTCTGGTTAGCAGTCAAGTGCCTTAGGCACTATGCTACCAGAGCTCCTAATATATATATTAGTGGAGGATAAATTTTACACAGGCAAAATGAATTGAATTCATAATAACATGCTATGGTCAAGGTGTACTGAGGTGATCAAGGAAGACAATGGAAGGGTGGGAATTGAGCTGAACCTCAATAGATGTGTGCAAATCAGAAAAGAAGAAAAGAGATATGGAGACCTGTCTTTAAATTTCAAGGTAGGAGCTGCAGTATTTGCTGACAGGACTATAAAAAGAGACTATTTGTCATTGTGTAGAGCTAAACAATTTCCAAGGCCACCCAGAACAAACTGGAAGGGATGTCACTCTCATATTTCACAGAAATGTTTGATAGTCACAATTTCACAGTAGCCAGTGCACCTCGAAAGGGCACTTCTTCATCTCCCTAACCAAAATCATTTAATCAACACTCATCTGAATGAGGGTGTAGCAAGTGTATTATGCAGATATTGCCCCTGCCTTCTAGGGGATTACAATCCAAAACTGCTAAATCTGGTTCCGACAAGCATGCAGACATAATTAGCATGGATAAGGATAAAGAATGCATTTTTTACAAGTCTCAGTGCTATCAGACAGAACAATTTGTAGTCATCACTGATCTGAGCTGAATTCAAATTAGTGACCCAAAGGCTCCACTGTCTGGATGTTATTTTCAA
The DNA here is from genome assembly GCF_000298275.1 of Orycteropus afer afer. Taxonomy (NCBI): domain Eukaryota; kingdom Metazoa; phylum Chordata; class Mammalia; order Tubulidentata; family Orycteropodidae; genus Orycteropus; species Orycteropus afer. The sequence goes on along the minus strand of NW_006921885.1, from coordinate 2,596,859 downwards.
TCTCTTCAGCTATCCAATCTCCAGAAGTTTCATTTTTCATTCTTACTGTGCAGTCATCATCAACTACCAAAGGAAAAGACTGCAATCCAGACACACTAAAAATAGTATTCTTGCCTTCTCAAAGCCAGACTCAGATTTATGACAGTTTTAAAATTTGGTTCTTCATTTTAAAAGTTCAACATTCCACGAGAATCATGTGAAGTAATGCCTACCTGGTCTTTAGAGCATGGAACACCATAACTTGATGCAGGAGGAGAACAAGCCTTTATGTAATCCATTTACATTAGGGAGAAAGCATTTTCTTTTGCTTGACAGGTTGACATCTCTTCGTGTGTTTTCCACTTAATCAGCAGAATCATTAAAGCACTGAGAGCTTTGGTGATCTCAATAAAAAACAACTATATCTGTAGCACCTATCACTATAAATAATTTGACAAATGTGCCTCCAAAAAAAAGGTTATAAAAAGAGAGGAATTATTCTTTCATACTTAAATCATAGACCACTCTGAAGTTGAGGCAAAGGCAGATCAGATTTAAAATGAGGGGCAGGCTGGTGTCCACCATAAACTGTCAAGTTAAAATGAAAAGCTGATTACACAAAGTATACTCCAATGTAATATTTGGGTTTATACTTGTATTTTTTTAAAAGGTCTGGGAGAATTGTATCCATATA
>NW_006921885.1:2588588-2596036 GCF_000298275.1 Orycteropus afer afer | reverse complement strand
AACCTTCCTTCTGAGGAGTGGCTGGGGGGGTTGAACAGCCAGCCTTCTGGTTAGCAGGATATATATATATTTCTACCAGTGCAAGGCCAGCTGGATTTTGCATCTCTTTCTGATAACCTAAGTGTCAAGACTCAGTTGTCAGGCGTAGAGTGGCATTAGCCTGGAAACTTTTTCTGGGAATCTAGTAAGGCAATTGATGTGTCCCCAAGTATGGTAGAAAGTCTACGTTACTATGTCCAAGAGAGAACTAACACCCACAGAATATGATCTGGTGGATTTCTTGGCAGTAGGAGCCCAGGGACAAATAGTGTACATTGGTTGCCAGGTATATAGCAGCATCTTTCTTTGGCAGGAGAGATGTTCAACTGGTTGAAGCAGGACCCCAAGGAAGAGAAAGGCAGGCAAGGTTTGGCAAGTCACAGGAGCACATTTTGGCTAGATTCAGGGCAGCATTCTGGACCCAGTAGAGAATTGAGAAAACAGTCAAGAACCAAAGCAGAATCCTAGCCAAGCCTGGGAATAGGTGGTAGAGGTAAGCAAGGAGACTGCAACAAGATGGGCACACTCCATTCTCAGGACCACAGAGTCATTCCAGATTCCACCTGCTGGTACTGATGGAGAGATAGTGTCCTATTTAGCCCAAGCATGTTTCTCCTTGGTTCGGGGACTGGGCAGAGTTGTGTTACAGAGAAAAAAATTTTACTACCTAAATTACGGCAAGGATAGGACAAACAGGTTTGACACCAATAGTTTATATTTGGCCTTTCATACTAAAATAAGGAGTGTTCTTCCTCTAATTCTCACCAGTTATAATATATATATAAGATGAAGTCTAGCCCCAATGACATAAGTTTCCTGAAAATTTACAGAACATCTTGTTGTTATCAAGGCAGGATAGTCTTTTCAGTAGCTGAGAGCCTTCAAGGTCCTGAGTTAACTTAAAAGAAGACAATGATAAGTCAGTTTCATGGAATCTTAGGAGATGTTACTAATGTCATGATGTCCACCTGGAAGTCAAGCAAATTAGGATATGGTCTTTCTAGCCTAGCTTCACAAATGACATTTAGAATAAGGGTTCTATATGAAAAAGGAAATCCTTTCTCATCTAGTTGCTGTGATCTTCCCCTTTCACTTGTTCTTATTGTTGTTTTTATTGAGTTGTTTTATTGACCAAGGAAGGTCAATCCCCTTCTATGTTTCCCTTTTAGAAGCTCTCAAGATCTTAAGATATTAAACTGAATATGTTGGCATTTAATTTCTATCCTTTCCAAAATGAAGAGATCAAATTATTATAGATTCCATATCTAACCTGGTGTGGTAGTTAAGGTTGTATGTCAACTTGGCTGGGCCTGGTTGAGTGGCTGGGCAGCTGGATGTAGTATTCCCCATGATGAGAATGGTAATCAACTTCATGGTGGAATCTACTGTGACTAGCTGCTCTAGGGATGTGGTCTGCTTCCTGTATATAAGAAGAAGCCTTGAGGATGGTCTCTAGCTTATGGCACGCTTGAACACTGTATGTAGCCAAGTTGTCATTCAGCAGCCTGCCACCCTCTGCTGATCTTGGAAATTTCAGTGGACTTGAATCAATGGCCATGTTGTTTGGTAACATTGGAACTGTGACATTTTACTTGTCGACGTTGGGTTTGTCAGCCTCAGCAGCCAGTAGCTGCCTAAGTGAAGAGATGCCCCTAGCTTCAGTGGGCCGGGAGCAAGAGGCGGAGCTGAAGCCCAAAGTCAAGGGGCTTTCACACAGCCCCTAGAGCCTGGCACTTGGAACTCAGACTTCTAGCCTCCAAATATTCTAAGAATAAACTCCTGTTTGTTAAAGCCATCCCATTTGTGATATATTCCTGTCAGAGTGGTCCTAAGTAACCAAAAGACTTGGGCTAAAATAAAGGTAAACTGTTCTAAAACTTTAAGAACTCACCAAGTGATGGTATTTCCTGAGTTAGGAAAATGCTGAAAGATGGAAGGAGAGTGGAAGCATCACTTACTCATGAGGTAAAACTCCAGACCGCTGCTATTATGGGAGAAGTTTATCGTAACTTCTAAGTTCTGATTGAAATAATTATCAACACAGTCTTGTTTTATAATTTGAAAGTCCTTAAAGATAAAGTCAGGATGTTAATTTTGTTTCAGTGATGCCATGATTTGCAATTCAGGCTTCTCTAAAAAAAAAAAACACTCACTGCCATGGAGTTGGATATGACTCATAGCAACCTCTCCTTGGGTTTCTGAGGCAATATCTCTAAGGATGTAGATTGCTCAATCTTCCTTCCGAGGAGTGTCTGGTGTGTTTGAACCACCAGCCTTCTGGTTAGCAGGAGATGGATATTACATACTTAGAATAAAAAAAAAAAAAAAAAGGTGTTTCTCCCCTCTCAATTCACAGGGGAGAAATTCCAAGCAAATGGACAGAATTTTCGCAATTTTAAGATTTTCCATCATAAATGTTTCATATATTTTTTTATACCTGCTACCAGTGAGGCTAGACCCATGGCAGAGCTGTCTGGAGAGCTGGAGCCACTGAGGAGACATTGTCCCCCCTGAAAACATCATCCAAGGAAGAGGGTGTTGGCTGGTGGAAAAAAATCTGTTTTCTCACTCTCTCCCCGCAGTCCTTCACTAGTGTCTTCCACTGGCCAAGTCCAACAGAAATCAGCTGCCCCAGGAAGCTGGGAAAGTGAAGCCTACAGGGGTCAGACTTCTGAATGAGAAACAGAGCAGGGAAAAACAATAAAAGAATCTGAAGGCAAAAAGACCAGGGATCAGCACATATTTAGCAAAAAATCATAACTAGCTGGATGTTTAAGACATTATTTCTAAGTGGTAGCCACCATATTCCATGATATTTAGGGATTACTACACCTGGATGAGTTTGAACACCACTGTTGGATTTATTTAGAAGCCCAAGGTAGAAAATAGTATATCACAATGGCTTCAAACTGTGCTCCAGGGGTTCCATGGAGCTCTCCTCAGTGACAATCAGCAGTCATGCAGGTAGAGCGGATGGAGTACACCAGTCTCCAACCTCCATCTCTACTTCAGCCAATGTGACATTGCCTTTACCACGTTTACATATTGGACATATGTTAGATTTTGCTTTAACAAAAGTTTTCTCAACTTAAAAAGATCGAAATTTACTGGTATATCAAGTAGCTGCTAAGAATTCTTTCAAAGATTGCACTCTATTTTTCCTTTAGTTTCTTGTGATATTGAATTATTGTTTCCCTGTGTTTTAAATTCAATGACATTTACAGTTGCTGTTGTTGTTGTTATGTGCCAATGAGTCATCTCTGACTCATAGCGACCCCTCCTTGGGTTTCTGAGGCAGTATCTCTAGGAAAGTAGATTGCCTAACCTTCCTTCTGAGAAGTGGCTGGTGGGTTTGAACAGCCAGCCTTCTGATTAATAGTCAAGTACCTTAGGCACTACACCACCAGAGCTCCTGACTAAATATAAATATAGGTAATCCTAGTTTAGAGTGTGTGCACATTTATACTTAAGAGCCAATTGTTCGGATTCCAAATATTTTTCCCAAAATAATATCATCAAAGCAGTAGAACCTTAGATCAGCCCACATAATCCATTGTAACCATGTACCAGTTGCCAATAAGTAGACACCAACTCATGATAACCCCGCGTGTGTTAGAGTAAAACCGGCTCCATGAAATTTTGTTTTATTTTGTTTGTAACTTTTTGTTGTGATTTGGGTGGAAGTTCACAGAGCAAATCAGTTTTCCATTCAACAATTTATCCACATTTTGTTTCATTCCACTGATTGCAATCCCCACCCTCCTTCTTCACTGTGTTTCTCTTTTCCATTCCTGCTTCTTTTCTGTACCTTCCTACCTTCTGAACTGTTTCTGAGAAATTGTTTCCCTTTTCCTCTTGAATGGTAGATTACTCTAAAGAGTGGATTTCTTCCTGCTGCTATTGTTCACCTTATAGACCTGTGTTATTTGCCTGAAAGTTGAGTCACAGGGGTGAGTTCTGTTCAGAACTTCAAGGGTGACTAAGGGCCATAATCTCAGAGGTCCTACATATCTCTACATGACTAATAAGGCTGGTCTTTCTTAAGATTTTGAGTTGTGTCCCACATTTTTCTCCATATCTATCCAGGACCTTCTATTCTGATCCTTTTCAGAGTGATCGGTAGGGGTAGCCAAGCACCATCTAGTTCTTCTGGTCTCAGAGTCTAGAGGTTGGGATTCACGTGATCCATTCATACTCTGGACTAATAGTTTCCACATGCCTTTGATTTTCTTCACTCCTCTTTGTTCCAGATGGAGATAATCATTAGTTCAGCATTAGATGGCCACTCACGAGTTTTTAAGGCCCCAGTCACTACTCACCAAAGGAGGGTGTGCAACATTGTCCTTGTAGACTATGTTCTGCCAAGTGACCTTGACGTCCCCTGAGACTATGGTCCAGAGCCCCCAAGCCCAGTGACTCATTACCTCAAGGTATTTGGTTATGGCTAAGAAGTTTTCACAACTTTGCCCCCTGTATGCCTTACTATATTCATGGATATATTTGCAGCATATGTAAATACATATGTAGAAAGATCCTCTGGCAAACCTAAAAATATTCATGGATGTAGTCCCATTTGCCTTCCCACCCCTGTTCCACTTGCATGCCTATCTATTTACCCACTAGTGGATTATTATTATTACTGTTTTGGCAGGATTGTGTATGTAATAGTATTTACATCTATTGCCTTTAATTCTTGTGTTCTTCACAGTGTCTTTCTTTACCTTAATCATTTTGTGCTGACATTTTCCTTATTATATATTGCCTTCCTCACAACCCAAGTTAATAATGTCTCCTCTTTAGTCAGTGATTTACCCTCCCTTCCCTTCACACCCCTGGTAATCATAAAAAAAAAAAAAAAATGTTTCTTTCTATATGAAAACCTTTCCTGACCTTTTATAAAAGTAGTAGTTGTTCTGGTTACCTAGAGCCGCTCTGGCAGGAATATACCACAAATGGGATGGCTTTAACAAACAGAAGTTTATTCTTACAATTTGGAGGCTTTAAGTCCAAGTTCAAAGTGCCAGGCTCTAGGGGCTAGATAAAAGCCCCTCAACCTTGGGTTGCAGCACTGCCTCCTGCTCCCGGCCCACTGAAGCTGGAGGCTTTTCTTTACTCAGACAGCTGCTGGCTGCTGAGGCTGAAAAACTGTGACAAGTAAAATGGCATAGTCCCGATGTTACCAAACCACATAGCAGGTCATTAGTTCAAGTTTCTTGAAAGTCCCAAGGTCAACAGAGCATGGCAGGATGCTGAACACAGCTACATGCAGGGTTCAAGCGTGCCATAGGCTAGAGACCATTCTCAAACCTCCTGCTTATATAGAGGAATCAGACCACATCCCTAATGCAGCTACTCAGCTGCTTGTGGTAGATCCCACCATGGAGCTGATTGCCAGTCTCATCATGGGGAATAACTACCACCAGCTGCCTAGCCACTCAACCAGGTCCAACCAAGTCAACATACAACTTTAACCACCACTGTAGTCTCATACAACATTTTGTGATTAACAAATTTCACTCAGCATACTATCATCCAGGTTCATCCATGTTATGAGGTGTTTCACAGATTCATCAGTTCTTTAATGTTGCGTAGTATTCCATTTTGTGTATGTACCATTGTTTGTTTATCCGTTCATTCGTTCATGGGATTTATGTTGTTTCCATCTTTTTGCTATTGTAAATAGTGCTGTGATGAACATGAATTTGCATATATTTATTTGTGTCATAGCTCTTATTTCTGAATGATAAGCACTAGTAGTGGGATTGTTGGATCATATAGTATTTCTATTTCTAGCTTTTTAAGGACATGCCATACAATTGTCAACAGTGGTTGTACCATTTTACAGTCCCACTAGCAGTGTATGAAAGTTTCAGTCTCTCCACACCCTTACAAGCATTTGCTGTCTTCTGTTTTTTCGAACTTTGCTATTAATGCTGGAGAGAGATGATATCTCACCATTGTTTTGATTTTCATCTCGCTAACAGCTAACGAACATAAGAATTTCTTCATGTATTTATTAGCCACCTGAATGTCTTCTTTGGTGAAGTGTCCATTCATGTCTTCTACCCCTTTTCTAATTGGAGTGTTTGTCTTTTTGTTGTTGAGGTGTTGACATTTTCTATAAATTGTAGAGGTGAGTCTCTTGTATGATATGTCATATCCAAAAAATTTTTCCTAGTTCATAGGTTCTTTTTATCCTTTTGGTGAAGTCTTTTCATGCACTGAAGTGTTTAATTTTTAGGAGGTCCCAGTTGTATAGTTTGTGTTCTGCTGTTACACATTTTTAGTTATGTTTGATAGTGAATTTATGCCACATATTAGGGCCCCTAAATTTGCTCCTATTTCTTCTTTGATGATCTTTAGGTTTTAAGGTTTTATATTTAGATCTTTGATCCATCTTGAGTTAGTTTCTGTATATGGTGTGAGATATGGATCTGCCACAGGGGCAGGGAGGCCACATCTGACCTTGTCTGATCCCACAAGAGGAAGACAGAATCACCATCAGTAGCCCAAGGCCTATTCCTGAGAGGTCAGACATGCTGCCTCCCTCCAGCCCTTTCACAAACCGTTCTCCCACAGAACTCACCACCTTTCTGCTGGGTTCCATAATTCACTGCAGTGGCCACACAGAACTCACAGATTATGGGGTTTATTAGGGAAGCACCAGGCTAAAATTGAAGTTCAGGAAAAATGCTTTCTCTCTCAGCCCACCATCTCTCAGCCAACAGTCTCTCTCAGCCACTCTCCCAGCAATGAGTGTCTCTCGGTGTCTCTTTCTCAGCAGTGCGTGTTTCTCAGAAGTGTGTTTCTCGCAGCAGCACGTCTTTCTCAGCCAGCAGTCAGAGAGAGATTTCTTCTGCCTCTAGTAGTCCTCCTTTTGAGCCTGGCAGAGTGGCCAAACTAACCAATTATAACATCAGAATTCTAAGCACCTGAGAGAGAGCGAACTTCCCAGAACACTGCTTTGTGCCACTCTCAGGTGGATAACTTTTACAATCAGGAGTTCCTCAGTTGCTCACAGCAAATTCCACCATGGAGTTTACAAAGACTTATGGCTAAAAAAAGCCATACCAGGTAATTTACTACACTGCAGAATCCTGTTCCATTTTTCTGCAAAAGCATACACAGTTTTGTCAGCACATTTGTTAAAGGGACTATTTCTTCCCCCATTTAATCAATTTCAGCCCCTTGTCAAAGATTAGCTGTCCATGGATGGATGGATTTACTTCTGGATTCTCAATTCTGTTACATTGGACTATATATCTGTCATTGAACCAGTCCCAGGATGTTTTGACTACCATGGCTGTGTAGTAGATTTTGAGATCAAGAAGTATGAGGCCTCCTACTTTGTTCTTCTTCTTTAGCAGTGCCTCATTTATCTGGGGTCATTTTTTTTTTTCCATATAAGT
>NW_006921885.1:2569977-2570519 GCF_000298275.1 Orycteropus afer afer | reverse complement strand
AAAAAAAAACACAACAGAATGACAGCAATCAACTCATACCTATCATTAATTACACTCAATGTAAATGGACTAAATGCACCAATCAAGAGAAAGAGAGTGGCAGACTGGATAAGAAAAGAAGATCCATTGATATGCTGCGTACAATATACTTACCTTAGACACAAAGATAAAAACAAATTAAGAGTTAAGGGATGGAAAAAAATATACAAAGCCAATGGAAACCAAAAAAAGAGCAGGAATGGCAATGTTAATTTCTGACAAACATTAAGGTGAAAAACATTATAAGAGATATAGAAGGACATTATATGGTGCTGAAAGGATCAATTAACAAAGAGACATTACAATAATAAATATTTATGCACCCAACGAAAATGCTCCAAAATACGTGAAGCAAGTATTAACTGAAATAAAAGGGATAATAGACAACTCTACAATGGTAGTAGGAGACTTTAACACACCACTTTCAAAGAGGGACAAGTCAACTAGAAAAAAACTCAAGAATACAATCAACCAACTCGACCTCATAGGCATATACAGAGCAT
>NW_006921885.1:2567383-2568872 GCF_000298275.1 Orycteropus afer afer | reverse complement strand
CAAATCTATTCTTTAGATGGTCTCTAAATTCAGGAGGGATATATTCAAAATCATATTTTGGCTCTCTTGGACTTATTTTAATTGACTTCAACTTCATGTTGAACTTGGATATGAGCAGTTGATGGTCTGTTCCACAATCAGCTCCTGGCATGGTTTTGGCTGAAGATACTGAGCTAGGTAATAGAACAGATAAAAACTGAAATAAAAAAATTCCTAGAAACAAATGAGAATGAAGATACATCATACCAAAACCTATGGGACACACCAAAAGCAGTACTCAGAGGACAGTTTATAGCAATAAATGCATACATCAAAAACAAGGAAAGAAACAAAATCAACACTCTAACTCATCAACTCCAACAACTAGAAATAGAACAAAAGAGCCCTACAGTATCTAGAAGCAAGGAAATAACAAAGATTAGAGCAGAAATAAATGAAACAGGAAAAAAAATAGAGAAAATCAACAAAACAAAATGCTAATTCTTCTAAAAGAGTAATAATATCAATAAACCATTGGTAGATCTAACAAAAGAAAAGAAAGAGACGATCCAAATCACTAGAATTGTAAACAAAAATGGTGTCATCAAAACAGAACCAACTGAAATAAAAAAGATACTGACAGTATATTATGAAAAACTGTACTCCAACAGATTTGAGAACTTAGAAGAGATTAACAAGTTTCTAGAATCACTAAACTATCCCACTCACAGATAGAAAACTTGAACAGACCAGTAACAAGAGAAGAAATTGAACAGGTCACAAAAAACTTCTCAAAAACTTTCTCAGTGAAGCCTGACAGCTTCACTGGAGAATTTTATCAAATATTCAAAGAGTTGACACCTATGCTACTCTAGGTATTCCAGAACATAGAAAAGATGGAATACTCCCAAACTTATTTTATGAAGCAAGCATAACACTAATACCCAAACCAGGGAAAGACACCACTAGAAAGGAAAGCTACAGACCAATATCCCTCATGTACATAGATGCAAAAATCTTTAACAAAATCCTAGCCAACAGAACAGAATCCAACAACATATCAAAAAATTAATACACCTTGACCAAGTGGGACTCATACTAGGTTTATAAGGGTAGTTCAACATCAGAAAGTCAATCAATGTAATCCACCATGTAAACAAAAGAAAAGAAAAGAATCATATGATTATATCGATTGATACAGAAAAGGCATTTGATAAAATCCAACATCCATTCCTGTTCAAAAATCTCAGCAAAATAGGGATAGAAGGGAAATTCCTCAACATAATAACGGGTATATATGTAAAGCCAATGGACAACATCATTACTAATGGAGAAAAACTCAAAGCATTCCCCTTACAAATGGGAACCAGACAGGGATGCCCTCTATCACCACTTCTATTTAACATTGTATTGGAAATCCTGGCCAGGGCAATAATGCAAGAAAGAGAAATAAAAGACATATAAATTGGCAAAGAGGAATTAAAACTATCTCTATTTGTGGATGATATGA
>NW_006921885.1:2564820-2567123 GCF_000298275.1 Orycteropus afer afer | reverse complement strand
TAGGTAGACTAAATATTGTGAAAATGTCAATACTACCTAAAGCAATCTACACATTTAATGCAATCACGATACAGATTTCAACAAAATTTTTCAAGGACACAGAAAAATTAATTATTAATTTCATGTGGAAAAGAAAGAGACCTCCAATAAGCAGAACACTTCTTAAGTAGAAAAACAATGTGGGAGGTCTCACACTCCCAGATCTTAAGAACTACTGTACAGCCACAGTAGTCAAAAGAGCATGGTATTGGTACAATGATAGAGAGATACACCAATGGAACACAATCAAAAGTCCAGATATAGACCCATCCATCTATGCACAACTCATCTTTGACAAAGGTCCAAACCCCATTAAATGGGGAAGAGACAGCCTCTTTAACAAATGGTGCTGGCAAAACTGGATATCCATTTGCAGAAAAATGAAACAAGACCCATTCCTCACCACATACACAAAAACAAACTCAAGCTGGATCAAAGACTTAAATGTAAAACCCAAAACCATAAAATTCATCAAAGATAAAATAGGGGCAAATCTGGGAGCTCTAATTTATGGCATAAATAGACTATCAAGCATAACCCAGAATGTGCAGGAGATAAAAGAGAAGCTGGATGACTGGGACCTTTTAAAAATTAAATTCTTATGCACATTGAAAGACTTCATCAAAAGGGTAAAAGGAGAACCTAGAGATTGGGAGAAAATATTTGCCTATGACATATCTGATAAAGGATTTATCTCCAAAATCTATAGAAAACTTCAACACCTCAACACCAAAAAGACAAACAACCCAATTCATAAATGGGCAAAAGGCTTGAACAGACACTTCACCAAAGAAGATATACAGGCAGCCAACAAACACATGAGAAATTACTCATGATCATTAATCATTAGAGAGATGCAAATCAAAACAACAATGAAATATCATCTCACCCCAAAATAATAGCAAAGTTCAACAGGTCAGAAAATAACAAATGCTGGCGGGGTTGTGGAGAGATTGGAAGTCTTGTACACTGCTGGTGGGATTGTAAAATGATACAATCATTGTGGCAAACGGTATGGCGTTTCCTTAAAAATCTGAAAATAGAAGTACCATTTGACCCAACCATTCCATTACTAAGAATATATCCTAAAGAGGTGAGAGATAGCATACAGACAGACATGTGTACACCTATGTTCACTGCAGCACAATTCACTATAGCAAAGAGATGGAAACAACCTAAATGCCCATCAACTATAGTGATGAGTGGATAACCAAATTATGGTACATGCACACAATGGATACTATGCTACATTAAAGAACAATGAAGGATACACGAATCATCTCACAATGTGCATGAACCTGGAGGGCATTATGCTGAATGAAATAAGTCAATCACAGAAAGACAAGTACTGTATGAGCCCATTACTGTAAAAAGACAAAGAAGGGTTTGCTTGGGAAAGGGAATTCACTTAGTAGGTTAGCAGGGTGGGGAGGGAAGGGGAGGGATTAGTTTCAGACTAGTTGGGGCCCACATGCTGATGTGGGTAGGGGAAAGGATATACAGGAAGAATCTGTGACCACCATGATAACATTAAGAAATAGGAGGACACCAAATTGTGCACATAAGAGATAGACAACAGATGCTAATACCAACCAATGTGTCCACAACACTGCATTGCCATTAACACCAAACACCAGGCTACAGATAAACACCTGAGAGGATCAGATGAGGTCAGTGAATAGGAGTATACTCTAGATCAAGTGTAGATTCAACTGAGGCTAATCTTGCACAGACACCAGTGATACAAAATACCTGCAATCCTTACAGAAACAATAGAAGACACAGAGTAATCTCTCACAGACAACCAGACACTATAGGAGAGAGATCCAATAGATCTACCATCTCAGGACCATAGTACCGGGGAACACCAAACTCAATTGGCACAACAAAATACATAAAAGCCTTGATCCACATCCTACATTGGTGAGTAGTGACTGGGGTCTTAAAAGCTTTCAAGTGGCCATCTAAGATGCAGCTAATGGTCTCTTAGCATCAGAATTGAAGAACACACACACACAAAGGAAAACAAGGGCATTTGGAAGCAATCAGCCCTAGGACACAATGGCCCTCTAGACAAGAAGAACTAGATAGTGCCTGGCTACCAATGCCAACCACTCAAGAAAGATCAAATTTGTAGACCCTGGATAGAGTGGGAAGGAAAACTTGGAACAAAATCCAAAAACTCAATAATGATCAGAATTACTGGTCAGATGAAATATGATGAGACCTCCAATACCATGGCCTTGGAATACATTCTGCACCTG
>NW_006921885.1:2561834-2563440 GCF_000298275.1 Orycteropus afer afer | reverse complement strand
CAGGAATTGACAAGATACCTATTGAGATGTTTCAATAAATGGATGCAAGGCTGAAGGTGCTTACTCTTTTATGTCAGGAAATTTGGAAGAGAGCAACCTGGCCAACTGACTGGAAGAGCTCCATATTTAGATGTACCCTTTAGAGCAATCAGCCATGAGGCACCAGAGGGGCAGTATTCACAGAGAGGGAAAGCTGGACAGACAGGAGTGCACAGTTAAATGGGCACAAGGAGGGGATAGTCACAGGGATAGGACAGGAGGAGAGTTTGTTATGGTCAGGGATGGTAAGCAGGCCATGAAATCAAATGTACACAAACTGTTGAATGTAAAACAAATTTGCTCTGTAAATTTGCATGCAAAGCAATATAAAATTTTTAAAAAAGAGCTCCATGTTTGTGCCCATTCCAAAGAAAGGTGATGCCACAGAATGTGGAAATTACCTAAGAATATCATTAATGTGACATGCAAGTAAAATCTGGTGGCATAGTGCCTGAGGCATTTGACTGCTAACCAGAAGGTTGGCGGTTCAAACTCACCAGCCACTCCACAGAAGGAAGACTGCACAATCTACTTCTGTAAAGATTTACCATCTCGGGAACTCAAAAGGAGTCACTATGAGTTGAAATTGAGCTGATGGCAGTGAATTTAGTTTTGTTTTTGGAATTCAAAAAAAAATCGAAGCAGTATCTTGACAGGGAACTTACAGAAATGCAAAAGAGGATTCAAAAGAGGATATGGAATGAAGGATGCAATTGCTGGTGTCAAATAGCACTTGACTGAAAGCAAAGAATACCAGATAGATGTTTACCTATGTTGTATTGAAAATGCAAAGGCATTCAACTGTGTGAATCTTAAAAAATTATTGATAACACTGTGAAAAATGGGTATTTCAGAGCACTTAATTGTGCTCAAGGGGAACCTGTACATAGGCCAGGAGGCTGTCATTCAAACAGAAAAAAAGGATAGTGCATGGTTTAAAATCAAGAAGGGTGTGTTTCAGGGTTGGATACTTTAACCACACTTATTCAATCTGTATGCTGAGTAAATAATCCAAGAAGCTGGACTATATAAAGAAGGATGGATGAGAGAGATTCATTAACAACCTGCAATATGCAGAAGACAGAACCTTGCTTGCTGAAGATGAAGATGACTTGAAGCACATACTAATGAAGATCAAATCCTAGTCTACACTATGTATTATACCTCAACATAAAGAAAACAAAAATCCTCAAAACTGGACCAATAAGCAGCATCACGATCAGTGGAGATAAGATAGAAGTTGTCAAAGATTTAATTTTACTTGGATCCACAATCAACACCCATGGAAACAGCAATCAAGAAATCAGACATCAGACTTACAGTAAGATGGCAGAATAGGCAGACAAGCTACATAGACCCTCTTCAACAAAGAAAAGAGAAACCAATTGACAGAGATAGAGAAGATAATCCTGGAGCCCTGAGCTTTGAAAGGAGGTATACAGAAATGGATTAGACACCAACTAGTGGAAGAACCTGAATGAAAACAGTGAGTACAGGGATGGGTGGAGCTACAGATTGTCAGCTACTCTGATGGCACCAACAGCCTGAATATTTCCAAGTGGTGTTG
>NW_006921885.1:2559507-2560609 GCF_000298275.1 Orycteropus afer afer | reverse complement strand
AGCAGCACAGGAAAAATGAAAAGTTACCTACAAGGGGCAATCAATAAGACTAAGCTCAGATTTCTCAGCAGAAACTATGCAGACAAGAAGACAATGAGATGGCATATATAAAATCCTGAAAGAAAAAATTTCCAACCAAGAATTATATACCCAGCAAAATTGTGCCCCCAAATATGATGGTGCATATGAACAATTCCAGATAAGTAGAAATTAAGGGGATTTGTTAAAACCAGACCAACCTTACAAGAGATGCTAAAGGGAGTCTTTTGGACAAAGAACCAACAAGAGCAAGCAACAACTGACCATTAACACACATGATGACACAACCCAGAAACCCACCCAGTTATGGAAGTATCCAAAGTAAATAAGCCTACAAGATTATCAACAGGGTACAGGAGATATGAATTGACAAATGGGGACAACTACAAACCAAAAGAGGGGGAAAAATGTGTAGTTACAGAACTTCTCAGTGGTAGGGAAGTCAAGACAACTACAAGATGGAATGGTCTGTTCTAAACCTGGGACGAAAATTATAGATTACTGGGTAACCTCAAATAAAAATGATAAACCTTCACATCAAAAAAAAAAAAAAGAAAAAGACTAGCACAAATATTTAGCAAATAATAAAACAATAGCAACAAAGGAATTGATAACACAAATCAAAAACTAAACGAGCACAACACAGAAAATTATTAATAAATAAAAGCACATAACAAAATGACAGCAACAAATTCATACTTGTTGATAATTATGTTGGATGTCAATGGATTAAATGTACCACTCAAGAGACACCGAGTTGCAGACTGGATAAGAAAACATAAACTATCGATATGCTGTCTACTAGAGACACGACTTTAGAGACAAAGAAAAAATAGACTAAAAATCAAATGTTGGATAAAGCTATACCAAGCAAATGGCAATCATAAAAGAGCAAGCATGGCAATATTAATTTCTGACAAATTTGACTTTAAGACAAAAGCCACTATAAGAGACAAAGAAGGACATTACATAATGATAAAAGGATCTATTGAACAAGAGTACATAACCATAATAAATATCTATGCACCCAATGAAAGAGCCCCCCCAAAATACATAAAACAGA
>NW_006921885.1:2555786-2557939 GCF_000298275.1 Orycteropus afer afer | reverse complement strand
CCCTTGCAAATAGGACCACACAAGGATGCCCTCTATCACCACATCTATTCAACATTGTATTGGAAGTCCTCGCCAGAGCAATAAAGCAAGAAAGGTAAATCAAAGGCATCCAAATTAGTAAGGAAGAAGTCAAACTATCCCTATTTTCTGATGACATGATTCTGTACATAGAAAACCCAAGAGACTCAGCAAAAAAAAAACCACTGGAACTAATTGAGAGATTTAGCATAGTAGTGGGATAAAAGATCAACATACAAAAATCAGTTGGATTCCTCTACACCAGTGAAGAGATTGCTGAAAAGGAAATAAAGAAATCAATATCATTTACAATAGCTACCAACTAAATAAATACTTGGAAATAAATCTCACTAGGGACACAAAAGACCTGCACAAAGATAACTAAAAATTTCTTAGAGAAACCATAAACAAAACAAAACAAAACTCACTGCTGTCAAGTCCAATCCAACTCACAGCGACCTCTCCTTTGATTGCCAAAGCAGTATCATTATGGAAGTAGATCTTCCAATCTTCCTTCCAAGGAGTGGCTGATGGGTTTGTACCACCAGCCTTCTGGTTAGCAGTCAAATGTCTTAGGCTCTACGCTACCAGAGCTCCTAGAACATAAGAGATCTACATAAACGGATGTACCATGCTCATGGACAGGAAGATTGAATATTGTGAAAATGTCGATACTACCCAAAGTAATCTATAATTCAATAGAATCTCAATCCAGATCCCATCAGCATTCTTTACGGATATAGAAAAAGGAGTCACTCATTTCACATGGAAAAAGACCTCAAATAAGCAGAGCACTATTGAAGAAGACAAAGTAGGAAGTCTCACACTCCCGGGTCTCAAAACCTGCTATACAGCCACAGTGGCCAAAATAGACTGGTACTAGTACAATGATAGACACATAGGCCAGTGGAACAGAATTGAAAACCCATAAATAAATCCATCGACCTATGGTCAGCTGATTTTTGACAAAGGGCTGAAATCCATTACATGGGGAAGAGATGGCCTCTTTCACAAATGGTGCTGGCAAAACTGGAGATCCATTTAAAGAAAAATGAAACAAGATCCGTACCTCACATCATACACAAAAACTAACTCCGATGGATCAAAGACTTAAATGTGAAACCTAAAACTATAAAGTTTCTCAAGGAAAATATAGAGGCAAATTTAGGGGCCCTAAATTATGGTATGAATAGACTGTCAAGCATAATGCAAAATGCACAAACAGCTGAAGATAAACTACATGAATGGCATCTTCTAAAAATTAAATTTTTATGTGCTTCAAAACAGTAAAAAGAGAATCTACAGGTTGGGGAAAAAAAAACATTCAGCAATGACATATCTGACAAGGGACTTACCTCTAAAACTTATAGAAAACTCCAACACTTCAACAACAAAAAGATTAACAATCCAATTAAAAAAATAGGCAGAAGACATGAATAGAAACTTCACCAAAGAAGATATTCAGGCAGCCAGCAAATACATGAAGAAATATTCACGATCATTAGCCATTTGTTGTTGTTATGTGCCATAGAGTTGGACCTGACTCATAGCGACCCCTCCTTGGGTTTCTGAGGCAGTATCACTATGGAAATGGCCATTAGAGAGATGCAAATCAAAACAACAATGAGATACCATCTTACCCCAGCAGTAATGGCAAAATTCAACAAGACAGAAAATAACAAATACTGGCAAGGATGTGGAGAGATTGGGACTCTTATACACTGCTGGTGGGACTGTGAAATGATACAACCACTGTGGAAAGCAGTATGATGATTCCTTAAAAAGCTGGAATTAGAAATATCATTTGATCCAGCAATCCCAGGTATATATCCTAAAGAAGTCAGAGTCAGGACAAGAACAAACATATGCACACCTATGTTCATCACAGCACTATTTACAACAGCAAAAAGATGGTAACAACCTAGGTGCCCATCAACAGAAGAATGGATAACCAAACTATGATATATACACACAATAGAATACTACACAACACTAAAGAATAATAAAGAATAATGTAGAATCTGCAAAACACTGCATAACATGGATGAACTTGGAGGACATTATGCTGAGTGAAATAAATCAATCACAGAAGGACAAATATGGTATTAGTTCATTATTGTAAAAAGTCAAGGAAA
>NW_006921885.1:2551955-2555555 GCF_000298275.1 Orycteropus afer afer | reverse complement strand
AAAAAAAGAAATCAGACATCATATTGCACTGGGCAAAACTGCTGCCCAAAAAGGGTTTTTTGCCCAAACCTGCTGGGCAAAAAGTGTTGAAGAGCTAAGATGTCACTCTGAAGACTAAGATGCACCAAACTCAAGCCATGGTATTTTCAGTCACTTCATATGCATGTGAAAGTTGGACAATGAATGAGGAAGACTGAAGAAGAGTTGATGCCTTTGAATTATGGTGTTGGTGAAGAATGCTAAAAATACCATGGCCTGCCAGAAGAATGTACAAATCTGTCCTGGAAGAGGTGCAGCTGGAATGCTCTTTGAAAGAGAGAATGGTCATACTTCATCTCATCTGCTTTGGTCACATTGTCAGAAGGGACCATTCCCTGGAGAAGGATATCATTCTTGGTAAAGTGGAGGGTCAGCAGAAAAGGTCAAGACCCTCAGTAAGATTGACTGACACAGTGGCTGCAACATTGGATTGTAAGGATGGCACACAATGAGGCAGTGTTTCATTCTGTTTACATAGTGTTGCTATGTGTCAGATCTGCCTTGACGGCACCTAACAACAGCACTAGAGAACCAGAATAGTATTCCTGGTGAGGTTAGTCTGGTTTTTACAAATTCCCTTAATTTCTGTTTATCTGAAATATCCTAATTTCCCCATCATATTTGAGGGACAATTTTGCTGTATGTACTAGTCTTGATTGGCTTTTTTTTTTTTTTTGCAGTGTTTTATATGTGCCATTTCATTGCCTCCTTGCCTACAAAGTTTCTGGTGAAAAATCAGAGCTTAGTCTTATTGGTTCTCCTTTGTAGGTAACTTTTCACTTTTCCCAAGCTGTCTTCAGGATTCTTTCTTTGTCTTTGTTTTTGGGAAATTTGAATATTATGTCTTGGTTATTTTCTTTTGGAGTCTATCCTGTATGGAGTTTGTTGAGCTTCTTGAATGCACACCTTCTCATCTTTCATGATACTGTGGAAGTTTTCTTCCACTAAATCTTCTACAATTTTCTCTGGGTTTTTTTTTTCCTCTTCCTCCATAGTGATACTGCCTCAAAAACCCAAGGAGGGGTCGCTATGAATTGGATCCGACTCGACATTAGTGAGTTTTTTTTTTTGTTTGTTTGTTTTTGTTTTTTGGTTGGTTCTGAAATTATTCCTCTTCATGGTGCCTCCAATAATTCTTAAGATTTCTTCTTTTTGTTGTTGTTGTTATTTTTTCTAATTGTTCCTCTAACAGATTAGTACTGAGAGACTTGTCTTTGATTTCGTTAATTCTGTCTTCCATTGATTCAGTTCTACTTCTTTGTCCTTCCAATGTATTATGTATTTCTGAAATTTTGTGTTAATCTTCTGTATTTCTATTTGCTGTTTCTGTATGTTTTCTAATTTCCCATTTATTTTGTCAATATGTTCTTGTATTGTTTTCCTAAATCCTTCTAGACTTTTGCCTGTGTTTTCCTTGTTTTTGTCTGTGGTTTCCTTGATCTCGCTCTCAATCCATTGGAAGGACCTGTGGTATTTAAGTTGTGTGTCGTCTTGGCTGGGCCTGGTTTCAAGTGGCTGGGCAGCTGGATGTAGTTATTCTCCATGATGAGACTGGTAATCAATTCCATGTCATAATCTATGGGAGCAGCTGAGTAACTGCCTCAGGGATGTGGTCTGTTTCCAATACACAAGAAGAAGCTCAGTATATAAGAAGAAGAATTGAAAAAGGTCTCTGGGGCTTTGGGGTATTCTTGGACCCTGAATGCAGCCAGATCTTCAATCAGTAGCCTGCCATATTTCCTGCCAATCTTGAGGACTGTCTCTGGACTTGAACTAGTGGCCTACTGTTTGGTAATCTTGGGACTATGCTATTTATATGTCAACCTTAGGTTTGTCAGCCCAGCAGCCAGTGGCAGCCTGAGTGAAGAGATGCCTCCAGCTTCAGTGGGCTGGGAGCAAGAGGCAGAGCTGAAGCCCATCATCCAGGGGCTTTCACCCAGCCCCTAGAGCTAGCACTTTGAACTCCGAGTTATAGCCTTCTAAAGTATAAGAGAATAAACTCCTGTTATTCTCCTGTTAAACTCCTGTTAAAGCCTTCACTTGTGGTATTTCTGTTAGAATGGCACTAACCAAAAACCAAACTCACTGACATCAAGTTGGGTCCAACTCATAGTGACCTCTCCTTGGATTTCCGAGGCAGTATCACTATGGAAGTAGATTGCCCAACCTTCTTTCCAAGGAGTGGCTGGTGGGTTTGAACCATCAGCCTTCTGGTTAGCAGTCAAGTGCCTTAGGAACTATGTCACCAGAGCTCCCAGAGTGGCACTAGAGGACCAAATATAATTCTTTTGAATTCCTTATCAATATAATTCTTTTTAATTTCAATACCATTTGTTCCTCTGGTAGGTTTTCTGGCTCTGTATTTTGGTCACTTGTTTAAAATGTTTTGTTTCTTTGTGTGAACTGAGGTTGTCTGTTGTCTCCAAGACTTTGTGATGTTGTTGCATTTGTATTTAATTGATGGTTTTATGTTTGTGTGTTTTTCCCAGGTCTTTTGCTTTATTTTGTTTTTATGTATCCAGACCAGCAGGTTGGGTGTGTTACTCTGCTCACTAGTTTGGCACCACTTAGATGTTCACCGCCAGTCTCCTGGTGGGTGTGGTAGAGGATGGGATTGTGTGTACAGTTCTCTGTTCTCTGTTTGTGTGGAGCACTTGAAAGTGAACTGCAGTCATGTTGGCTGCTGTCTGTTTTTCCTAAAATGGTGCACAAACATAAAGTGGCTCTTGTCCAGTGGGTGGGGCAGCAGGAGTGGAGAACGTGGCTTTGTAGTGTGGATATGATTACTGCCTCCTACCAGGTGAGACAGAGAAAACAAAAACAGATAATAATAATATATTAACAAAAAGGGAAGGAAAAAAGAAAATAGTAAAGGAAAATTAAAAAAACAAAAACAAAGGAAAGGAAAGAAAAAGCTGAGGAGGTGAGGAGTGGGGTGCTCAGTCCACAGCAGTGTGTCTGCTAGCTGAGGACATGGCAGGGGGTGAGACATCTGATTCACAGGATCATGTGCCTCCAAATGTGGGGGTGGTGTACACATAGTGCCCAATCCATGAGGGCATATCTTCAACCTCAGGCAAAGTAGAGGCAGCATTGGGGATAGGGGCTCACCAGCTACTGGTTAGTTGGGGCTGGGGGTGGCCACACTTCTGGTTGATAGGAGGTTGCATGGAATAAGGGGAAGATCACCCTCTTCTGGTCACCAGCCATCAGTGTGAGTGCTGGTGCAGTCCTGAGAAAATGGCTCCAATTGTCTGGCTTCTTCCCCAATCAGAATGCTTTCTGCAGTAAAAATAGCTGCATTGTTCTGGGCCAGTTGACAATTCACCACCTCCTTTGTCTCCTTGTTGGCTATTTTTATTCCATTTCTTCTTTTAATTGGTATTTGATACACTTCATTATCTTTTCCTTTGAAGCTCAGGGTTCCAGGATTATCTGTTTGATTTGGTTTCTCAGGTCTTTATTGTAGAGTGTCTAAGTAGCATGTCTATCTAATCCACCAACTTGCTGGAAGTTTTTTTACTTATTTTTTTTTAATTTTATTTATTTTGTTGTTGTTGT
>NW_006921885.1:2550113-2551128 GCF_000298275.1 Orycteropus afer afer | reverse complement strand
AAGGAAGATGGGGCAATCTACTTCCATAGTGATACTGCCTTGGAAACCCAAGGAGGGGTCGCTATGAGTTGGGTCCGACTCAATGGCACATAAAAACAACAACAACAACATATGCAGATGAGGGCTGGACAATGAACAAGGAAGACCAAAGAAGAGTTGATACTTTTGAGTTGTGGTGTTTACTGTCAGTAAAATACCATGGACTGCCAAAAGAACAAACAAATCTGTCCTGGAAGAAGTGCAGCCAGAATGCTCCTTGGAAGCGTGAATGGCCAGACTTCATCTCACCTACTTCGGTCATGTTGTCAGAAGAGACCATTCCCTGGAGAAGGTTATCATGCTTGGTAAAGTGGAGGGTCAGTGAAGAAGGGGAAGACCCTCAACGAGATGGATTGAAACAGTGACAGCAATGATGGGCTCAGGTATAGTAAGGATATAGTAAGGCTGGCACAGGACTGGGCAGTTTTCCATTCTGTTGTACATAGGGTCATTATGAGTTGGAGCCAACTTGACAGCTACCTAACAACAAAAACAACAAACTATTGTTTCATTTTAAAAAGACTTCAGTGGATATTTTTAGTTTAAGGTTTAAAGATTATCTCAGGGCAATAGTTAAAGGGTTTAGCCAAGCTTCTTGGCTCCAGGAAAACTGGAATATATGAGCATTTTAATTTCTGTTCTTAATTTTCCCCCTTTTGATCAAAATTCTGCTATGGAATCTTTGGTCAAAATGTTCCATAGTGGTAGGTGGCCATCACCTTCTGGTCTCATGGTCTTGTTCATGAAGATAATTAACCACACATTCCATATCCTCCTCCTCTCCATAAGGTTTTTAATGCTGATTTTTTTTGGAGGGAGATCATCAGATCTTTCTTATGAGGTGCCTCTGGGTGGACTTGCACCTCCAACCTTTTGTTTGACAGTGAGGAAATTAACCATTTGGACCATCTAGGGATTCATTGTTTATCCAGGGTGTTATCAAAACTCCAATCCTACCTGATTTTTTTTTTTTTTT
>NW_006921885.1:2546792-2547484 GCF_000298275.1 Orycteropus afer afer | reverse complement strand
TTCAGGGAAGAGTTGATGTCTATACTACTCAAACTATTCCAGAACATAGAAAAAGATGGAATACTCCCAAATTCATTCTATGAAGCAAACATGACACTAATACCAAAACCATGGAAAGACATCACTAAAAAGGAAAACTACAGACCAATATTCCTCATGAATATAGCCACAAAAATCTCAAAAAAAAAAAACCTAGCCAACAAAAACCAACAACACATCAAAAAAATAATACATCACGGCCAAGTGGGCTTCATACCAGGTATGCAAGGATGGTCCAACATCAGAAAAACAAGCAATGTAATCCACCACATAAACAAAACAAAACAAAAAAGAATCATATGATCATATCAATGCAGAAAAGGCATTCAACAAAATCCAACACCAATTCCTGTTCAAAACTCTCAGCAAAATAGGGATAGAAGAGAAAATCCCCCAACATAATAAAGGGCATATATGCAAAACTAACAGCTAACATTATTGTTAATGAAAAAAGATTCAAAGTATTCCCCTTATGAATGGGAACCAGACAAGGATGCCTTCTATCACCATATCTATTCAACATTGTATTGGAAGTTCTAGCCAGGAAAATAGGCAAGAAAGAGAAATAAAAAGCATACAAATTGGCAAAGAAGAAGTAAACCTATCTCTATTTGCAAATGACACGATCCTATACATAGAAAACCCAAGAGATT
>NW_006921885.1:2541121-2546394 GCF_000298275.1 Orycteropus afer afer | reverse complement strand
CTGAAGAAGAAAAACAAAGTAGGAGGTTTCATATTCCTGGATCTCAAACCTACTATACAGCCACAGTAGTAAAAACAGCATGGTATTGGTACAATGACAGAGAGATAGACCAATGGAACAGAATTGAAAACTCAGAAATATACCCATCCATCTATGAACAACTTATCTTTCACAAAGACCCAAAAACCCATTAGATGGGAGAGAGATAACCTCTAGCAAATGGTGCAGGCAAAACGGGAAATCCACTTGTAGAAAAATGAAACATCACCTGTTTCTCACCCCACACACAAAAAGAAACTCAAGCTGGATCAAAGACTTAAGTGTAAAACCCAAAACTATAAAGCTCATCAAAGATAAAACAGTGGCAAATCAAGGGGCCCTAATGTATGGCATAAATGGACCACCAAGGATAACCCAAAATGCACAGGAGGTGGAAGAGAAACTAGATGACTGGGACCTTTTAAAAACTAAATTCTTATATGTATCTAAAGACTTGCCCAAAAGGGTAAAAGGAGAACCTACAGATTGGGAAAACATATTTGGCTATGACATATCAGACAAGGGACTCATTTCCAAAATTTATAGGAAACTTCAACACCTCAATACCAAAAAGACAAACAACCCAATTTGAAAATGGGCAAAGGACATGAACAGACACTTCACTAAAGAGGATATATAGGCAGCCAAAAACATATGAGGAAATGCTCACAATCATTAGACATTTGTTGTTGTTGTTAGTTGCCATTGAGTCATTTCCGATTCATAGCGACCTTACAAGCAACAGAACAAAACACTGCCTGGTCCTGTACCATCCTCATGATCCCTGCTATGCCTGAGCCCATTGTTGTAGCCACTCTGTCAATCCATCTTGTTGAGGGTCTTCCCCTTTTTTGCTGACCCTATGCTTTACCAAGCATGATATCCTTCTCCAGGGAATGGTCCCTTCTGACAACATGACCAAAATAGGTGAGAGGAAGTCTGGCCATTCTTGCTAACAAGGAACATTCCAGCTGCACTTCTTCCAGGACAGATTTGTTAGTTCTTCTGGCAGTCCATGGTACTTTCAGTATTCTTTGACAACACCAGAACTCAAAATCATAAACTCTTCCTCAGTCTTCCTTATTCATTGTCCAGCTCTCACATGCATATGGGGTGATTGAAAACACGGTGGGTTGGGTTAGGCACACCTTAGTGTTCAAAGAGACATCTTTGCTCTTCAGCACTTTAAATAAGTCTTACAGCAGTTTTGCCCAGGGCAATATGTCTTCTGATGTCTTGACTGCTGCTTCCATTGGTGTCGATTGTAGAAAAAAGGAAAATGAAGTCTTTGACAAATTCAATCTTTTCTCCTTTTGTCATGATGCTGCTTATAGGTGCAGTTGTGAGGATTTTTGTTTTCTTTATATTGAGATGTAATCCATACTCCAGACCGTAGTCTTCAATCTTCATCAGTAAGTGTTTAAGTCATCCTGACTTTCAGCAAGCAAAATTGTGTCATCTAAGTATTGCAGGTTGTTAATGAGCCTTCCTCCAATCCTGATGCCACGTTCTTCTTCATATAGTCCAGCTTCTCAGATTATTTGCTCAGCAGATAGATTGAATACATATGGTGAAAGAATACAACCTTGACACACTCCCTTCCTGATTTTAAACCATGCAGTACTCCCTTGTTCTATTTGAACCATAGTCTCCTGGTCAGTGTACAGTTTCCTCATGGATACCATCAAGTGTTCTGGAATTCCCATTCTTCTCAATGTTATCTATATTTTGTTATGGTCCACACAATTGAATGCTTTTGCATAGTCAATAAAGCACAAGTAAACATCTTTCTGGTATTCTTTGCTTTCAGCCAAGATCCACCTGACATCAGCTATGACATCCTTTGTTCCACATCTCCTTCTGAATCCAGCTTGCATTTCTGGAAGTTCTCTGTCAATATACTGCTGCAACCATTTTTTAATTATCTTCAGTAAGATTTTACTTGCATGTGATACTAATGATATTGCTCGATAATTTCCACATTCTGTGGGATAATCTTTCTTTGGAATGGGTACAAATATGGATCTTATCCAGTCAGTTGGCCAGTTAGCTGTCTTCCAAATCTCTTGACATAGCCAAATGAGTGCCTCCAGTCCAGCAGATGTTTGTTGAAACAATTCAATAGGTATTCTGTCGATTCCTGGAAGCTTGTTTTTTGCCAATTCCTTCAGTGCAGCTTCCACTTCATCCTTCAATACCATTGGTTGTTGATCATATGCCACCTCCTGAAATGGATGAACATTGACCAATTCTTTTTGGAATAGTGACTATGTATTCCTTCCACCTTCTTTTGATGTTTCCTGCATCATTCAATATATTGCCCATAAAATCTTTCAGTATTGCAACTCAAGACTTAAATTTTTTTCTTCAGTTCTTTCAGCTTGAGAAATGCCAAGAGTTTTCTTCCCTTTTCATTTTCTAACTCCAGATCTTTGCACATTTCATTATAATAATTGACTTTGTTCTCTTGAGCTGCTCTTTGAAGTCTTCTCTTCAGCTCTTTTATCTTGTCATTTCTTCCATTTGCTTTAGCTACTCTCGAGGAGCTCTGGTGCCATCATACCTAAGGCATTTGACTGCTAACCAGAAGGCTGGCAGTTCAAACCCACCAGCCACTTGTTGGAAGGAAGATTAGGTAATCTACTTCCATAGTGATACTTCCTGGGAAACCCAAGAAGGAGTCGTTATGAGTCATATCTGACTCCACAGCAGTGAGTTTGGTTTGACTCTCCATTCAAGGGCAAGTTTCAGAGTCTCTACTGACATCCATTTTGGTCTTTTCTTACTTTCCTTTCTCTTCAATGACCTTTTGCTTTCTTCATGGATGATGTTCTTGATGTCATCCCACAACTCTTCTGGTTTTCAGTCATTGGTGTTCAATGCTTCAAATCTATTTTTTAGATGGTCTCTAAATTCAGGAGGGATATAATCAAGGTCATATTTTTGGCTCTTGTGGACTTCTTTTTAACTGTTTTAAGCTTCAACTTGAGCTTGCATATCATATAAGCAGTTGATGGTCTGTTCCACAATCAGCTCCTGGCCTGGTTTTGGCTGAAAATATTGAGCTTTTCCATCACCTCTTGCCACAGATGTAGTCAATCTGATTCCTGTGCAGTCAATCTGGTGAAGTCCATGTGTCTAGCTACCATTTGTGTTGCTTAAAAAAGGTATTTGCAATGAATAAGTCATTGGATTTGCAAAACTCTATCATGTGATCTCCAGCATCTTTTCTATCACCAAGGCATATTTTCCAACTACCAGTAATTCTTCTTTGTTTTCAATTTTTGAATTTCAGTCACCAGTGATAATCAACACATCTTGATTGCATTTGTGGTCAATTTCAGACTGCAGAAGTTGGTAGAAATCTTCAATTTCCTCATCTTTGTCTTTGGTGTTTGGTGTGTAAATTTGAATAATAATAGTATTAACTGGTCTTCCTTCTAGGCATATGGATATGATCTATCACTGACAGCACTGTACTTCAGGATAAATCTTGATACATTCTTTGTAATGATGAATGCTACACCATTCTTCTTCAATTTGTCATTACTGGCATAAGATTGTCTTATTCAAAATGGCCAAAACCAATCCATTTCTGCTCACTAATACCTAGAATATCAGTCTTTATGTATTCCATTTCATTTTTTTTACTTCCAATTTCCTAGATTCATACTTTGTACATTTCATGTTCCAATTATTAATGGATGTTTGCAGCTCTTTCTTCTCATTTTGAGACATGCCACATCAGCAAATGGAGATCCCGAAAGCTTTACTCTATCCACATCATTAAGGTCAGCTCTACTCTGTGGAGGCACCTCTTTCCCAGTCATATTTTGAGTGCCTTCGACCTAACAGGCTCATCTTCCAGCACTATCAGACAATGTTTCAAGGCCATTCATACAGTTTTTCAATAATATATCAGACAGTGTTTCACTGCTATTCATAAGGTTTTCACTCACCAGTTCTTTGAGAAGTGGATGGCCTCTTCCTTCCTCTGAGACTGTCTTAGTCTGTAAGCTCCACTGAAACCTGTCCACCATGAGTAAACATTCTGGCATTTGAAATATCGGTGGCATAGCATCCAGCCTCACAGCAACACTCAAACTACCACAGTACAACAAACTGACAGACAAGTTTGTCTCCCTTAGCTGTTCCAAACTGCTCTGCTCATTTTTCTGGTCTCCTGCACACTGCTGCTTACCCAGCCTGCCCCTGGGGTGTTCCCCACACACAAAGACTTGCCTTCCACTGCACTCAGGCTGGCTTACTGTGGCTTGCCCCTGGGGTGTTCCCCACACACACAAAAAAATAAAGCCATGAGAAGGTGCAAATCAAAACAACAATGAAATATCACCTCACCCCAACAATAATAGTAAAATACAACAAGACAGAAAGTAACATATGCTGGCAAGGCTGCAGAAAGATTGGAACTCTCAGACACTGCTGGTGGGACTGCAAAATGGTACAACCATTGTGGAAAATGGTATGGTGTTTCCTTAAAAAACTGAAAATAGAAATACCATTTTGTCAAAGGGTCAAGGAGGCCACATCTTCTGACCTTCTCTAACCCTGCAAGAGGAAGACAGAATCACCATCAATATCCCAAGGCCTATTCCTGTGAGGCCAGACATGCTGCCTCCCTCTAGCCTTTGCATCAACCCTGACACCAACCATTCCTCCCACAGCACCTACCACCTTTCTGCTAGGTTCGATAATTCACTGCAGTGACCACACAGAACTCACAGATTATAGGGTTTATTAAGGAAGCATCAGGCTACAATTCAAGTTCAGGAACAATGCTCAGTCTCTCTCAGCCCGCCATCTCTCAGGCAACAGTCTCTCAGCAGTGCGTGTCTTTCAGTGTCTCTTTCTCAATAGTACATGTCTCTCAGGAGCACGTTTCTCTCAGCAGCATGCCCTTCTCATCCAGCAGTCAGAGAGACTTCTTCTGCCTCTAGGAGGCCTCCTTTTGAGCCTGGCAGAGTGGTCAAACTAACCAATCATAACATCAGAATTCTAAGCACTGAAACAGAGCGAACTTCCCAGAACATTGCTTTGTTCCACTCTCAACAGAAATATCCCAGGTGGATAACTTTTACAATCAGGAGCTCTTCAGCTGCTCACAGCAAATTCCACTATGGAGTTTACAAAGACTTATGGCTATAAAAGCCATACGAGGTAATTTACTACACCGCAGGCAACCCCCTGGCTTTTCTAGCCATTATCCCTTTTAT
>NW_006921885.1:2539145-2540411 GCF_000298275.1 Orycteropus afer afer | reverse complement strand
GGCCTAGGTCAAAGAGTACCAAACTCAGCCTGTTTCTTCTTTGCTGCACTTCCCCCATTTCCACTCAGGTGGACCCAGGTGGTCACAAGCAAGTAATATACAAGCCTACTACTCCTGGCTTCCTTTAACTTTTAGTCCTGGAAGGGGTTTCTCTCATGGACCATGACTTTCCTGCCTCAATGAACCCAAAGCCTGTCTGCTTTGCTCAAAATTCAAAAAACCAAGCAGTTATTTTTATTTTTATTTTTTTTTCTCTCTTTTTTTTCTGTAGGTCCTGTCTTCAAATGCAGATCTTCTGCTCTCTCAGTAGTTCTGGTTAGGGCTCAGGTTTTCTAACTAAGCCCCTAATACTCTACACACAGGGCATGAAACAAAAGCCTGTGTTTCTGCTGGCCAAATTCTATTTCCCTTTTTAACATATCCAATCAAGTATCAGCTGAAAGCGACCTTACACACTCTCTGTTATCAACACCCCACAATCATTTCTAATGTACAAGTAGGTAAGAGAACATGCAGAATCCATAGTCCATTTAGATAAACACATAATCCAAAACACATAATCCTTTTAAAGACATTCCAGGTTCATCTCTTCGCCTTGAGTACTTTCCCATTCTATGGATATGGCCTTTGGCCTTTGGCTGGATGTAACCAAAAGCTCTAGCCTCTGAATCAATTTTCTCTTTTAATAGGTAACACCAACCAAAGTAACCATCTAAGAATCTAAAGTTTCACTTCCCAGGCCCCTTCCTTCTTTCTTTTACAAAATCCCATGCTTCTATGAGTCTGGAGCCATTGAAATGAATCCCACCACTTCTGACACCAACTGCCAAAGGGATAGGAAGGCCACAACTTCTGACCTCCTCTAACCCCACAAGAAGACAGAATCACCATCAATAACCTAAGGCCTATCTCTCTGAGGCCAGGCATGCCTCCTCGCTTCAGCCCTTTCACCAATCCAGACAATAACTATTCCTTCTGCAGCACACAGCAACTGCCACCTTTCTTCTGGGTTCAATAATTCACTGCAGTGGCACACAGAACTCACAGATTATGGGGTTTATTAGGGAAGCATCAGGCTACAATTCAAGTTCAGGAACAATGTTCAGTCTCTCTCAGCCCACCATCTCTCAGCCAACAGTCTCTCTCAGTCTCTCTCCCAGCAGTGTGTGTCTCTCAGTGTCTCTTTCTCACCAGTGCATGTCTCTCAGGAGCATGTTTCTCTCAGCAGCATGTCCTTCTCAGCCAGCAGTCAGAGAGACTTCTTCT
>NW_006921885.1:2534430-2538795 GCF_000298275.1 Orycteropus afer afer | reverse complement strand
ATATCCTAAAGAGGTGAGAGACAGGACCCAAACAGACATATGCACATCCTTGTTCATTACAGCACAATTCACAATAGCAGAGAAATGGAAACAACCTACATGCCCATCAACAACAGATGACTGGATAACCAAATTATGGTACATTCACACAATGGAATACTATGCAACATTAAAGAATAATGAAGAATACACAAATCATCTTGCAACATGGATGAATTAAGAGGACATTATGCTGAGTGAAATAAGTCAATCACAGAAGAACAAACATTGTATGAACTCTCTATTTTAAAAAGTCAAGGAATGTTTATTCAGAGAAGGAAACTCACTTTCTTAGTTACCAGGGATGGGAGGGAAAGGGAGGGAAAATCTTTGACTATTTAGCAGTCACATGTTGATTTTGGTGAAGGGAGGAATGGTATGTAAAGAGCTTGTGACCAGCATGCTGACACTGGGAAAAGGAAAGACACTGAAATGTACACAAAAGATATAAACAACGCAGGCAAATACTATTACAAGCACAACACTGCAGTATCACTAGCACCAAATACCAGGCTATGGATTAATTCATAGACACATAAAAAGAGCAGATGGGGGTAGGTGAACAGGAATACACCCTAGATCAAGGACAGAGTTGGCTGAAGATAGTCTTACATGTGTACTTGTGCTACAAAATTAGCCACATACATTAAAGAAGCAACAGAAGGCAGGGTGGGAGTAAATTCATAGAGACAAACAAACATCTTGTGAGAGAGAATCACCAGGCCTAGGGACTTGAGGCTGTAGTCTCATGGATCATGCTCAACTGGCATACATAGTTCATAAAAATTTTGTTCTAAAACCTACTTTTGTGAGTTACAACTGGGGTCTTAAAAGCTTTCAAGTGACCATCCAAAATGCAAGTATTGGTCTCCTCTTAGCTGGAGCAAAGAAAAGTGGAAGAAAATCAAAGTCATCTGGAAACAATTAGTCCAAAGATAAGACGGGCTATGCAGACCTCAGCTTCCATGTCCCAAGACCAAAAGAACTAGATGGTGCCTGGCTACCAATGCCAACCACTCAGAAACAGATCAAACCTGGAGATCCTGGATAGAGTGGGAGGAAAAATGTGGAACAAAATTCAGAAACACAAAAATGACCGGAATTACTGGTTGGAAAGAGACTGGTGGAGCCCCCAAGACTATGGCCCCAGGATACACTTCAAGCCTAGAAATGAACTCACTTACAAGGATTGGCTCCCAGCCCAACAGTAGAAAGACCTTATGATAGTTGGAGCTGTGTGTCAACTTGGCTGACCCACAATTCTGTGTGCTTTAAGAAATTGTGATGTGGGTTGTTTCCATGATGTGATCAGATGTATATGTTTTGAGCAGCCAATGTGTTGAAAGGGAGTTTCCCTAGGAGTGTGGCCTGCTTCCAGTATATTTATGGACATCCTGGGAAAAGAGACACTCTTCTGTGGATCAGGATTCTGTTATGCTGCCTACAACTGTCTGTGAGCAAACAATCCACCATTTGGCCTGGAGATCTTGGATTCATCATTCATTGGAGTCAAAATCCAGTATACTGCCTGCCAACCTTGAGCTTGTCAGCCCCTGCAGGTGCATGAGTCAGGAAAAGCCTCCAGCTTGATATTTGATCCAAGAACTTGGGACTTGCCAGCTTCTATAAGTGTGTGGGCCATTTTCCTAAAATAAATTTCTCTTTCTCTTTCTATACGTACAAGCTTTACTAGTTTTGCTTCTCTAGAAAACCCAGCCTAACACAGACCTACATACATCGACCCCAGGTTGATGCACCCACCTACTCTAGGGAGATACAGCTCTTGGATCAAGCAGCCATGAGACACCAGAGGGGTAGCACTCACATAGAGGGAAGGCTGGACAGACAGGGATGCATGGATGAGAGGAGAGGGGCACAGAGAAGGGGTGGTCACAGGGAAGAGAAGGGAGCAGAGGTTTTTATGACTGGGAATGGTAATCAGGCCCATGAAATCAGATATGCATGAACTGTTGAATGTAAAACAAGTTTGCTATGTAAATTTGCACCCAAAGCACATACACACACACAGACACACACACAAGATAATTTCTCTTTTCAAAGAAGTACTTTTTACTCAATTCTTCAATCTCTTTTTCTGATCTCCTTATATTTGTGATTTTGTTAAGTGGGTCCAATGTGGTTGTCCTCATTATTGTACTAGGGGGTAAGGGAATGCTACCTCATATTTATATCTTGATATCTACCATCCACTCCTCAGAAAATGGACAATCTATTTCTGCAGAGATACTGCCTCAGAAACCCAAGGGGCAGTCACTACGAGTAGGATCTGACTCAATGACAGTGAGTTTGGATTTTGTTTGGATTGTATTGGCACTTTAGTAGACACAGAGGCAAGGAGAATCCCCTTATAATATCCTGTTGTACAAAGGTAATGCCCTAATTGCTGTTGGCTACACAGACCCCCAGGTAGGCACCATATTCCAGACTCTTTTTGGTACTAATATAGCCTAGGAAGGGAACTCAGAGTTGTTGATGGGACCTCTTGATCAGGTATCATCTGAACCTGGTGACTCTGGCCAATTTCATCTATATTTTCTTCTGAATTGGAGGATTTCCATTTTTTTATCAGTCCAAGTAGGTGATACAACTGCTTCTCAAGTCACTAATAAGTCAGCTTTACCTAGACTTTATCTAGCCTCAAGGAAAATCTGAGTTTCGCTGCTGCCACTGGGATTTGGGTAGAGCCTCAAGTGAAGATTAAAGAGAAGAGGGACTTAATATTAACATATTATTCAAAGCACAGATTAG
This sequence comes from Orycteropus afer afer, assembly GCF_000298275.1. Taxonomy (NCBI): domain Eukaryota; kingdom Metazoa; phylum Chordata; class Mammalia; order Tubulidentata; family Orycteropodidae; genus Orycteropus; species Orycteropus afer. The sequence continues at coordinate 2,535,987 of NW_006921885.1, read as the reverse complement.
ACTCCAGGGACTCCTTATTTCTCACTAGGACATTCTCCTGGGGACTCCCAACTCTAAAGAATTAGTAACCTGGGCAAAAGTCAGAGTGGATGTTTTATTATAGGCACTTTAAATGGTAAATGCCAAATTTGTGTGTGTGTGTGTGTGTGTGTGTTTTAATCATTGAAAAGGACCTCGGGTAAGGGCAAAAGTGATCTGTTCATTTCCTTCTCCTTACTAACAATCAAAGCTCTCAGAAAACACTGAAAGAATTTCAGGGATAGGCAAGTAGAGATAAAATTGTAAGAGGATGGAGTAGTGCCTAAGGCATTGACTGTTAACCAGATGGCTAGCTGTTCAAATCCACCAGCCACTCATTGGGAGGAAGATTGGTCAATCTACTTCCATAGTGATACTGCCTCAGAAACCCAAGGAGGGGTTGCTATGAGTCAGATCCAACTCAACAGCAGTGAGTGAGTTTATGTTCCTCAGAAGACCAGAGAAGAGAGAAGCTATGGTCAGGAAAAATGATAAGAGGTAGTGGGAAGGGAATTGGATAGACCCTTTTCCTAAGGCATTTGACTGCTAACCAGAGGCTGGTTGTTCAAACCAACCAGTCACTCCTCAGAAGAAAGGTTGGGCAACCTACGTCTGTAGAGATACCACCTTGGAAACCCAAGGAGGGTTCACTATGAGTCCACCCGACTTGGCTGCAATGAGGTGTTTTTGTTTTTGTTTTTGTTTTTGTTTTTTGAGTTTTGATAGGGAAAAGGAAAATAAGCGATAGGAAATGACTTGGTTCTGAAATTTTCCTTTGTGGAGTTACCCTGGACTTTAGCTTTCATCCTTCCCTTACTCAGTCCAATTCCTGCCCCTCCACAGGGGCTAGGAAAGGCTACCCTTATTTTTCCATTGTAACCACTAGTAGCAGCTTGGGCCTAGCAAAGATACTTCCTTCCTTCCCTGAAAAGAAATGGGGGTGTGAGAAAGGGGAGCTCAAATCCCACTGCTGGGAGTTGAGATGAATCTCCTACATCTTAAATGTTAATGTAGAATATGTTTTTCCTTTGGAATTTTATTATAAGTGGTGTCTAGGTTCTAATTCATCATCACAAAGGATGTTTCAAGATCTGTCCTGAAATACAGTGCTGTCAGTGATAGGATAACATCCATACCCCTACAAGGAAGACCAGTTAATACAACTCTTATTCAAATTTATGCACCAACCACCAAAGCCAAAGATGAGGAAATTGAAGATTTTTATCAACTTCTACAGTCTGAAATTGACCAAACATACAATCAAGATGTGTTAATTATCATTGATGACTGAAATGCAAAAGGTGGAAACAAAGAAGAATCACCAGTAGTTGGAAAATTTGGCCTTGGTGACAGAAATAATGCCAGAGATCACATGATAGAATTTTCCAAGACCAATGACTTATTCATTGCAAATAGCTATTTTCAACAACACAAACGGCAGCTATACACATGGACTTTGCCAGATGAAACACACAGGAGTCAGATTGACTACATCTGTGGCAAGAGGTGGTGGAAAAGCCCAGTATCTTCAGCCAAAAC
>NW_006921885.1:2522122-2533997 GCF_000298275.1 Orycteropus afer afer | reverse complement strand
AGATTTCAAAGAGCAGCTCGGGCAGACAAAGCCAATTACTATAATGAAATGTGCAAAGACCTGGAGTTAGAAAACCAAAAGGGAAGAACATGCTCTCCATTTCTCAAACTGAACAAACTGAAGAAAAAAATTAAGCCTCAAGTTATAATATTGAAAGATTCTATGGGCAAAATATTTAATGACACAGGAAACATCAAAAGAAGATGGAAGGAATTCACAGTCACTGTACCAAAAAGAACTGGCCGATGTTCCTCCATTTCAGGAGATGGCATATGATCAAGAATCAATGGTACTGAAGGAAGAAGTTGAAGCTGCACTGAAGGAATTGGCAGAGAACAAGGCTCCAGGAATTGATGGAACACCCATTGAGATGTTTCAACAAACAGGTGCCCCACTGGAGGCACTCACTCGGTGATGCTGATTTGGAAGACAGCTAACTGGCCAACTAACTGGAAGAGAACCATATCTGTAGCAATTTCAAAGAAAATTGATCCCACAGAATGTGGAAATTAACAAACAATATCATTAATATCACATGCAAGTAAGATCTTACTGAAGATAATTCAAAAACGGTTGCAGCAGTATATTGACAGAGAAATTCCAGAGGGTCAAACTGGATTCAGAAGAAGATATGGAACAAAGGATATCATTGCAGATGTCAGATGGATCTTGGCTCAAGGCAAAGAATACCAGAAAGATGTTTACTTGTGTTTTATTGACTATGCAAAAGCATTTGATTGTGTGGATCATAGCAAGTTGTGGATAACATTGAGAAGAATGGGAATTCCAGAACCTTTCTTTGTACTCATGAGGAACTTGTATATAGACCAGGAGGCTGTTATTCAAACAGAACAAGGGGACACTACATTGTTTAAAATCAAGAAGGGAGTGTGTCAGGGTTGTATCCTTTCCCCATATTTATTCAATGTATATGCTGAGCAAATAATCCAAGAAGCTGGACTATATGAAGAACATGGCATCAGGACTGGAGGAAGTCTCGTTAACAACCTGAGATATGCCGACAACACAACTTTGCTTGCTGAAAGTGAGGATGACTTGAAGCACTTACTGATGAAGACTGAAGAATACAGTCTGCAATATGGATTACATCTCAATATGAAGAAAACAAAAATTCTCACAACTGGACCTATAAGCAGCATCACGATAAATGGAGAAAAGATTGAAGTTGTCAAAGAGTTCACATTGCTTGATTCTACAATCTATGCCAATGGAAGCAGCAGTCAAGACATCAGAGGACATATTGCACTGGGCAAGTTGGCTGCAAGGGACCTCTTTCAAGTGCTGAGGAGCAAAAATGTCTACTTGAAGACTAAGGTCCACCAGACACATATACATGTGAGAGATGGACAGCGAATAAAGAAGACCAAAGAAGAATTATGTTTTTGAGTTGTGGTGTAGGTCAAGAATGCTGAAAGTATCATGGACTGCTAAAAGAACTAACAAATCTGTCCTGGAGGAAGTGCAGCCAGAATGCTCCTTGGAAGTGAGAATGGCCAGACTTTGTCTCACCTACTTTGGTCATGTTGTCAGAAGGGACCATTCCCTGGAAAAGGATGTCATGCTTGCTAAGGTGGAGGGTTAACAAAGGAGAGGAAGGCCCTCAACGAGATGGATTGACACAGTGACTGCGGCTATGGTGTCAAGTATAGTGGGGATCACTGGGACCAGGCAGTGTTTCATTCTGCTGTGCATAGGGTCGCTGTGAGTTGGAGGAGACTCAACAGCACCTAACCACAACAACACGTTCTAATTCATATACTGTTACCATAGAGTCTCATTTTTAGGCACATGACGGTTAATCATGAGTCCTTGGATGGTGTATATGGTTAATGTGCTGCTCCTAAACACAAAATTCAAGTCCACCCAGACATGCCTCAGAAATAAAGACCTGTGTCCTTTCAAAAATTGAAAATCCTATGAAACAGAGTTCTACTCTGACACGGGGTTTCCATGTGTCAGAATGAACTCAATATTAATTGGTTAAAAAAATAAATAAAGGGAAGAGAGAAAGGAGATGGAAGATGGCAGCTGTCCTCAGCAACAACCCATCAGTGGAGGGGAAAAGGGAAGAAGAAGTAATAGAAATCTCAAGGAGGGATGACAGTGAAGTAAAGCATTCCACTGGCCACCTGTCACCTAGAGAAGGGCAGCTGCTGCTGAATAAAGATTTTTGTGTACAGGAGGGACATACATAGGCTGTTAATTCTGAAGCTACCTATAGTTGCTACTATCCTTGGCTTTGATTATCTGTACTCAAGATAGAGTAAAATAGCAATTCCCCATAACCTAAATCACTCTACTTAAACTGACAGAAAGATGAGCTTCATTACAGTAGCAAAAAGACAAATTTTTTACATAGTCAAGTTATTATAGCACATCCTGATCAGGATAGCTTTAAATTATACATGCATATTTCTTGCCAAAGGTGTTTTTTAACAAGGCCTAAAGTAAAATTGAAAGCAAAAGCATAGTGAGTTTTTTAAAGTATTTATCTTATATTCATTCCTGACTAAAGAGATAAATTTAGTAGTTGTTTCTCAGGTAACTAAACTTTGCTGTCTGATTTCGTTTTTTATGTATTTAATTTGCCTTTAAAGTTGGATTCTGTGCAGAGTTCCATAACTGCTTTAAAATATGGGCTTTATTAGAGACATGAAAACTGAGAATGCAGTAATATTTTTTCCTTATTAACTCATCATACAATACCAAGAGTGGGGAGGGGAACTCAGAGCACTGAGATATCCAAATTGGGAAGAGTCAAGGCCAGCTAACTGTGTGTTTTCATGTCCCTGAAAATAATCGAGAGCCAATAAAGGACTTGATTCCATTACCCTCAAAATCCTTTGGTTTTGGAGGTGAATAGTGTAATCTTACTTCATGATAAAATGGTCATCTTTTGTATAAGAACTTACTCACTGATTGGACGCTTTTTTATTTAGAGTGATGTTGTTTTTAAATCTCATTTCAAGAGAAATTTTGAGATAGTGCTGGTAAATGAATGTTATGAATTTCCACTTTCAAGAATAATCGGAATGTCTGAGGAAGCTATGGTCAATACTTCAAGTTGACTCAAATTCCAGAAAACCAGGCTAAGTCATCATCAACATCAATCATTCCTCAATACTTACTGAGTGGGATATGAAATTACAATATAGGTAAGCAAATAGCTATGCACTACAATGCAGAATATATAAAAGTCATATGAGTGATGTAAAACACTTGAAGTCAGAAGAATCTCAAAAGTTTGATTTAACAAAAGAACATGAGCAACTTCAAATGTAAGTCTATCTGACTTTAACTCCTAAGTGTAACATGGGCAATTTCTCTGAACATAATTTTCGTCTTCAGTAAAATACTGAAAATAATACCTACTGCTTCCCGAAGAAGTCCTGGTGGCACAATGGTTAAATTGCTAACCAAAAGGTACGTGGAACCCAAGAGCCATCCCATGGAAAAAGATGTGGCAGACTGCTTCCATAAAGATTCCAAAAACCAAACCAAACTACAGCCTCAGGAACCCCATGGGGCAGTTCTAATCTGTCCTATAGAGTTGCTTTGAGTCAGAATCGACTCAACAGCAATGGGTAAATGGAGTACCTGGGTGACACAATTGGTTAAACTCTCAACTGCTGACTGAAAGGTTGTTGGCTTGAACCTACCCAGAGATTCCTCTGAGGAAAGGCTTGGTGATAGGCTTCCTAAAAACTCCAGAGAGCAGTTCTACTCTGCACACATGGGGTCTTCGTGAGTCAGAATCCACTCAACATCAACTGATTTGGTATTTTTGGTCTTATATAAGATTAAATGAGAGATGGGAAGTCTCTAAAAAAAAAACTGCCCTTGAGTTGATTCAACTCATAGCGACCCTTCCTTGGGTTTCCGAGGTGGTATCTCTGCAGAAATAGATTGCCCAACCTTCCTCCTGAGGAGTGGCTGGGGAAGTAGCTAGTTAGCACATATTAGGTGCTCTATAAATGCGAGTTTCCTCTCCTCTCCCTTTCTTCTCCCAGCTTTGCCTCCAGCCACTGTGGTCTTAGTTAAGTAATTTGGCTGCTTCAGTTTAATCAACTGCAAAAATGAGACAGCTGTCTTAATTGACTTCCAATATTACTTTTTGACTCAGAGTCTATGTTTCTGACTCCAGAAAAACTTGTGTGATTTCCCACATAGCAGTAGGAAACAATTAAATGTAGGGTGCTGGGACACATGATTAACTCTTTGTAAAAACCATAGAACCTTACCATGAGATATTGTTATTGTTGTTCTTATGTGCCGTTGAGTTGGACCTGACTCATAGCGACCCCTCCTTGGGTTTCCAAGGCAATATCACTATGGAAGTAGATTGCCAACCTTCCTTCCAAGGAGTGGCTGGTGGGTTTGAACCGCCAGCCTTCTAGTTAGCAGTCAAGTGCCTTAGGCACTACGCTACCATAGCTCCCCCATGAGATACTAGATAGATTAAGATGTAATTTTTTAACTTAAATCTTGAGTAAAATATTGATGAACTGAATTGTTTACTTCTAAAACTTAGAAGAAACATAAAGAATGGATTAATCAACCTGACTGTATAAAATTTTAAAAAGTCTGAATGTCAAGACCACACTGAAAGCAAAACAAAAGAGCAAAAAATGAACTTCAAAGGGCAAATATCTTTCCTATAAAAAGAGCCACAAAAGACACTAAGAGAAGGGCAAAGAATATGAGCTAAACAGTTGGGATCTTCACAGACCCAAGGAAAAAGAACCAGATTATTTACTGTAAAGAAAGCTCATTTCATGACCATAGAGGATTGTGAGATGATGTGGGAATCAGTATCTTTGTCAGCATGGTAACTATGAGTTCCCCTTGCCCAGGAGTCCAGTGTTCAGCTTCTAAAGCATAGTGTGACTTGTGACAAGAACCAGATCAAGTTCCTGTCTCTTTTTTGTTCAGTCTGCATTTGTATTTCACAAAGAAGAACTAACTGTGTTATTTCAGTGTCATTCAGCCTAGAGCTCATGCCACGCTCTTCTGTGAGAGGAGCAGTTGGTGCTCCTTCTCATTGAAGCCTGCCCAGTGAGTGCTGGCAACTACAGTGGGAGAAAACCAACAGAGACCACTCCTCCCAAAAGGTGCCCATCCAAATGGCTGAAAAGTGTATGACAAAAATGCAAAACTTCACAATTAAAAATACAAATTTAAACAAAATATTTCTCTTCACCTTTCAAAGCAGCACAGATGTTACAGCCATCAAATACTGACAAGGATGAAGCAAATAGTCACTCTCATATTACTTAGGGAGCAATGATGGGTCACTGATAGAATTCTCACTTTCCATGCAGGAGACTGGTTCCCAGCTGATGCGCCACATACGCAGCTCCATGAGTAGAGGCTTTGTGTTGTTATTATGCTGAACATGTTTCAGCTGAGCTTCCAAATTAAGACAGACTAGAAAGGCCTGATGCTCTACTCCTCACAATCTGCCAATGAAAACCCAATGGATCACAAACCATAACTAATCAGGGGGGTGGTGCAGGACCCAGTATCTATTTGTTCAGTTGTGCATGGGCTCACCATGAGTCAAGGCTGACTTGAGGGCAGCTAACAGCAACAAACTAGATTATTTGAGGAAATGAGTAAAAATAAATGTAATTGTGTTTTGCTGGGTCTTTGTAGAAGCAAATTCCGAAATTAAATTAAATCTGCAAGGATTTTATTACAGGGCTTTGAACCAGTTCTTCCCAGTTCAATCATGACTGACAAAGCAAACTCAGAATGGACCCAAATTTGTAAAACATGGGTGAACTGGACCAGGAACCAGAAAGGGAAAAAGTACAAGTTGACACCCTGCTAGAAAGTTAATCTCCTTCTCAGAAAACAAGGGTAACATATGCATTGCATAGCAATCAAATCTCTTCATTGGCAGAGTCGAAAACAACTGTGACCTACTCAAAGATAGTGGCCAAACATTCCATTTTGAATTTGTGTCACTTTTCACAGTCTTGGCAATAATCCAATTTTTCCTGAAAGGGCTCACTACTCCTTTTCTAAGTCTCTTATTACAGGGCTTTGGTAGTTAGGGTTGTGTGTCTACTTGGCCAGGCCTGGTGGTAGTTATTCCTCATGATGAAACTGACACTTAGCTCTGTGGTGGGACCTACCACAAGCAGCTGAGTAGCTGCTTTAGGGATGTGGTCTGCTTCCCCTATATAAGAAACAGCTTTGGGAATGGTCTCTACCTTGTGACACGCTTGAACCCTGAATATAGCCAGGTTGTTGTTCAGCAGCCTGCTATGCTCTGCTGACTTTGGAACTTTCAGTGGACTTGAATTAATGGCCTGCCATGTGGTTAGTAACATCGGGACTGTGCCTTTTTACTTGTCAACCTTGGGCTTGTCAGCCTCAGCAGCCAGCAGCTGTCTGAGTGAAGAAAAGCCTCTAGCTTCAGTGGGCTGGGAGCAGGAGGCAAAGCTGAAGCCCAAGGTTGAGGGGCTTTCACCCACCCCCTAGAGGTTGGTGCTTTGAACTTGGACTTAAAGCCTCCAAACTGTGAGAGAATAAACTCCTGTTTGTTCAAGCATCCTATTTGTGGTATATTTTCTGTTAGTGCAGCACAGAAGTAACTGAAACAAAGGCTTTGAGCCATAATTTTCCCCATTCTAGCTATCATTCTATTTCAACCAAATTTTAAAAATTTGTGTCTGTTCTGATTTTACTTCACTGACCATGACTGTACCAGTTTGAACTGGCTCAAAGCCCTGTTTTATTAGGGAAAATGCCTGAGTGAAGGAAAATAAGGAGAGCCAAAGGTGGCTATGAGAGCTATCAGACCATCATGCAATTCTGACCTTTTGTGAAGGCAACAAGGAAGGAAGACTGGGTGCAAGCATCCCAGACTACCTGTATTAAAAGATATTAAAATAACTTTACTTCTTCTATCTAGTAATCCTACCTCTTAAAAATCTATCCTAAAGAAATACCCTAAAATACAAAAAAGAACTTGATATACAAGGTTGTTTATTAAAAGTATTTATCATAGCAGGAAATTAGGAGTTAAACATTACTTCTAGTTAATCATAGAAATCTCCATCTCATCTGTTTCACTCATTTATGTCAACTACTTAGTCGCTGTAGGCATTTGGGTTGTAACAGTGATAAAACATGATTATTTTTTTAAAAAATCCATTGATTAGTAGGTCTTAATGCTACTGAACCCATATGTGACTCAAGTACTAGAAAAAATGTTCTATATCTTAATCTGGGCAGTGGTTCCCAAAGTTGTATGCATATAAAAAGATTCTCCAAACTTTACCGTTGTTGTTGTTAGGTGCCATCGAGTCAGCTCTGACTCATAAAAACCTTATGTACAATAGAACAAAACACTGTTTGGTCCTGTGCCAGCTTCACAATCCTTGGTACACTGGAGCACATCATTGCAGCCATTGTGTCAATCCATCTTGTTGAGGGCCTTCCTTTTATTCATTAACCTTCCACGTTACCAAGCATGATATCCTTCTCCAAGGAGTGGTCCCTTCTGACAACATGACCAAAGTAGGTGAGATGAAGTCTGGGTATTCTCACTTCCAAGGAGCATTCCAGCTGCACTTCTTCCAGGACAAATTTGTTAGTCTTTTTGGCAGTCCAAAGTACCTTCAGCATTCTTTGCCAGCACCACAACTCAAAAGCATCAGCTCTTCTTTGGTAGTCCTTATTCAGTGTCCAGCTATCACATGCATATGAGGTGATTGAAAACACCATGGCTTAGGTTAGGCACACCTTAGTCTTTAAAGAGACATATTTGCTCTTCAGCACTTTAAATAAGTCTTTTGCAGCAGATTTTCTCAGTGCAATATGTCTTCTGATGTCTTGAGTACTGCTTCCATTGGTGTTGATTGTAGAACCAAGTAATACGAAATCTTTGACAACTTCAGTCTCTTCTACATTTATCGTGATGCTACTTATTGGTCCAGTTGTGAGGATTTTCATTTTCTTTATGTTGAGATTTAGTCCATATTGCAGACTGTAGTCTTTAATCTTCATCAGTAAGTACTTCAAGTCATCCTCATTTTCAGCAAGCAAAGATGTGTTGTCTGCATATCTCAGGTTGTTAATGAGTCTTCCTCCAATCCTGATGCAAGGCTCTTCATATAGTCCAGATTCTCAGATTATTTGCTCAGCATACATATTGAATAAGTATGGCGAAAGAACACAATGCTGATGCATTCCTTTCCTGATTTTAAACCACACAGTATCCCATTGTTCTGTTCAAATGACAGCCTCCTGGTCTACGTACAGGTTCTTCATGAGCACAATTAAGTATTCTGGAATTCCCATTCTTCTCAATGTTATCTATAATTTGATATGATCCACAATTGAATGCTTTTGCATAGTCAATAAAACACAAGTAAACATCTTTCTGGTATTCTTTGCTTTCAGCCAAGATCAGTCTGACATCAGCAATGATATCCCTCTTTCCATGTCCTCTTCTGTATCCAGCTTGCATTTCTGGAAGTTCTTTGTCAATATACTGCTGCAACCATTTTTTAATTATCTTCAGCAAGATTTTACTTGTGTGTGATATTAGTGATATTGTTCAATAATTTCCACATTCTGTGGGAATGGGTACAAATATGGATCTCTTCCAGTCCAAACTGTACACTTGGAGTTAAAGCACTTTATGCATTTTACTAGATGTGTTTTAAACTCACTAAAGAAGGAAAATAAAAAATCAAGAAACACAGCTGCTTAAAGTTAGGGATTCTGAAATTCTAGGGGTTACAATCCTTGTTCATGTTCTAACACAAATTCAAATGTGCCTATCTGTCCATATGATGTAGGAATCAGTCTGATTACAGGGACAAACTAACCAAATTCGAGTTGTGATGAAGAGCCGGGGAACAAGAATGCTGTTGTCTACTATTTCACTACCAATACTACCCCTTTCTTCTCACTTTAACCTTGTTCTATTCCTCTTGTTGTTGTTGTAATGTGCCCTCGAGTCAGACCCGACTCATACCGACCCCTCCTTGGGTTTCTGAGGCAGTATCACTACAGAAGTAGATTGCCCAACCTTCCTTCTGAGCAGTGGCTGGTGGGTTTGAACCACCAGCCTTCTGGTTAGCAGTCAAGTGCCTTAGGCACTATGCTACCAGAGCTCTTCTTTCAACTGTATCCTCATCTGCCACCACTACCATATTTCTATCACTATTGCTAGTGTTGCTCATTACAAATGCAAATAAGTAGCCACATTCATTGCGGTCTTCTGCTTTATTATTTTTTAAAAAAATTAATTCAGAAAGTACTTGATGACTTTGTTGAATATTTTCTCCAATAAATATAAATGTATTACAAAGTAAATCTTACTTACTGTTTAAATAAAAGCTGTGATCTGTCATTTGTTTGATGTGTAACATCTGCCCCTCAGAGATGGCAAGATCTATTTGAATTCAAATGAGAACATAATTTCACTACAGCATAATATGTGTACTCTGAGGCCCACATCAGTACACAAGTGCAATTCTAGATGTCCAGCATTTGTAAATTAGAACCAAATTGTGAGTTTTGATTGCTAATTATAAATCAAGGATTAGCATTCATTTGAGGGTCTGTGGCAAGTTATTGACCCTATTTTTATTCCATGCATTCAATAAATATGTTGAAAAAATATATATATATTATTAACTAATAATATAGCTGGCAATCCAATATCTATTCCTTCCTTCTTTCATACTAAGAGACCCATTATTTTATTCAGGGTGGCAGCATGCCTAGGTTCAAGTAATAAATTAATACAGGTACACAGATTCATAATGATCCTGTTCTACCTTTAGATATTAAATATTGCAAACATCCCTTTGCAGCTAGAGATGGCCATGTGACCCAGTTATTGCCAAAGAGATGCAAGGGGAAGTCCTCCAGAGGTCTTCTAAAATGACTTTACTGGTAAAAGAGACAAATGAAGCTGGCACTATCCTTCCCCTTTTTCTTTAATGTAGAGGTAATATGTGAAGCTGCAGCAGCCATCTCGAGATCATGAGGCAACAAACGAGGATGAAAATCATCACATCAATGATGACAGAGCAGAAGGTGAGATAAATCCCTCAGAAGGGCAGGATTAAATTAGAGGTCTAAAGAGTATTAAAGTCTTGGCAGTGTTATTTGGATGGTAATAAGGGGAACTGATGAAAAATGAATAGTAGGAATTCCAAGGTATATTGACAGCCTGAGTAAGACTAGTGTTAAATTAGATCAGAACTACACTGTCATGCACAGTCAATAACAGTGTAAATTAGGATAACCTTTTTGGAGAGGAATTTAACAATATCTATCAACATTTAAATGCACAGATCCTTTAAACTAGCAATTCCACTAGTGGGAAATTATCCTACAGCAAAACACAGGTGCAAAAGATATATGCACAAGATTATTAGTTGCAACATTGTTTGAAATAGCAAAAACTTAGGAGTAACCTAAAATATGAAATTGGGAAATAAAGTTCATACATTCATACAATGAATACTATGCAGCTGTTCAAGAAAAAATGAGGTAGATCCATCTGTAATGGCATGAAAAGATGCCAGAAGAAACTCTTAAGGGAAAAACAGAACAATATGTAAAATATGATCCCATTTTTGTAAAAATTAAAAAAGTAAATTAAAAACATAAGTTTAAAATGCTACATATGTATGTTGGTATATGTGTAGAAAAAAAAAAAAAGCCTATAAGAGCCAAATTGGTAAAAAATGGAACTGGTCCATGTATTTTCATGCCTTGTGTAATGGTTGCTGGTACAGTAATATTAACAGAAAGCAAGAAAGAGGAGTAACTTAAGGATGAGTCTCTACATGAGCAATCGGCCCCTAGAAATATACAGATCGAAAGTCACTCCAAAACAATCATCTTCCAGATAAGTTTGGTAGGAGAAGCAAGTAAACACCAACGAAGCATAATAGAGAGGGAGAAAAGAGAGGAATTAAGGACTCAAGGTAATTATCAGGCAAAAAAAAATGTTCTGGAAATTCAAAATAGTGAGAATTTTAGAAGAGAAGGAAATTGTGTGAGGAAAAATGCTCTGAGTTTGATTTCCTGAAGATGGAATGGTTTTAACAATAACAAAAGTATTGGAGAGACCATGCCTGTGATTGGCTGGATGGGGCAAGCAGAGATATGATGTCACAGATCCCCTCAAATGTGCACCACAGGGAAGTCCACCATTCACTCCACTAAGGCTTGCCTAGTGTGTCCATTCTATTTCCATTGATTTTTCCACTTGAGTTTTTCTCCTGCACTGCAAGACAGCATGTTCTTGAAATTTCATCCTGATTTCTGCCTCAAACTAGCATACAATTTCTCTTGAGGGTTTTTTAAGGGTTTTACTCCTAAAAACTTAAGAAGATAACAAAATAATTAATGCTACTCATCTTTATTGTTAAACCAAGAGAATGAGCCTATTGCACCTTTACAATAGTGTTATTGCATGCACTAACACATCTCTCTTAGATCTTGTCTTATGAACGTGGCCACTAAATATCAACCCTCTCATTTGTCTTTTTATTGCTGCTTAGATTTCTAAATTCCCCTTCACATCATCTTCTCTCAACTTTTTCTCCATTGGTTTGAATCTTAACATCAGCATTAATGGTGACTCTACACTTCTAGACTGACTCATTACATTTCAGAGGAAATTTCTGACCTCAATTACTTCTTGATTCACCCAAAATATTTGCCCAACAAATATTACTAAAGTTGAGAAAAGTCACCATTAAGAATGTAGAGGTTCATGTGTTTGAGAGGTGGGGCAAGATGGCGGACTAGGCAGAAGGATTGCACAGACCCTCTTCAACAAAGAAAAGGGAAACCAATTAACACAGACACA
>NW_006921885.1:2507609-2508349 GCF_000298275.1 Orycteropus afer afer | reverse complement strand
AAACCCACCAGCCACTCCTCGGAAGGAAGATGGGGCAATCTACTTCCATAGTGATACTGCCTCAGAAACCCAAGGAGGGGTCACTAGGAGTCGGGTCCGACTCGACGGCACATAACATAAGAATAAGCTCTGTTTGCCAAGGTTGGCAGGGACATACGAGAGGCCAACAAACAGGAAAGGAGACAAGTGGTAAGTGTATAAGTGCTGTTAACTAGTGAATAGAGTATAGCACAGTACTCTGCTTGCATAGATAACATACAAACAAAACAAAGAAAATGAAAATCGTGGGCAAGTCACTCCAACATATAATCACCAATTAAATATAAACATAAAAATGTCACAATGCCTCAGAGACAACAGAGCATCACAGTACAAACAAAGAAGCAAGATAAAGCACGAGAACACAAGGGACCAGGATACAGACCCAAAACACATCCCTGAGGAAGATGCAGCATTGGAACTCCCTGATAAAGAATTCAAAAGAATTATATTTAGGTCTCTTCAACAAATTGACACATCAAGGAAAACTCAGAGAAACCCCTAGAATAATTTCAAAAGACAATACAAGAACAAAATGACAAAATAAATGAAAAAATTAGAAATGGCACAAAATCAACACACAGAAATCCAGAAAATTAATATTAGATTTTCAGAAATAGATAAGACATTGAATGGGCAAAGGAGCAGAATTGAATCAATGGAAGGCAGAATTAGGGAGATTGAAGGCAAATACCTGAACA
>NW_006921885.1:2497695-2506284 GCF_000298275.1 Orycteropus afer afer | reverse complement strand
AATGCTATGCAGCACTAAAGAATAATGGAGAGTCTGCAAAACAGTGCAAAATATGGATGAACTTGGAGGACACTATGCTGAGTGACATAAGTCAATCACAGAAGGACAAATATAGTATTATTTTGTTGTTGTGGAATGCCAAGGAAAGGTTTCTTTATGGAGGGAAACTTCCTTTGTTGGTTGCCAGGATGGGAGGGAAGGGTGGAGAACACTGCAAAATAAAATAAAATAAACCACAATTGACCCAATGCACTTTAGTTTTGTATATTTCACTGTACATAAATTCTATTTCAATATAATGCATTTTAAGGAAAGGAATTTATTAGAAGATACACAAACAGATACATGTACATCTGTGTTCATTGCAGCTTTATTGACAATAGTGAAAAAGCAGAAACAACCTAAATGTTCACCAATAAGTGTATGGATAAAGAAAATGTGGTACGTGTATTCAACGAAGTGTTACTCCACCATAAAGAGAAATAAAGTTCTGACACATGCTCTAATCTGGATGAACCTTGCTGAGTGAAATAAGTCAGTCACAATAGGACAAATATTGTATGATCCCATTTATATGAAATATGTAAAACAGGCAAATATAGAGAGACCACAGTCTACTAGCACTTAGGAGGAGTAGGAAGAAAGGGGAAAGGAGTCATTGCCTGGGGATCACTGAGCTTATGTTAAGGGTGATGGAAAAATGTGGAAATAGATAGGGGTGATGGTTGCACAACGTGATAAAGAAAATTAATGTCACTGAATTGTACATCTGAAAGAGATTGAATTGCCAATTTGTGTGTTATATATACATATATTCGCTACAACTTTAAAAAAGCAGATCACTGGTGGCTCACGTAATCTCCAGCAGGGTCAGAGAACCTGCCAAAAACAATGTTCTCAATCTCACTGCACAAAATTGGTCCTAGGAAGACACCAGTGTTTGTTGGATACTCTGCTTGACTTACACTGCCAACACCCAACATGCTGAACAATACCCTGGAAGCATGGCTGTGCCTCCAGAAACTGGATTCAATGCTACCAGCAATTAAAAAAGGAAAAAGAAAAAAAGTGCCCCGGACTTGACTCTAACTCATGTGCATGAGAGTAGAACTGTCCTCCACGGGGTTTTTAATGGCTGATTTTTCTTCCCAGGAGCCTCAGGATAGGCTCAAACTCCCAAACTTTCAGTTAGCAGTGCATTGCATTAACTGATTGCACCACCCAGGGCCTCTGCTGCCAGCACAAGCTCCACCACAATGTGTTCTTCGTGGTCTCTGTTTCTGTGCATCTTTAGTTTCTAATACCAAGTCCTGTGCACCTAGTTGGTGTAGCCTAGCAGTGTAGTGCCTAAGGCATTTGACTGCTAACCAAAAGTTTGGTGGTTCAAACCCACTAGCCTCTCTGCAGAAGGAAGAGGGACAATCTACTTCTGCAAAGATTTACCACCTTGGAAACCCAATGGGGGTCGCAATGGGTTGGAACTGACTCGATGACAGTGAATTTGGTTTGGTTTTTGTTTTAGAGTTAGGGGAGGTTGGTCAAAGGGTCGTCAAACCTTTAAGCTGGAAGCTGGACTAAAGTAAAGGAATGTTATTCACACCAGAGTCAAAAAAAAAAAAAAAAAAAAGTGTGGGGAAGGGTTGAAAATATGAGTGTTGATTTATATTTGCAAAGAATTCTTTAAGTTATAGCGAAAGAGAGCCAGACCCCAGGTCCTAGGAAAGGTGAGGAGATAAGTTGATATGGGGAGACAGAAATGAAGGGGAAAAGGTTTTTTCTAAGAACATTTATTAAAGGACTTTTTCTGATTAGAGAAAATAAATGGTCATTATAAATGCTGAAAATACAAAAAAGTTCAAAGAAGCAAATAAAAATGATGCATAACCCTCAAACCTCATTAAGTGCTATTAACATTTTAGCTATTTTCTACATCTTTTTGTAGGAATACATAGGTCATATGCTACACAATATTTTGTTCAAACAGTTAAGACACTTGGCTGCTAACTGAAAGGTTAGAGGTTTTCTTAGTTATCTAGTGCTGCTGTAGCAGAAATACAGCAGTCCCCAGGTTACAAACATCCAACTTACATACCACCCATAGTTACATACAACCTGTAGTTACAAACCAACCCCTGTAAAGGTTATTTTATTAAAAATTCAAGGAACATACAAAGTTCGTAACAACAAACAGGTGTTACTTTGCAACATGCATCAAAACATTATCATTATTACTGTATGATTGTGTTAAAGATGTTTTAGTATACATGGAAGTGTCTCTTTAATTTTTCTATGTACAGAAGGGTACAATACACACTATATACTAAGACAAATATTTGATTGACATTAGATATGAACCACACTAAACCCTACCTAACTGCTCCAGTTTATATATGAATTTGACTTAAAGGTCAATTTAGGAATGGAACTCAAAAATCCAGGGACTGACTGTACCACAAGTGGGTGGTTTTAACAAACGGAAATTTACTTTCTCACAGTTTAGGAAGCTAGAAGTCTAAATTCAGGGGCCAGCTCTAAGGGAAGGTTTCCTCTCTGTGTCAGCTCTGAAGGAAAGTCTTTGTCTCTTTTGAGCTTCTGCTCCTGGGTGATCTTCAGGTGGCTTGACATCCCTCTCCCCCATCTCTATTGGCTTGCTTTTTTAATGTATTTTATGTCTCACAAGAGATTGACTCAAGACACACTACACTAATCCTACCTCATTAACATAACAAAGACAACTCATTACCAAATGGGATTATAACCACAGGCTTAGAGGTTAGGATTTAGGACACATATTTGAGGGGAACACAATTCAATCCATAACAGAAATTCAATAGACACACAGGTGCCTCAGAAAAAAAGACTTACGGTCTACATCTGAAAACTCATCCACTAAAAATCTGGGGAGCACAGTTCTACTCTGATGTACATGGGGTCCCATGAGTTGAAATCAACTTGAAAGTCACTAGGGTTTTTGTTTTGTTTTGTTTTCCAAAAAAAAAAATTCCCCTAATTTTTTATTTTGATGACTATTTAAAATCTCATTCTGTGGAAGCACTATCATTTATTTGGCATATCACATTTTTTTCCCTTTAAATTCCTATATGTTAAATAAATGGGCCAAAGGACTGTGGATATTGACACATACTGTTCTACTGATACAAAAATACTATATATTTTCAACCATAAATTATTAAAGATTTCATTTCCCTGAATGCTCACCAATATTAGGTATAATCAACTTTTTAAATCTTTATGGACAAAAAAAAATTTTAATTTATTTAATGATAAGTTTTTCATCTTTTTCCATGTACATATATAATTGTCGATTTGTGTCTTTTCTCTTTTTTTCTTTTGAAGATATCTTTTTCACTGATTTCTAAGATTTCTTTATACAGTAATAATATAAATCCTTTTTCAAATGGACTTAAAATATTTTTAAAGATCTAATTTATCTTGCAAGTTTTCTTCTCACCTACAAAAGTTTAAAATGTTTATGTAATCATATCAATCTTTTTTTTTTTTTTTTTTGTAATCATATCAAGCTTTTACATGTGTGCTGAATCTCTTAAAAGCTAGCCTTTTAAAGCATATTCTTGACCAGAATTACTGGTCAGATGGAGTCTGCTTGGACTCCCAAGACTATGGCCCTGGGATACACTTCCAGCCTGGGATAAAACTCACTCCCAAGAGCTGGCTCTCAGCCCAACAGTAGTAAGACTTACATGCAGAACACTTACCCAGGGCAATGCACCCACCCACCCTGCAGAGATACATCCCTTGGAGCAATCGGCCATGGGGCACCAGAGGGGCAGCATTCACAGAGAGGAAAGCTGGAGAGACAGGAGTGCATAACTAAGAAGGGCACAGGGACGGGGGATCACTAGGAAGGAAGAGGAGGAGAGGGGGTTAGGGTTGGAAATGTTAATTGGGGAGTGAAACCAAATGTACACCAACTATTGAAGTAAAACAAATTCTGCTCTGTAAATTTGCACCTAAAGCACAATTTAAAAAGAAAGACAGAAAGAAAGCTGACCTTTTAAAATAAAATTATGGGTTTGAATCTAAAGGATAAAGAAAACAAACTATCCTGTGCCTCAGTGTTTCCCATCTTAGTAAAGGGCCTATTCTTCCAGTTGCTAAGGAAAAAAAACTTGGAGTCAAATTTGGTGTCTTATTCTTTCATCCCATACCTTTAGACCATCAGATCTCTCTTTTAAACACATTCAGTATTTGACCTTTCTCTCCACTACAGCCACTCACATAGGTCCTGTTGCTGTTTTTAGGTGTCACTGAGTCAGTTCCAACACATAGTAGTAATATTACATATGGCAGAACAAAACATTTTGTGGTCCTGGGCCATCCTCACAATCGTTGCTATATTTGAACTCATTGTTGCAGCCATGTGTCAATCCATCTTATTGACCAGCCACCATTATTTCTCACTGGGTTACTGCCCAGCAGCTTACTAAATTTTTTCCCTGCTTCCTTCCTTCCCCTACGGTCTATCCTGAATCCACCAACCAGAATGACCCTTTAAAAATGAAAATCAAATTATGTTACTCCTCTGCTCAAA
The DNA here is from genome assembly GCF_000298275.1 of Orycteropus afer afer. Taxonomy (NCBI): domain Eukaryota; kingdom Metazoa; phylum Chordata; class Mammalia; order Tubulidentata; family Orycteropodidae; genus Orycteropus; species Orycteropus afer. Next base: position 2,501,711 of record NW_006921885.1, on the reverse strand, counting down.
CTCTCCAGTGGCTTTTTACCCCATTCAGAATAAAAGCCAAAGTCATAACAATGAACTACCAGACCCTACAGGATCAGGCACGACCTCATCTCCATCAATCTCCCTTGTACCACTCTTTCCAGCCATATTCAAATCCAGGCAATTACTCACATGCACTAAATACACTCTCACCTCATGACCTTTACATAACCTGTTCCCTCTCTTTGAAATGCTCCTCCACCAAATATTCAAATGCCTCACCCCATTCAGGATCTCCGCTCAAATATCACCTTATCAAAGACCTTCCTTGATCACCCTATTCAAAACAGCACCTCCCTATCACTGCCATCACTCTATCCCCCACACCTTGCTATATATTTCACCATGTTGTTGTTGTTGTTGTTGTTATGTGTCGTTGAGTCTGCTCCGACTCATAGGGACCCCTCCTTGGTAAAAATCTTCCATGTTTACTTCTGGCAAGATGGTAGAATAGACAGACAAGCTACACAGACCCTCTGCAACAAAGAATTTTAATTATGAAAGCAGTGGTTAAAGTGCTTGGCTGCTAAATGAAAGGTCAGCTCTCCATGGAAAGATGTGGCAGTCTGCTTCTATGAAGATTTACAGCCTTGGAAACCCTATAGGGTAGTTTTACCCTGTCCTATATGGTTACTATGTGTTCAAATCAACTTGACAAGAAGTGGATCTGGGGTTTGGGTTTTAATTATAAAAATTATTAATTATATAAAAACTTGAAAGAATAGGAACTATAAATATATACCTATGCCCTCTACCTAGAGTCAATAACTTCTAAATTTTGTATTTTGCCATATTTTCTTTATTCATATACTAATCTACTTCCACAGTGATACTGCCTTGGAAACCCAAGGAGGGGTTGCTATGAGTTGGACCCAACTGAACGGCAGTGAGTTTGGTTTGGTTTTGCACGCATACATAGATGAATACATGTTTTTGTTGATGTTACGTGTCACTGAGTTGGTTCCAACTCATAGCAACCCCATGAATTACAGAAAGTAACTTTGCCTGGTTTTGTGCCATCCTCACAATAGTATGTTTGAGCCTATTGTTGCAGCTACTGTCTCAATCCATCTTATTGAGGGTCGTCTTATTTATCTAGTGGTGCTATAACAGAAATACCACAAGTGGGTGACTCTAACATGCAGAACTTTATTATCTCACAGTTTAGGGGGCTAGAAGTCCAAATTCAGACCACCAACACTAATGGAAGCCTATCTCTGTGTGTCCATTCTGGGGTGAGAGTATTTGTTTCTTTGCTGCTTTTCTTCCTAAATTCCTTGACAATCATGTGGCTTATATTTTCCTCATCCATTTGTTCCTGCTGGCTTGCTTGCTTAATATGATTTATATATCTCAGAAGAGGTTGATTTAAGACATACCCTACACTGATACTGCCTCATAAACATAACAGAGAAAACCTGTTCCCAAATGGGGTGATAACCACAGCTATTGTTGTGCAGTTGTTAGGTGCCCTGGAGTTGGTTCCAACTGATAGCAATCCTATGTGCAACAGAATGAAATACTCCCCATTCCCACACCATCCTCAAAATCCTTGCTATACTTGTTACAGAAACTGTGTCAATTCAATATATTGAGGGTCTTTCCTTTTTCACTGATCCCCTACTTTATCAAGCATGACATCCTTCTATAGGAACTGGTCCCTTCAGACAATATGATCAAAGTATGTGAGATGAAGTCTGGCCATTCTCACTTCTAAAGAGTATTCTGGCGGTACTTCTTCCAAGACAGATATGTTCATTTTTCTAACAGGCCACAGTATTTTCAGTATTCTTTGCCAACACTAAAATTCAAATGCATCAATTCTTCTTCAGTCTTCCTTGTTCATTGTCCACCTTTCACATGTATATAAGGCTAATGAAAATATCAAGGCTTGGGCCAGTCTTCAATGTGACGTCCTTGTTTTCACAACAGGTTAAAAAGGTCTTTTACAGCAGATTTACCCAGTGAAGTATGTCCTGTGATTTCTTGATTACTGCTTCCATGTTGTTGTTGTTGTTGTTTGCCATTGAGTCGGCCCCGACTCATAGTGACCCCTCCTTGGGTTTCCAAGGCAGTATCACTACGGAAGTAGGAATGCCCAACCTTCCTTCCGAGGAGTGGCTGGTGGGTTTGAACCGCCAGCCTTCTGGTTAGCAGTCAAGTGCCTTAGCCACTATGCTACCAGAGCTCCTACTCATAGACATCGATTATGGATCCAAGTAAAGTGAATCCCTGACAAGTTCAATCTTTTCTCCATTTATCATGATATTGCTTATTGATCCAGTTATGAGAATTTTTGTTTTCTTTATTTTGAAGTGTAATCCACACTGAAGACTAGTCTTTGATCTTCATCAGTATATGCTTCAAGTCATCTTTGTCTTCAGCAAGCAAGGTTGTGTCATCTGCATATCACAGGTTGTTAATGAGTCTTTCTCCAATCCTGATGCCATATTCTTCTTCTTCATGTGGTCCAGTTTTTTGGATTATTTGCTAAGCGTACAGATTGAATAATTATAGTGAAAAGGTATAACCTTGATGCCTACCTTCTCTGATTTTAACCCATGCAGTATCCCCTTGTTCTATTCAAATGACTGTGTCTTGGTCTATGTACAGGTTCCTCTTGAGTACAATTAAGTGTTCTGGAATTTCCATTCTTCACAATGTTATCCACAGTTTGTTATGATCCACATAGTTGAATGCCTTTGCATAGTCAATGAAACAACAGGTAAAGATTTTTCTAGTATTTTTTGCTTTCAGTCAAGATCTATCGGACATTAGCAATGATATCCATCATTCCACATCCTCTTCTGAATCTGGCTTGAATTTCTGGTAGTTCCTTGTCAAGAGACTGCTGCAACTGTTTTTGAATTATCTTCAGCAAAATTTTACTTGTGTGGGAGACTTCTGGTAAGATGATAGAATAAGCAGACAAGAGACACAGAGCCTTTTCAACAAAGTAAAGAAAAACCAATTGACAGAGATATAGAAGATAATCCTGGAACCCAGAGCTTTGAAAGGAACTATACAGAAGTGAATTAGGCACCAACTAGTGGAAAAAGCTGAATGAAAACAGTGAGTACAGAGATGGACAGAGTTGCGGACTGTCAGCTACTCTGATGGGACCAACAGCCTGAATATTTCCAAGTGGTGTTGGGACCTGAGAATTGACCTAAAGATCAACATTGGTCACCAAGGGCTGCAGGGACAACTACACTGGTGGTCTATGAGTAGGAAGGGAAACAGTGAGGAAGGAGACAACCTGAGTTGCTGACTTTCTGCTGTCTGGAGGGTGCAGCCATTTTGATGGTTTACACGTGGCAGCAATTCTGGATATTTAAAGTGGCCAAGGGTGAGGCCATTTTGAATGTTTACAAGTGGTGGCCACTTTGGATATTTAAAGTGACTGAGGACACAGCCATTTTGAATGTTTGCAAGTGGTGGCCATTTTGGATATTTAAAATGACCGAGGGCTCAGCCATTTTGAATATTTACAAATGGTAGCCATGTTGGTTATTTAAAGTGACCAAGGGGTGCAGCCATTTTGAATTTTTACAAGTGGCAACCATTTGGGATTTTAAACTGATAGCATTCTCATTCAGATTCCAGGGACCTAAGAATAGTCTCTGTTTGCCAAGTTCAGCAGGCACATATGAAAGGCTGACAATAGGAAAGGAGACAGATGGTGAATGCATAAGTGCTGTCAACTAGTGAATAGAGGAGTATAGCACAGTACCCTGCTTGCATAGATAACATACAAACAAAACAAAGAAAACAAAAATTGTGGGCAAGTCACTCCAACATACAATCAACAATTAAATATAAACACAAAAATGTCACAATGCCTCAGAGACAACAGAGCATCACAGTTCACACAAAGAAGCAAGATAAAGCATGAGAAACAAGGGACCAGGATACAGACCCAAAACACATCCCTGAGGAAGATGCAGCATTGGAACTCCCTGATAAGGAATTCAAAAGAATTATATTTAGGTATCTTC
>NW_006921885.1:2488519-2495965 GCF_000298275.1 Orycteropus afer afer | reverse complement strand
AAAAAAAAAAAATACATTGACCCATGTCAGTTTAATTTTGTGTATTTCACTGTACATAAGTTATATTTCAATAAAATGTATTTTTAAAAGGTTTATTTGTGTGTAATATTAATGATGTTGCTGTTTTTAGGTGCTGTGACTCTGACTCAGCAACCCTATGCACAACAGAATGAAACATTGCCCAGTCCTAGGCCAGCCTCACAATCCTTGCTCTACCTAAGCCCATTGTTGCAGCCACTGTGTCAATCCATCTCTTTGAGGGCCTTCCCCTTTTTTGCTGACCATCCACTTTACCAAGTATGACAACATTCTCCAGGGAATGGTCCCTTCTGACAGTACTACCAAAGTAAATGAGACAAAAGTTGGTCATTCTCACTTCCAAGGAGCATTCCAGCTGCACTTCTTCCAGGACAGATTTGCTAGTTCTGGCAATCTATGGTGCTTTCAGTATTCTTTGCTAACACCACAGTTCAAAAGCATCAACTTTTCTTCTGTCTTCTTTATTCATTGTCCATCTTTCATATGTATATGAGGCTACTGAAAATACCATGGGTTGGGTTAGGTGCACCTTAGTCTTCAAAGACACATCTTTGCTGTTCAGCACTTTAATGATATTAATGATATGGGTAGATAATTTCCACATTCTGTTGGATCACCTTTCTTTGGAATGGGCAAAAACAGATCTCTTCCACTTGGTTGCCCATGTAGCTGTCTTCCAAATTTTTTGGCATAATCAAATGGGTACCTCCAGCATTGTATCCATTTGTCGAAACATCTCAATGGGTATCCCATCAATTCTCAAACTTTGTTTTTCCCCAATTCCTTCAGAGCAGCTTGGACTTCTTCCTTCAGTATCATTGGTTCTTGACCATATAGCACCTCCTGAAATGGTTGAGTATTGATTAATACTTTCTGGTACAGTGTATTCCTTCCATCTTCTTTTGATGCTTCCTGCATCATTCAATATTTTGCCCATAGAATCTGTCAATATTGCAACTCAAGGCATGAATTTTTTCTACAGTTATTTCAGCTTGAGAAATGCAGTGTACATTCATTTCTTTGGTTTTCTAATTCTAGGTCTTTGCACATTTTGTTATATTACTTTACTTTGTCTTTTCAAGCCACCCATTGAAATATTCTGTTCAGCTTTTTTATTTCTTCATTTCTTCCAATTGCTTTAGCTATTCTCTGTTCAAGAGCAACTTTCAGAGTCTCTTTTGACATCCATTTTGTTTTTGCTTTTTTTTTTCCTTTACCAGTTTTCTTCTTCTTTTTCTTTCTTTCTTTTTTTTTTTTTTTTTTTTTTTTTTTTTTTTTTTTTTTTTTTTTTTTTTTTTTTTTAAATGACCTTTTGTTTTCTTCATGTATGATGTTCTTGATGTCTTCCCACAACTTGTCTGGTCTTCAGCATTTGGGGTTAGTGCTTCACATCTATTCTTCAGTGCTTTCTAAATTGAGGTGGGATATAATCAAGGTTGTATTTTGGTTCTCATGAACTTGTTTTAATTTTTTTTTCAGTTTCAAATTGAAATATGAGTAATTTATGGTATGTTCCACAGTCAGCTTCTAGCCTTGTTCTGATCAATGACATTGACCTTTCCTACTACCTCTTTCCACAAATGTAGTTGATTTGATTCCTGTGTATTACATCTGGTGAGGTCCATGTGTATAGTGGCCATTTATGTTGTTGAAAAAAAAGATATTTGCAATGAATAAATTATTGGCCTTGCAAAATTCTATCATGCAGTCTCTGGCATCATTTTGTTCACCAAGACCATATTTTCCAAGTACTGATGCATCTTCTTTGTTTCGAACTTTTGCATTCCAATCACTGGTAATTATCAATACATCTTGATTGCATGTTTGGTCGATTCCACATTGTAAAAGTTGGTAAAAATCTTCAATGTTGACTTCTGGCACATGGTAGAATAGGAAGAAAAGCTACACAGACCTTCTGCAACAAAGAAATGAGAAAACAATTGAAACAGATACAGAAGACAATCCTGAAACCCTGAACATTGGAAGGAAGGATAAAGAAGTGGATTAAAATCCAACTGTTAGGAGAATCCAAATGAAAACAGTGAATAAGGAGGCAAATAGAGCTGTGGTCTATTGGCTGTCCTGAGGGCATGTCCAATTTGAGTATTTACAAGAGGTGATCCAATCCGGGCAACAACTTAAGAATCGGCTCTGCTTTCTGAGGACTGCATGGACAACTGCACTGGTGGCTGATGACTAGAAAAGAAAACAATAAATCAGAAAACAAGCAGACTTTGGACTGTCAGCTGTTCTGAGGACGTGGCCATTTTGAATATTTGCAAGCAGTATGGCTATTTTTAATATTTGCAAGTGGTGAGGCCATTTTGATTATTTGCAAGCAGTATTTCAATCCCAGGCAGCAACCTAAGAATGTGCTCCACTTGCCAAGGACAGCATGAGCAAACACACTGGAAGATGATGACTAGAAAGTAACCATGCCTAGATGACCCAACCACACCTGTACCTCCTGCATCCCCACCCACTGAGTGAGGGCCACCACTTGCTTCTGCACCAACTGATCAATGATAGAAAGGGACCAATACCATCCCAATTCACCCTCAACTGCTCTTCAGGAACAGCTAACAGAGATCTGTACACACACTCTTACCTTCTATCACACGCAGCAGGAGATAGGTGTGAGTCTTTAAGTGCTGCCAAACTAGCAAATACAGTAGAAATGTAAACTCAATGACATTACAATGTCTTGGAGACAACTGACTATCGCAGTTCACACAAAGAAGCAATATAAAGTAGTACAAACAAGGGATCAGGACATAGACCCAGAAAATCTCCCTGAGGAAGAAGCAGCATTGGAACTCCCTTATAAGGAATTAATAAGAATTATATTTAGGTACCTTCAACAGATTGAGAGACAGATCAAAGAAAACACTAAGAAAATAAAGAAAAAGGCAGACAAAACTCTAGAACAATTCAGGAAAACAATAAAAGAACAAATTAACAAATAAGCAAAAATTATAAACCATATGAAAACAACAAATAAAAATCCAGAAGATTAATACTAAGATTTCTGAAATAAATAACACATTGAATGGCCAAAGTAGTAGAATTAGAATAGAATCATTAAGATTGAAGACAAATACTTCAATACTACTTTATTAAGAGATCAATCAGGAAAAAGATGAAAACAAAATAAAGAAATCCTGAGTCCTGTGGGACACCATCAAGAGGAATAACTTATGAGTGATTGGAATTCCAGAACAGAAAGCAACAAATAAAACCACAGAGAAAATTGTCAAAGATTTGTTGGAATAGAACTTCCTTAAAATGATGAAAGACAAGAAGATATTCATTCAAGAAGTTCAACAAACCCCAAACAGGATAAACCCCCCAAAAAATCACTAAGGCATATGATAATCAAACTCACCTAATTCAAGGACAAAGAAAGAATCCTGAAAGCAGCATAGGAAAAATAAAATGTTACATACAAAGGGCAACCAACGAGACTAAGCTCTGATTTCTTGGCAGAAACCATGCAGGCAAGAAGACAATGGGATGACATATGAAACCCTGAAAGAAAAAAACAATTGTCAACCAAGAATTATATACCCAGCAAAACTGTCCCTCAAATATGAGGGTGAAATTAGGACATTTCCAGATGTAGAGAAATTAAAGGAATTCATTAAAACCAAATGAACTTTACAATAGATGCTAAAGGGAGCACTTCAGATGGAGAACCAACAACACCAGACAACAAATGATTAATACATATGATGATGGAACTCAGAAATGAACTCAGTTATAGAAGTATCCAAAGTAAAATAAATTTACAAGACTGTAAATGGGGAACCAGATATATCAATTGGTAAATGAGGACAACTACAAATCAAAAAGAGGGAACAAATAGTGTATGTAGAGAACTTCCAAATGGTGAAGATGTCATGACAATTGCAGGGTAGAACAGACTGTGCTAAACTTGGGAAGAAAATAATAAATTACACAGTAACCTCAAAGAAAATGAACAAATCTTCACATCAAAATAAAAAAAGAGAGGCTCAAATATTTAGCAAATACTAAAAAAATAATGAAGTAAATAATAACAAATTCCATAAATAAAATGAGCTCAGCATAGATAATCATATGGAACAAAGAAATCAGCAACAACAGAAAAAACAAGTAACAAAATTACAGCAATAATTTCATATTTGTCGATAATTACACTGAATGTAAATTGATTAAATGCACCACTCAAGAAACAGAGAGTTGGAGATTAAAAAAAAAAAAAAAAAAGATCCATCAATATGCTGTCTTCAAGAGACACAGCTTAGACACACAGACAAAAATAGACCAAATATGAAAGGTTGGAAAAAGATGTATCAAGCAAATGGTAATTAAAAAAAAAAAAAAAAGCAGGAGTAGTGGTAAAAGGGCAGGGAGGCCACATCTTCTGACCTCCTCTAACCCCACAAAAGGAAGACAGAGTCACTATCAGTAGTAGCCTAAGGCCATTACTGTGAAGCCAGAGATGTTGCCTTCCTCCAGCCCTTTCATCAACTCTGACACCAATCATTCCTCCTACAGCACTTACCACCTTTCTGCTGAGTTTGATAATTCATGCAGTGGCCACACAAAACTCACAGATTATGGGGTTTATTAGGGAAGCACCAGGCTACAATTCAAGTTCAGGAAAAACGCTCAGTCTCTCTCAGCTCACCGTCTCTCAGCCAACAGTCTCTCACAGTCTCTCTTCCAGCAGTGCATGTCCCTCGGTGTCTCACTCAGCAATGCATGTCTCTTTCCCAGCAGGGTGTGTCTCTCAGGAGTACGTGTTTCTTTCAGCAGTATGTCCTTCTCAGCCAGCAGTCAGAGAGACTTCTTCTGCTTCTAGGAGGCCTCCTTTTGACCCTGGTAGAGCAGAGTGGCCAAACTAACCAATCATAACATCAGAATTCTAAACACATAAGAGAGAGTGAACTTCCCAGAACATTACTTTGTGCTGCTCCCAACAGAAATACACCAGGTGGATGATTTTAACAATCAGGAGCTACTCAGTTTCTCACAGCAAATTCCACCATGAAGTTTACAAAGACTTATGACTAGAAAAGCCATACCAGGTAATTTACTACTGCACAAGTAGCAATATTAATTTCTGATAAAATAGATTTTAAGAAAAAAAAAAAAAACACCACAAGAGACAGAGGATACTATATAATAATTAAAGGATCAATTGAACAAGAAGACATACCATAATAAATATCTACACACCCATGAAAGAACCTCAAAATACACAAATCAGACTTCAACAGAATTGAAGAGACAAATAGATGACTCCACAGTAACAGCAAGAGACTTTAATATACCACTTTCAATGAAAGATAGAACAAGTAGAAAGAAACACAACCATGACACAGAACTAAACAATACAATCCATTAACTTGACCTTATAGACATCTACAGAGCACTTCACCCAACAACAGCACAATATACATTCTTTTCCCACACACATGGGACATTCTCCAGGATAGACTATATGTTAGGCCACAAAGTAAGCCTTAACAAATTTAAATACATTGAAATACTGCAAAGAATCTTTTCAGATCACAATGCTATAAAATTAGAAATCAACAATAGGAAGAGCAACAGAAAAAGAGCAAACCATGGAAACTGAATAACACCCTCTTTAAAAACTACTAGCTAATAAAAGAAATTAAAAAAAAAAAAAAAGGAAATCAAAACTGTCCTTGAATCAAATGAGAATGAAAACACAACATGCCAAAATTTTTGGGACACAGCAAAAGCTGTGATCAGAGGCCAAATTACAGCAATAAATGCACACATCATAAAAGAAGAAAGAGCCAAAATCAACACCTTATGCCAACATCTCCAACAATTAGGAAAAGAGCAGGAAAAATAAATAAATAAATAAAGCCTACAATCATCAGAAGAAAAGAAATAATAAAGATTCCAGCAGAAATAAATGAAACAGAAAATAGAAAGACAATAGAAAAAAATCAACAAGACCAGAAGTTGGTTCTTTGAAAAGATTAACGAAATTGACAAACCACTGGCAAATTTAACAACAGAAAAAGAGAAGATGCAAATAAAACAAGGAAGAAATGAAATGCATGATTTCAAAACAGAACCAGCCTAAATAAAAAGGATGATATCAGGATACTATGAAGAACTTTACTTCAACAAATTTGAAAACCTAGAAGAAATGAACAGATTTCTAGAAACACACTACTTACCTAAACTAACACAGACTGAGGTAGAAAATTTGAACAAACCAGTAACAAAAGAAGAAATTGAACAAGTCATAAAAAATTACTAACAACAACAAAAAAGTCCTGGCCCAGAGGGTTTCACTGGAGAACTCTACCAAACATTCAGAAAAGAAATGACAACAATCCTACTCAAACTATTCCAGAACATAGAAAAGGATAGAGTCCTCCCAAATTCATTTTATGAAGCAAACATAACCCTGATACTAAAATGAGACAAAGACACCACTAGAAAGGAAAACTACAGACCAATATCCCTTATGAATATAAATGGGAAAATCTTCAACAAAAGCATAGCCAATAGACTCCAACAACATATAAAAAAATAATACATCATGACCAAGTGTAATTCATACCAGGTGTGCAAGGAGTGTTGACATTAGAAAAACAATCAATATAATCCATCACATAGGTAAAATAAAGGAAAAGAACCACATGATCATATCAATCTATGCAGAAATGGCATTTGATAAAAATCCAGCATCCCTTCCTGATAAAAACTCTCAGAAAAATAAGAATAGAAAGGAAATTTCTCAACATAATAAAGGACATTTATGCAAAATCAACAGCCAACATTATTCTCAATGGAGAGAGACTGAAACCGTTCCCCTTACAAACAGGAACCAGGCAAGAATGCCCTCTATTATGACTTTTACTCAGCATTGTATTGAAAGTCCTAGCCAAGTCAATAAGGCAAGAAAGGGAAATAAAAGTCATCCAAATTGGTAAGGAAAGAAGTAAAACTATTCCTATTTGCAGATGATACTATTCTATACACAAAAAACCCAAGAGACTCAGCAAGAAAACTACTGGAGCTAATTGAAAAATTTAGCATAGTGGCAAGATACAAGATCAACATCAAAAATCAATTTGATTCCTCTACACCAGCGAAGAGGTCTCTGCAAAGGAAACAAGAAAATCAATACCATTTAAAATAGGTACTGGGTGGGAAGATAGCATCATACCTATAACCCACATGTTTAGTCCCTCCACCAACTTAATCCCTGAATAAATAGGTAAAGCAGATAGAAATGATGATACTGGAGTTATAAGGAACTAAGGACAAGATAAAGTATCAGATTTAGTGAAGATGGAGAAAAAGAGCAGATGAAACAATTGGGAAAAATAATTGAACCCACCTAGCTGGCGGAGAAGGAGAGACAGAGAA
>NW_006921885.1:2485604-2487491 GCF_000298275.1 Orycteropus afer afer | reverse complement strand
CTTCACCTTACCAAGCATGACATCCTTCTCCAGGGAATGGTCCCTTCTGACAACATGACCAAAGTAGGTGAGATGAAGTCTGGCCATTCTTGCTTCCAAGAAGCATTCTGGCTGCACTTCCTCTAAGACAGATGTGTTAGTTCTTTTAGCAGTCCATGGTATGTTCAGCATTCTTCACCAACACCACAACTCAAAAGCATCAACTATTCTTTGGTCTTCCTTATTCATTGTCCAGCTCTCACATGCATACGAGGTGATTGGAAATATCACGGCTTGTGTCAGGCACACCATAGTCCTCAAGGAGATATATTTGTTCTTCAGCACTTGAAAGAGGTCCTTTGCAGTCAATTTGTCCAGTGCTATATGTCATCTGATGTCCTGACTGCTGCTTCCATTGGTGTCCATTGTAGAACCAAGCAATGTGAAGTCTTTGACAACTTCATTCTTTTCCCCATTTATCATGATGTTGCTTATAGGTCCAGTTGTGAGGATTTTTGTTTTCTTCATATTGACTGCAGACTGAATTTTTCAATCTTCATCAGTAAATACTTCAAGTCATCCTCACTTTCAGCAAGTAAAGTTGTGTCATCAGTGAATAACAGGTTGTTAATGAGTTTTCCTCCAATCCCGATGCCATGTTCTTCTTCATATATCCAGCTTCTTGGATTATTTCCTCAGCATACAGATTGAATAAGTATGGTGAAAGGATACAACCTGGTGCACTCCCTTCTTGATTTTAAACCATGCAGTGTCCCCTTGTTCTGTTTGAATGACAGCCTCCTGGGCTATATACAAGTTCCTCATAAATACAATTAAGTGTTCTGGAATTCCCATTCTTCTCAATGTTACCCATAATTTGTTATGATCCACACAATCAAATGCTTTTGCATAGTCAAGAAAACATCTTTCTGGTATTCTTTGCTTTAAGCCAAGATCCATCTGACATCAGCAATGATATACCTCATTCCATGTCCTCTTCTGAATCCAACTTGCACCTCTGGGAAGTTCTCTGTCAATATACTGCTGCAACCATTTTTGAATTATCTTCATTAAGATTTTACTTGCATGCAATATTAATATTGTTCAATAATTTTCACATTCTGTGGGATCACCTTTCTTTGGAATGGGAACAAATATGGATCTCTTCAGTCAGTTGGCCAGGTGACTGTCTTCCAAATCTCCTGGCATAGCCAAGTGAGTGCCTCCAGTGGGGCATCCATCTGTTGAAACATCTCAGTGGATATTGCAACAATTCCTGGAGCCTTGTTTTCTGGCACTTCCTTCAATGCAGCTTCAACGCCTTCCTTCAACGTCATTGGTTCTTGATCATATGCCGCCTGCTGAAATGGATGAACATCGACTAATTATTTTTGGTACAGTAAGTCTCTGTGTTCCCTCCATCTTCTTTTTATGTTTTCTGCATCATTCAATATTTTGCTCATAAAATCTTTCAATATTGCAACTCAAGGCTTAAATTTTTTCCTCAATTCTTTCAGCTTGAGAAATGCTGAGCATGTTCTTCCTTTTTGGTTATCTAATTCCAGGCCTTTGCACACTTAATTATAGTAATTGGCTTTGTCTTTTCAAGCTGCTCTTTGAAATCTTCTGTTCAGCTCTCTTATCTTGTCATTTCTTCCATTTGCTTTAGCTACTCTCCATTCAAGGGCAAGTTTTAGAGTCTCCTCTGACTCCATTTTGGTCTTTTCTTCCTTCCTGTCTTTTTAGTGACCTTTTGCTTTCTTCATGGATGATGTTCTTGATGTCATCCCACAACTCCTCTGGTTTTCAGTTATTGGTGTTCACCCAATGTTGTTGTTGTTGTTATTTGCTGTTGAGTCAGCCCCGACTCATAGCATCCCCTCCTTGGGTTTCTGAGGCAGTATCACT
>NW_006921885.1:2483771-2484999 GCF_000298275.1 Orycteropus afer afer | reverse complement strand
GGGGGGTCTTCAAGAGCTCAAGGAAACCACAAATAGAATTAACAAGAAGATAGACAGTACCTTGGAAGAATTCAGGAAAACCATTCAAGAACAAAATAACAACACAAATACACAATTAGAACTCATACAAACACAGCAATTAGAAACTCAGAAGATGAACACTAAAATTACTGGGATAGACAACACAGTAGAAGGACAAAAGAGTAGACTAGAACTGGTGGGAGAACACATTCCCAACTAGAAGACAAATCCCTGCACACCAGCCTATATGAAGAAAAATCAGAACAAAGATTTAAGAGAAATGAAAAGAACCTAAGAGTTATATGGGACAACATGAAAAGCAACAACATACACCTGATTAGAACACCAGAACAAGAGGAGGAAAAAAAAAAAAGAACACTGAGAAAATTGTGGAAGACTTGTTAACAGAAAATTTCCCCCATATCATGAAGGAAGAAAAGATATCTGTCCAAGAAGCTCAATGAACCCCATACAGGATAGATCCCAAGAGAAAGTCACCAAAACATAATATAATCAAACTCTCCAAAACCAAAGACAAAGAAAAATCTTGGGAGCAGCTTTGGAAAAAAGAAATGTCACCTACAATGGACAATCAATAAGGCTAAGTTCTGATTTCTCAGCAGAAACCATGGAGGCAAGAAGGCAATGGGATGACATATATAAAATATTGAAGGAAAAGAACTTCCAACCAAGAATTCTATATCCAGCCAAACTGTCCCTCAAATAAGAGGGTGAAATCAAGACATTCTTAGACAAACAGAAATTAAGGGAATTTTTGAAAATCAGACTGATTTGGGTGAGGGGAGGGACATTATGGAAAGAGTCTGTGACCTGCATGATGACATCGGGGAAAGGAAGGACACGGAAAACTGCACATAAGATATAGACAACAGAGGCAAATAATAGTATCTGCAAAATACTACATTACCACCAACACCAAGCATCAGGCTACAGATTAATGCATAGACAAGTGAGTAGATCAGGTGGGAGTCAGCAAACAGGAATATACCCTAGACCAAAACCCTAGATTAAGCTGAAGATAATTTTATATATGCACTTGTGCTACAAAACTAGCTACACATATTACAGAAGCAATAGAAGACAGAGTTGGAATAACCTCTCAGAGACAACCATACACCTTGAGAGAGAGAATCACCAGGCTTGCCAACTCAGGACCATAGTCTCAGGGGACATCAAACCAATTGTC
>NW_006921885.1:2481460-2482501 GCF_000298275.1 Orycteropus afer afer | reverse complement strand
TTAGAAATGATTCAAAATCTACAGATAGAAATCCAGAAGATTAATACTAAATTGTCAGAAATAGATAACACATTGGAAAGGCAAAGGAGTAGAATTGATTCAATGGAAGACAGAATTAATGAGATTGAAGACAAATACTGAATAGATTTTTGGAAAGGGATCAATCAGAAAAAAAGACCAAAACAAAATAAAGCAAGCTTAAGGTTCATGTGGGATACCATCAAAAGGAATAACCTACGTGTCATTGGAATTCCAGAACAGGAAGAGAAAAATAAAACCACAGAGAAAATTGTCCAAGATTTGTTGGAAGAAAACTTCACTGCTATGATGAAAGATAAGAATATATCCATTAAGGAAGTCCAACAAAGCCCAAACAGGATAGACCCAAAGACAATCACCAAGACATATCATCATCAAACTCACCAAACCCAAAGACAAAAAAAAAAAAAATCATGAGAGTAGCATGGGAAAAACAAAAAGTTACCTACAAGGGGAAACCAATAAGACTAGGCTTGTATTTCTCAGCAGAAACCATTCAAGCAAGAAGACAATATATAAAACCCTGAAAGAGAAAATTTTCCAACCAAGAATTATGTACCCAGCAAAATTGTCCCTCAAATATAATGGTGAAATTAGGCATTTCCAGATAAGCAGAAATCAAAGGAATTTCTTAAAACCAGACCAACCTTACAAGAGATGCTAAAGGGTGTCATTTGGACAGAGAAGCAACAACAATCAACAACTGACCATTAAAACACATGATGATATAACCCAGAAACCAACCCAGCTAGGAAAGTATCCAAAGTAAATAAGCCTACAAGATTGTGAACAGGGAACTAGAGACATCAATTGACAAATGAGGACAACTACAAACCAAAAAGAGGGAAAAAATTGTGTCATTACAGAACTTCTAGATGTTAGGGAAGTCAAGACAACTACAAGATAGAACAGACTGTTCTAAACTTGGGAAGAAAACTATAAATCACAGAGTAACCTCAAAAAAAAGAAAAAAAATCATAAACCTTCACCTCAAAATTAAAA
>NW_006921885.1:2478374-2479660 GCF_000298275.1 Orycteropus afer afer | reverse complement strand
GAAAAGCTGAACAGACAGGAGTGCAGAGTTAAGAAGGGCACAGGGAGAGGGTAGTCACAGGGATGGGAGGGGAGGAGAGTATGTCATGGTTGGGGATGGTAATCGGGGGTGTGAAATCAAATGTACACAAACTGTTGAATATAAAACAACTTTTGCTTTGTAAATTTGCACCCAAAGAACAATAAAATTAAGAAAAAAAATAAGTACCCAAAAGATAACATACTTAGGGATAATACTAGGGACACAAAAGACCTACTCAAAGAAAACTACAAAACACTACTTCAAGAATCTATAAAAGATCTACATATATGGAAGAACATACCATGCTCATGGGTAGAAACACTGAACATAGTGAAAATGTCAGTACTACCCAAAGCAATCTGCACATTGAATCTACTCCTGATACAGATTCCATTAACATTCTTTTAAGGACGTGGAAAAACCAATCACTAATTTTATACAGAAAGCAAAGAGCCCTCAGATAAACAAAGTACTACTGAAAAAGAAAAACAAAATAGGAGCTTTCACACTCCCCAATCTCAAAACCTACTATGCAGCCACAGTAGTCAAAATAGCCTGGTAATGGTACAGTGACAGACCCTAGACTAGTGGAATAGAATTGAGAATCCAGAAATAGATCCATCCACCTATGTATATGGTCAGGTGATCTTTGTCAAAGGGCTGAAATCCATTAAATGGGGATGAGATAGTCTCTTTAATAAATGGTGCTGGCAAAACTGGATATCCATTTGCAGGAAAATGAAAAAAAGATCCATATCTCACACTATACAGAAACTTTCTTCAGACAGACCAAACACTTAAATGAAAAACCTAAAACTATCAAGTTCATCAAAGAAAAAAATAGGGGCAAACTTAGGGGCCCTAATATATGGCATTAATAGACTGCCAAATATAAGTAAAGTGCACAAACAAAAAAGATAAACTAAATGACTTGGACCTCCTAAAAATTAAATTTTTATGCATATCATAAGACTTTTCAAAAAATAAAAAGAGAATCTACAGATTGGGAAAAATATTTGGCAATGATATATCTGACAAAGGACTTGTTGTTGTTGTTAAGTGCCGTCGAGTTGTTTCCGACTCATAGCGACCCCATGCGCAGCAGAATGAAACACTGCCCTGTCCCGCGCCAGCCCCACAATCCCTGCTATACTGGAGCTCATCATTGCAGCCACCATATCAATCCATCTCGTTGAAGGCCTCCCCCTCTTTCGTCGACCCTCCACCCTACCAAGCATGACATCCTTCTCCAGGGAATGGTCCCT
>NW_006921885.1:2461920-2475789 GCF_000298275.1 Orycteropus afer afer | reverse complement strand
GCCAAGGATATCAATCTTTATGCGTTCCATTTCCTTTTTGACTCTGGTGTCCCTGCATTGTCTCTCCTCACCTGTGAGCCTGGGGCTCAAGGCTTTTATCCCCTTCCCTGCTCTTCCGGCCTGCTACTCTGGCGTCCCTGCATTGTCCAACAAAGGACTTATCTCTCAGATTTATAGAAAACTCTAACACCTCAACATCAAAAAGAAAGAATCCAATTAAAAAATGAGGAGAAGACATGAACAGATGACACTTCACCAAAGAAGATATTCAGGCAGCCAACAAGCACATGAAGAAATGTTAGCAATCTTTAGCCCTTAGAGAGATGCAAATCAAAACAACAGTGAGATATCATCTCACTGCAGCACTAATAGCAAAGTTCAACAAGACAGAAAATAACAAATGCTGGTGAGGATATTGAGAGATTGGGACTCTTATACACTGCTGGGTAGGACTACAAAAGGATACAACCACTGTGGCAAATGGTGCGGCAATTCCTTAAAAAGTTGGAAATAGAAATATCATTTGATCACCCCATCCCATTACTAGGTATATATCCTAAAGAAGTGAGAACCAGGACATGAATTGATATATGCACACCCATGTTCAATGCAGCACTATGCACAATAGCAAAGAGATAGAAACAACCTAAGTGCCCATCAGTGGAGGAATGGATAACCAAACTATGGTACATACACAAAACTGAATACTATGCAACACTCAAGAATACTAAATAATCTACAAAACACCTCATAACGTGGGTGAACCTGGAGGACATTATGCTGGGTGAAATAAGTCAATCACAGAAGGACAGATATTGAATTAGTCCATTATTGTAAAAAGTCAAGGGGAGGTTTACATATGGAAGGAAACTTTGTTTGTTACCAGGAATGGGAGAGGAGGGTAAGAAAAATTGCTAAATATGTAAGAGAAAAGTATTGATTTGGGTGAAGGCAAAGGCAATATACTAAAAGCAAGTGACTAACACAATAACACTAAGGACAAGGAAGACACAGAGGTGCACAAGAGGCACAGACAACAAAGAGAAACCCTTTTCCATACACAATACTGCATTATCAGTAATAACAAACACTAATCTACAGGTGGATACACAAGTAGACAGGCTAAATGACCAGGTATGTCTAGGCAAAAGGGAATATACCCATGACCATATATAAATTTGGCAGATGATATTGCAGCATATGTATTTGTATGTACCATAAGAATGTCCACATACATAATAGAGCTAATAGGGGCAAAGTTATGATAACTTCTTAACCACAGCCAACCACCCTGAGGGAGTGAGTCACTGTGCCCATGGGCTCAGGACTATGGTCAAGGGGGACATCACGCTCAATTGGCATAACATGCTACACAAAAAACATTGTTCTCCATCCTATTTTTGTGAGCAGTGATTGGGGTCTTAACAGCTGGCAAGTAGTCATCTAAGATGCAACAATTTGTCTCTCCTCATCCAGAGCAAAGAAGAATGAAGAAAACCAAAGACACATGGAAATAATTAGTCCAAGGGACTAGTGGACCATGTGAACCTCAGACTACATGACCCTGAGAGCAGAAGAACTAGATGGTGCCTGGTTAAAATGGTCAAACACTCAGAAAGTGATCAGTACAGGAGATCCTAGATAGAGTGGGAGAAAAATGTGGAACAAAACTCAAAAACATGAAATAAACTAAAAAAACAAAAAGACCACGCCTATTGATCTCATAGCAACTGGTGAAACCCCAAGACTATGGTCTCTAGTGACCCTTCAAACCTGGAATTGAACTCATTGACATGGCTTAACTTTCAGCCAAAAAATAGACAGGGCTACAAGGTGAACAATTAGACTAGGGAGGAGCACTCCTTAGAACAATTAAGCATGGAATATCAGAAGGGCATTTGCACAGGGAAATAGCTCAAAGGGCAGGAATGCATTAAAAAAAGAACATAGGGAAAGGGTAGCCACAGGGAGAAAGTGAGAAGATAGCTGTTACATTTTGGGGATTGTAATCCATGTCATGAAGTAAAAAACGTGTATGAAGTGTTGTGCGGAAAATGAATTTGCTCTGTAAACTTTCACCCAAAGCAAAATTTTAAAAAATAATTAAGATTTTTAAAATCTTCAATTTCTTCATCTTTGGCTTTAGTGCTTGTTGTGTACATTTAAATAGTAGCTATATTAACTGGTCTTCTTTGTAGGCATATGGATAGTATTCTATCACTGACAGCATCGTGCTTCAGGATAGATCTTGAAATGTTCTTTATGACGGTGAATGTGATGCCATTCAATTTGTCATTCCTGGTATAGTACACCATATGATTATCTCATTCAAAATGGCCAATACTAGTCCATTTCATTTCACTGATGCCTAGGATTTGGTCCTTGTGCATTCCTTTTCATTTTTACAACTTCCAGTTTTCCTGGGTTTGTTCTTCATACATTTCACATTCCAATCATTAACGAATGTTTACAGGTATTTCTTCTCATTTGGAGTCATGCCACATCAGCAAAGGTCCAAAAAGCTTTACTCCATCCATTTCATTAGGATCAACTCCACTTTGAGGAGGTAGCTCTACCCAGTTGTATTCTGAGTGCCTTCCAACCTGAGGGGTTCATCTTCCAGCATTGTATCAAACAGTGTTTCACAGCTATTCAAAAATTTTCCAGTAATATATCAGACAATATATCAGGCCCTATCCTTCTTCCTAGTCTCTCTTAGTCTGGAAGCTCCACTGAAACTTGTCCACCATGTATGACCCTGCTAGTATTTAAAATACAGGGGCACAGCTTCCAGCATTACAGCAACACACAAGCCACCACAGTATAACAAACTAACAGACGAGTAGTGGAACCACAGCTATAAGTATTAGGATTTATAACACATATTTTTGGGGGACAATTCAATCTGTAACAAGGGCCTTTCTCTCTTTTGTTAACCCTCTACTTTAGCAAGTATGATATCCTTCTCTATGAATTGGTCCCTCCTGATAACTTGTCCAAAGTGCATGAGATGATGTCTTTCCATTTTGCTTTTAAAGAGTATTCTGGCTATCCTTCTTCCAGGAAATGTTTGTTCATTTTTCCAGCAGTCTGTGGTGTATTAAATATTCTTCCCCAACACGATAATTCAAATATGTCAATTCTTCAGTCTTTGTCCAGCTTTTGCATGCATATGAGGCTATAGAAAATACCATAGCTTAGATCAGTTACATCTTAGTTATCAAAGTGACATCATTGCTTTTTAAGATTTTGAAGAGATTCTTTTGCAGCAGATTTTCCCAATGCATTTCTTTCCAATTGATTTCTTGACTCCTTTACAACTTCAACCTTTTCTGTGTTTATTATGACGTTGTTTATTGGTCCAGTTGTGAGGATTTTTGTTTTCTTTATGTTGAGGTATATTCCATACTAAAGGCTGCAGTCTTTGATCTTCATCAGTAAGTGCTCCAAGTCCTTTTTGCTTTTAGCAGGCAAGATTGTATCATCTGTATGTCACAGGTTGTTAATGAGTCTTCCTTCAATCCTGATCCCATGTTCCTCTTCATATAGTCCATCTTCTTGGATTATTTGCTCAGCATATGGATTGAATAAGTATGGTAAAAGCATACATCCCTGATGTACAGTGGTGTTATGGCACACATATAAACAAATAGGTAGATATAGATATAGATAGATAGATAGATAGATTTCTGAACCATTCGAAAGAATGTTGCAGACAGTCTGACTCTTCACTTCTGTCTTGGTTTTCTAGAGCTGCAACAACAGAAATACCAGAAATGGATGGCTTTAACAAACAGGAATTTATTCTCTTACAGTTTAGGAGGCTGGAAGTCCAAATTCAGGGTGCTGGGTGAAGGTCCCTGATCTTGGGCTTCAGCTCTGCCTCTTGTTCCAGAACCACTAGAGCTGAAGGTGTCTCCTATCTCAGGCAGCTGTGGCTTCTGAGGCTGACAAACCCAAGGTCAACAGGTAAAATGGCACAATCCCAAGGTCAGGAGGCAGCACAGCAAGCCACTGGTTCAAGTCCAGGAACTAGAGATGAAGACTCAACCAAATGCGGGATCCAGATGTGCCAGAAAGTTCCAGACCTTTCTCAAAGCTTCTCCATATGTACTGGAAGCAGGACACACCCCGAAGGCAACAACTTAGCTGCTTATAGCAGATTCCACCATGGAGGTGATTGTAATCTCTTCATGGGGAATAACTACATCCACTTTCCAAGAACTGAAAACTACAGCCCAGTCAAGTTAACACACAACCTTAACCACTACAACATCTAAACACTTAAGCGCGTATCTCTTAAAAATAAGAACCTTCTTCTAGATGACCAAAATTTCAACATCATACTCTGTCAGTCTGGGTCCAATCAAGAGAAAGAAACCACATAGTTATTTAAAAGGGAAAGATCAATATAAAAAATTATTAATGTAAGATAGAAGAGTAACTCAAAAGATGTAAAGATAATTCTAAAAAGTGCACTAGAGTCATTGAAGAGTATCCAAGAAAGAACATACTTGAAAAGGTTTCAAACAAGGCTGAAGTTCTGACCTCATTAGAGAATGCATGATTGTTGCCCAGTGGATAGTAGGTAAATCTGCTAGGTTTCCCTGGCCAGAGCTGGTCCATAGTCACCAGACAAGCATGAAACAACCCTCCACCATTCAGGAGAGTCAGGTCTGGTGAGTGGGCATTCAAAGGAGTCAGGATGCTTCTGCAGGCACTAGGCCTGGAGCACATGGTGACTATGTTGGGAGAGTCAGGTCAAGGTGGTCACCAGGTCTGAGCTGGGGCTGCAGGGTCACCAAGAGATTCTGAACACGAGCTGAGGCAGTGCACCATTGGATGTCTCCCCCACCCCAACACACATGCTCAGTGCCAACCAACTGTGCAGCCAGAATAAAAAAAAGGAAAATGTGGCGTTATGGAACCAGGAAGCAAAGCCTCCTTATTCCTGCATTATTCCTTCTGTGCCTTTTACTGACAAAGCTTAACATCATGCTCACTGTAAAGAAGAAATGCTTAGAGTCTGGTCATTCCCACAGAGCAAGCACTGAAGAAGCTGAGGCAATAAACTGGTAAATGGTGCACACATACAACAAATTTAATAAAATTTTCCTGATATCTTCTAATTCCCAGTCCATATTTACATTTCTCCTATTCACCCAAAGATATCTCACACAGATTATTTTTTAGGCAGGATCCAATGTTATATTTGCTTGTTATGTCTCTTTAATCTCTTTTAATTTAATTTAGAACAGTTCCTCCCAACCTTTTTTTTTTAAATGATATTGACCTTTTGAAGAAATCATGCCAGTTTTTTCATAGACTGAGTCACATTTTAGATTTGTCTGATTGTTTCTGTCTGCTGTTGTTTATTTTCTAACCCTCGAATTTCTTGTAAATTGAAAGGTAGATTTAAAGACTTTATTAGATTCACATGAAATGATTTTACCAAGAATATTTCATTTATAATACTGTGTCCTCAAATTGTATCATATCAGGGACATCCAATGTTAGTTTCCACACTATTAGAGACAAGAAACTTGATCACTTGGTTAAGGTAGTGATCTATCCCTCGACTGCAAAAGCATGGTTTTCCCTTTGCAATTAGCAAATAATATGGGGAATGTTACTTTGACACTTTGACAATATGCTGCCCTCAACAGCCTTTTACCTAATGGTTTTAGCACCCAGTTTTTCATCCCAAACCAACCCATCAAGTACAAGAATTTTCCATTAGAGATTGCAAAATGTAGGGTTTTTATTCTATTTTTCTGGTATGCACCTCCAAAAAAAAACTTTCCTTCATCAACTGGAAATGAACTACATTGTTTCCTACAAAAGAAGAGAGAAATGCATGATTACCAAGATTAATGTAAAAGAAAGAGCTCCTTGACTGGAGAGGAAGGAACATTATTTTGGAATGAGTTTAGAGGGGGTAGGCATATCCCTGGGCAACAGGAGATTCCTGATTGTGAGAGAGCCTGGGGAGAGAAGATACTAGAAGGTTAGAAGGAAACCTAGATAAGTCATTTTTTGTGCTGTTGTACCTACTAAGGGCCAGTAGTGGCAACTTCTCATTTGCTTCTCAATTACCTTTGCAGTCAGTTTGGTAAGCTGGACACTTGAAACTGACTTCAGAGTCATGACTATGTTTAATTCACAATGAGCACTGAATGACTGAGTGGCCACAGGGCAAAAAGTCTACGTAGACTAATATGTGCAAAAGAGCTCTGAAAATGTAACATGATGTCTTAGTTACCAACAGTTGCCATAACAGAAATATCACAAGTAGATGGCTTTAAAGAACAAAATTTATTATCTCATAGTTCAGGAGGCTAAAAGTCCAAATTCATGGCATGGCTCTAGGGGAAGATCCTTCCTTGTCTATTTCAGCTCCTAGCATTGTTGTCGTTGTGTGCTGCCAAGCCAATTCTGACTCACAACAATCATATAGGACAGAGTAGAATATGTTACCAATCCACACGGAAGGCCATTAACTTAAGTCCACTGTAAGTCCCAAGGTCAGCAGAGCATAGCAGGCTGCTGAGCAATGACATGGCTACATGCAGGGTCCAAATGTGCCATAGGCTAGAGACCATTCTCAAAGCTTCTCCTTATATACAGGAAGCAGACCACATACCCAAAGACAGCTACTCAGCTGCTCGTGGTAGATCCCATCATGGAATTGACTGCCAGTCTCATCATGGGGAATAACTACCACCAGCTGCCCAGTCACTCAACCAGGCCCAGCCAAATTGACACACAAACATAACCATCAAAATTCCACCCCTTGTCAACTTGGCACACATACAGATCTTCAATGGGTGGTATCTGTACAGGTCTCCTCCACTGGGTGGTTCCAGTCCCCTAGTTCCTGAGTAGTGACCTCACTTCCTTGGCCTGGCAGGCCCCATTCCTCTCCCTCTTGGGCATGGCAGCCCCGCTCCCTCACTCTTGGGCAGCGGCTATAGCTCCATCCCACTGGCTCATGTGAACAAGCAGCCTCACACTCCAAAACCAAGTTGGTGAAGGCCTGGCTCTTTGAAACCTAGGGGACTGTGATCATTTGGGAGGACACAATTCAAACCATAACACATGATAAACAAAAATGAGGCAGAGTTGTATACTTTTGTTCGTATAAGTAGCTATTTTCTCAATGGCCTAATGATTTAATGAAAAAAAAAAATTAACTGCTACCTCATTTAAATTTGAGACTCTCAACTAAAACTCTGAGCTTCTGGTTGCAACTTTATATAATAAAAAAATTTCTTTGATGCACAGATATATTCTATTTTGTTACTTTATTCAACTATATATATCACATGATTTACAAAATACATTATCTATGCAGAAAAACAAAACTTATGATCTGAATTCTGGTACTAACCAGCAGTATAACTATGGGCAAATTTAAGGGTTGAATTATGTCTTCCAAAAATGATGAATTTAAGTCCTAGCCCCTAGAATCTCAGAATATGATATTATTCAGAAATAGGATCATTGCAGATACAATTAGTTAGGATGAGGTCACACTGGAGTATGGTAGGCCCTAATTTTTTTATAACTGCTGTCATTATGAGAAAACAGAGACACTGAGAGACACAGAGGGAAGATGGCCATGTAAAAACAGAGGCCATTACAGTTATGCCACCATTAAGTCAAGGGACTCCTGGGGCTTCCAGAAGCTGGAAGAGATAAGGAAGGATCTTCCCCCTAGAGACTTCAGAAAGATCATGGCCTTGCTGGCACCTTGAATTCAGACTTGTAATCTCTATATCTGTAGGAAAATGAATTTATGTTGTTATAAGTCACCCACTTTCTGATAATCTGTCATAGAAGCCCTAGGAAACTAATACAGCAAGTTCCTTAACCTTTCCCTGAATCAGCTTTTACATCCCTGAAATGAAGATGATTCTCTGGTACTGTACAAAGTGAGCATGGGTTTCAGAAACAGAAATACTTGGCTCTATAGCCCTATGCTTTCTGTCCTTGATATGTGGCCTTGGTGAATCAACTAAAATTTTGAGATCTTCAATTTCCTCTACTTAACAATAGGAAAAATACTTACTATATTAGTTTTTCAGCTGTGTAATAAATTATCCCAAAAGTTTAGTGCCTTAACACAATAATAAACATGTATTATCCTCACAGTTTCTGTGGGTATGCTTCTGCTGGATAGTTTCTGACTCAGAGTATCTTATGAAGTTACAAGATATCAGCCAGAGCGCCAGTTATCTGAAGGCTTGACTAGGGCTGGATCTACTTCTGAGGTGGTTCACTCACGTGCCTGGCAAATTGCTGCTCAGTTCTCCCCACATGGGACTCTCCACAGCCTTCCAGAGTATCCTTCTAACATGGTGGCTGGCTTTCCAAAAAAAGAAGACAGTAAGGCAGTAACAACAATGTCTTTTATATCCTAGCCTTCAAAGTCATACCTTGTCACTTCTGTCATGTTAACCATTAAAGGCAAATCACTAAGTTCAATCCACATCCTAGAGGTGATAAATCAGACTCCACCTTTTAAAGGGAGAAGCGTAAATTTGCTGGCATGTTTTAGAATCATCAGTCTTGAAGACTTGCTGAAAGAGTTTGAAAAATGAATGTATGCACATTATTGAACATTTTCATCAAAGATTCCATAAAAGAATCCTTACCAAAAGAGGGAAAATGCAAAACGGCATTCCAAATTCACATAGACTCTAGACTTTCTGGAGCCATGGAGGGTGGACAAACCCTGAAACTATTGCTCTGAGTTAAAGCTTTAAGCAAAAAGCAAAAATATCCCCTGAAGTCTTCGTAAAGTCAAACAACAGTTTAGCTTAACTAGGAAAAAAAAAGTCTTCCTTGAGCATGATGCTCTTTTAAGAACTCTCTCTATGAGGTCAAATGGACAACAGCAGCTTGAAAAATTAGGTAGGAACCTTAGTGAGCATTGAGTTCATGTTAATGAGGGAGGAGCAATTCAGAAAAGGAGGGCAAGAATGGTTGCATAACTCAAAGAATGTAATCGGTGTCACCGAATTGTACATGAAGGAACTGTTGAGTTGGTGTATGTTTTGCTGTGTATATTCTCAACAACAACAAAATAAATAAAATTTAAAGAAAAAAATTAATGCAGATCACATTCCCTGGCACAGAGTAGGCACCCAGAAAAATATTGTCTTCTCAGGATTGTTATATTAACTAATATATGCACATTTCTTTAAAGATTTCTAAGTGCTTTACAAATGTAAGCTAATGCTACAAATCTGTATGAAATATATTTTAACATTTCTCTACTTTAAATTTTCTACTTTAAATATATAAACCTTTTTATCTTCATATTTTATTCTGTTTTTTGGCTGTAATCCCTTTATTTTCTTTATTTGCCATTTTATCAGAAAATAGCAGGCAAAAATAGAATAAGAAAAGGGGTAGAAACAATAGGTAATTTCACTAAAGCAAAGTCAGAGTAAGATCTACTTGAAAGTAAAATAAAATGTGAAGAAAAGCTGCAATGGATTACACTATTGAAAAATCCTAGGAGAACCAGAACTGCTGTTCCTTCAGAGAATGTGAGTGATGTTGAAAGATTAATAACGTTTGGATAACATTAATTACAGTGATGTTATAAACTCTGTATTCTGGTTACCATAACAACCCGCTATATGTTGGTTTTCTAATGACATTTAGAACAAGTGCTTAAGCTAACTGCATCACTTCAGAACTTTGATTGCTGTCACTCAGTGATTTTAAATTGAATTGTTTTGTTCTTAAAGAGTCAGAATATGTCACTGTCTTCAAAAATATTCTCAAAATTATGGGGAGGAAATGATACACATTCCTATACAATTATAGAGTACTTGAGGAAAAGAAATATATTTTGTTTTTAATACAAAATTAACAGATTTTTTTCATAGGAAACAGGGAGAAAAAAAGGAAAAGGGAAAGATTATGCTTCCTACTTCTCAGAAGACTGTTTCCTCAAGGAATTACTTGACAATAAAATTCTTTCTAGAAGAGCTTACTTTATCTGTTATATTTCTCTTCTCTCTATTCTTTCTTTTCCTTTAACTTCCCTTTTTTCTTCCTTTCAGTGAATTTTTGGGAGCTATAAGATGATCAAGGTGGATACTACTCCTTGAGTAAATGAGATGAGGTCATTTGTTTCCTTCACACACCTCTGTGATCTCTCTTCTTTCCAGGCATTGACCAACCCACTCTCTCCTTTCCAGGCATTGTATAGTATATAATGAAGCAAAGATTATTTACCACAGGCTTATATTACATTGGTTTTTAATATTCCCAAGAGAATATACTAAGTATGTATTGTGCCACTAACCTAGAGCATGATTATAATAGCCATGTTTCAAAGTTCTTGTTCAGCTCACACCTTATTCTGCTCCTCCTGAGGCACCCTTCCCCACCTATCAACCCACCCTCACACAAACACAAATCACCAATTGAATCAAAAGGCACAAAGGACCAACTCATCCATAGACAAGTGAGCTGAACAATTACAATCTCTGTGTGTGTGTGTGAGTATGTGTGTGTGTATCTCCATCTCTCCCTCCTTCCTCTCTCCACCCCTGAAAACTGAGGTGAAGTGAAAGCTATCCATCAGCAGTGATGCTTAAATCAGAAAAGTGGTGTTCAGTGGCAAAACTAAGCATATGTGCTAAAACTAAGCAAATGTGCCACAGGACTCTGAAGGGAGAGTGGGCCCACTGTCTCCCGTCATTCCCACCACTGCAGTTCCAGCCGCATTTCAGTCTGTTCAGTCTATCTCAGGCAATGAAGGCAGCATCATTTCACATAAAGCTTCTCTGAGTGCTCTACAAACATTGATCCCAATGAAATGCCCTCTTACATAAGCCCAGGTCTGCCAAGTGCTCAGCCAGGTGTGTTGCTGGCATCCTTCCAGCACTGTCTCTTACCAACACTCCTTCCCTTGTCTCTATTCTTAGAACTCCATCTACCCCATTGACATATCCAGAGCCTTCTATATTGCCCTCCCACAATCCAAAGCTCTCACAGTAGCCAACTCCTCAGAGGCTTCCTAGAGACCAACAAAGTAAGCTAATCAATCCAGCCTAGTCTTCAGTTGTCCCAGAACCACTGTAAGACTAGTGCCATGGCTCAGAATGCAGCTGCCAGAGAAAAGAAGTGACTCATACAATGACACCAGATGGAATTAACATAGGCCAAAGGCTAATATATGTTCAGGTCATTTCTCACCCAAGATAAGGCAGGATGCTGACCCCTTCTCTCTGAGTCTTCTTTTAGCCTCATTTCACTGATACATATGTATGAACACGTAAAGAGAGTAGCCTGTGCCAGTTATGTTATGTTTGCCACTCCTAGGGCCAGCTTCCACCCTTCTCACAGTACTCACTACCATGGGACACTGACCTGTATGGGTATTATCAGAGGGCTCCCTTTTCCTCTGGTCCAGTTAGATTATGACAACTGGAGATCCCTGACAAGAAATAAAAGAGAAAGCGGAGAAGAATGAGACCAAGCATATATGACTAGTTCCTTCCTTGCAGGATTGCCTTCTAGACATCTCTACATGATTTTCTCCTTCCAGGTTCCAGTACCTGCTCCCTCCCCACAGTCTTTCAGCACCAGGAGTCACAACTGAACCCAAGAATATTGAGTTCCTTACATGCTGACCACATTTTTGTAAATAGTTCTTTTATTAAACTGCCCTCAAATTATTCTGAGTGGTCTGTCTGCTTCCTGGTGGAATTCTAACTGATAATGAGTTTCTAAATAGTTTGAGCTATCCTATCTCCCCTTCTGGGAGCTCAGGTAGCATAATGTCTAAGGCATTTGACTGCTAACCACAAGGCTGGCAGTTCAAAACTACCAGCCACTCCTCAGACGGAAGACTAGGCAATCTACTTCCATAGAGATACCACCTCAGAAACTCAAAGACGGGTTGCTATGAGTAGGAATCAACTCAACAACAGGGAGCTTGAGTTTAGTTTTGGATTTCCCCTTCTTGTCCTAGAATGTCCTGGTTCCATCCTACCACCTCTTGCCCCAAGGATGGTCGACTTTAAATCACAGTCACATAACCCCGCGATTCTCCCTCCACACGAGGCTATAGGAGTAAAACTGACTAAAGAGTGGGAAAAGGGAAAAACAAGGTTCAGAGTAGCAGCTTGTGTTAGGCTGGGTTCTCTAGAGAAGCAAAACTAGTAAAGCTTAGAGAGAGAGAGAGAAATTTATCTTAGGAAAATGGCTCACACACTTATAGAAGCTGGTAAGTCCCAAGTTCTTGGATCAAACGTCAAGCTGGTGGCTTTTCCTGACTCACGCAGTTATAGGGACTGATGAGCTCAAGGTTGGCAGGCAGTATACCGGCTGTTGACTCCAACAAATGACGAATCCAAGATCACCAGGCCAAATGGTGGATTGTTTGCTCACAGACAGTTGTAGGCAGCACAACAGGATCCCAATCCACAGAAGAGTGTTTCATTTTCCCAAGATGTTCATAAATATATTGGAAGCAGTCCACACCCCTAGGGAAATGCTCTTTCAAAGGATTGGCCACTCAAAACATATACATCCAGTCCCATCATGGGAATAACCCACATCACAACTGCTTAAACCACACAGAACTATGGTCCAGCCAAGTGGACACACAACTCCAACTATCACACAGCTGATGACCTTGTAGCATCCAGGCTGAGGGAGACCAGACTTAAAGAAGCCTCTTTGAGCCCAGTATGGTAGTTGCTTAATCAGAAATGGCATGGATTGCGTCCAGAAAAAAAGAAATATAATGGATCTGTGGAGCAGATTAGAAGCAAAGAGGGATAGGAACAAAATTTAGAAATGTATGGGGAAGGTCAGAGCCTTCTGCCCAGCTCTGACTGAGAACAGTCAGTCCAGTTGTTAAGATGCACTGGTTGATAGAGGATGGAGGATGGGGAAGAAAAGAGTGCCAAATAAGAATCAAATCAATGGTCAAATAGGTCAGCTCCTATAGATAGTAACTTAAATGACAGATTACCAGAGCTAAAAGGCAATTTTGAAGTCATACATTTACTTTAATCACACATTTACTTTAAAAAATTTAAATTTAACCCACTTACTTTTAGATGAGGACTACTAGGCCATAGTTCCCTGGGTGGTGCAAATAGTTTGCACTTGGACACCAGTCTAAAGATTGGCAGTTTACACACTGAGTACAGATGCAGAAGAAATTCCTGGGAATCTGCTTCCATAAAGATTACATCTAAGAAAAACCTATGGAGTAGTTCTACTCTGTTAACACATAAGGTCACCATGGGTCAGAATCAAGTCAACAGCATCTGGTTTAGTTTTTTAGTTTGGTTAGGCCATAGACAGAGCAGTAGTTAGTGACAGAAAAAAGAGAGATACTGGAGGTTCTGGTAAGATGGCAGACTAGGCAGAAAGACTGCACAGACCCTCTTCAACAAAGAAAAGGGAAACCAATTAACACAGACACGGAAGATAATCCTGAGCCTACTGTTGAGTCTATTCCAACTCATTTAAGCCTTGAAGGGAGGGATATAGAAGTGCACTAAACCCCAACTAGCAGAAGAATTTGTGTGAAAATACCAAAAAAGGAGACACACGGAGCTGCAGTCTGGCAACAATCCTGAGTGATCCTGATGGCACAGACAGCTTGGAGAGTGCCGAGTTGTGGTAAGACCTAAGAAATAACCTAAAAAATCAGCCTGCTAGACAGGGACTGCATGGAGGACTGCTCTGGTGACTGGGGTATAAACAGAGAAGGCGAAGAGAAAGGCAGGCTGAGCTGTGGACTTTTGGACTTTTGCCTGTCCAGAGGGTGCCACCATTTTGAATGTTTAGAAGTGGCTTGACCATTTTGGATATTTAAAGAGACAG
>NW_006921885.1:2434308-2439870 GCF_000298275.1 Orycteropus afer afer | reverse complement strand
AAAAAAGCTCTGGTGGCATAGTACCTAAGGCATTTGACTGCTAACCAGAATGCTGGTGGTTCAAATCCACCAGCCACTCCTCAGAAAGCAGGTTGGGAAATCTACTTCCATTGAAATACCTCCTTGGAAACCCAAGAAGGGGTACCTATGAGTTGGGACCAACTCGATGGCAGTGAGTTTGGTTTTGGTTTTAGACATACTTAGCACAGGGTCTGGGCCCACAGTTACTCTGTGTCTTGTGTGTATGTATGTGTGTATACAACTTATGACATATTTAAGCTATGATGAACTGTGCTTAAGACTATTTCCTCTTTTTCTTTTGTGTTCATCTTATCATTAGTAGTATGTACTACATACAGTGTTCCAGTGCATAGTTTGCTGGTATTGTCTTCACAGATATTAACTTACAGATATTTAGAGATTGGATTTATAAAGATACTGATAATAAAAAGCAGTAATAATGAAAACTAAAGAGAGAGAGAGATTCAACTTATGTCAGAACCAGCTTATCACAGAGTCGTCAGAACAGAACCTCATTGTAAGTTGGGTTTTGTATAAAATATTATATATGTGTGTGTATATTCTCTCTTATTTATAGCACTTCCCTGTATTGTAATCTGGTCCCAATATGTCTTATTTCCTAATCTTTGTATCCCCTTACCCCAAATCTCTACACATGGTAGATATCAATATGAATGAATAGTGTGTGGAGTTAAATGACATCAAAACTATGTGCTTAAACTCATGAAATTTAATATTTTTCAAGAATTAAAAACTTGCTGAAAATATGAAATGTCACAAATAAATGATGATTAAATTTAGTTTCAATTAACTCAGTGCCAAGCAGTCTTCTAATAGCCAAACAAAAAACTGGTGACTATTCTAGTTTTTCAGTGTGTGTCTCCACCTACTGTATTTACCGGAAAGCAGCTGAAGCTTTCCCTCCAAAAGTGAGTTTTCAGCGTTACGTCCCTGAACAACCAACTTCTCTGCATTGGATGCTACAATACTTGTCATGTTTGCAGAGACCACTAGATGGCAGGCTTAAAGTTTAGTCCAGGTGCACTAATAAGAGAGGGCAAGCAAGTCTTGAGAGAACAAAATAAAATAAAGACATCACTTTGCTTGTTAAGCTTGTTTCTAAATGGAAAAATACACACAGGCATGTCCAGCTTTGTGTTTTGTGTTCCCTTGATTAGTTATATGATCTTTCAGCTCACCTTTCCTTTTGTTTTCTGTTACCTCCTTCAAGTTCCTCCCTCTTCGGGTTGGAACAAATAAACCTTGTTCTTTTTGTTGTTGTTTTTTCTTTTTCCTGTCAGAGCTTTAGCCCACAAAAACAAGTCAAGATGAGGTAATGCAAATAAGCACCACTTAACATAGTTCATGGAGGCTGGAGAGCTGGAGGCTTCATTTGAGTTTATTTTAAAATACAGAACTGCTTTAAGTTTTGACTTACCTAATTTCCCTATTTTGGCCAGTTTGGCAAGATGAGGAGGAAGGGGATTTGTAAAAAAGGAAAAGGAAAACAAAGAGAAATTGAGTGTGTGTGTGTGTGTGTGTGTGTACGGAAAAGACAAGCAAATGCTGAGAGGATGCTCAATCACAGAATGCACTGGCCTGGGTGTGGTTACTTAGTGCCACTCTGACAAGAATATACCACAAATGGGATGGCCTTAACAAACTGGAGTATATTCTTACAATTTGGAGGCTTTAAGTCCAAGTTCAAAGTGCCAAGCTCTAGGGGCTGGATGTAAGCCCCTCAGCCTTGGGCTTCAGCTCTGTCTCCAGCTCCTAGCCCACTGAAGCTAGAGGCTTTTCTACACTTAGACAGCTGCTGGCTTCTGAGGCTGCCAAGTCCAAGGTTGACAAGTGTGGTGTGGTAAATTACTTAATGTGGCTTTTCTACCCATAAGTCTTTGTAAACTCCAAGGTGGGGTTTGCTATGAGCAACTGAGGAGCTCCTGATTGCTGAAGTTGGCCACCTGGAGTATTTCTGTTGGGAGTGGCACAAAACAATGTTCTGGGAGGGTCCCAATCTCTCTCAGGTGCTTAGAGTTCTGATGCTATGATTGGCTAGTTTGACCACTCTGCCAGGCTCAAAAGGAGGCCTCTTAGAGGCAGAATTCTCTCTGACTGCTGGTTGAGGAAGACGTGCTGCTGAAAGAGACACATGCTGCTGGGAAAGAGACGCAAGAGACACTCATTGCTGAGTAAGACACCGAGGGACATGCACTGCTGGGGGAGAGACTGTGAGAGACTTGGCTGAGAGATGGTGGGCTGGGAGAGAGACTGAGCATTTTTTTTCCTGAACTTGAATTGTAGCGTGGTGCTTCCCTAATAAACCCCATAATCTGTGAGTTCTGTGTGGCCACTGCAGCGAATTATCGAACCCAGAAGAGAGGTGATGGTGCTTTGGGAGGAACAGTTGGTGAAAGGGCTGGAGGGAGGCAGCATGTCTAGCCTTGCAGTAATAGGCCTTGGGCTGTTGATGGTGATTCTGCCTTCCTCTTGTGGGGTTCTAGGAGGTCAGAATATGTGGCCTCCTTGCCCTTTTTGCAACAAGCAATAAAGGTACAGTTCTGATGTTACCAAACCACACGGCAGATCATTCAAGTCCATTGTAAGTCCCAAAGTCAGCAGAGCATAGCAGGCTGCTGAACAACCACACGGCTACGTGCAGGGTCCAAGTGTGTCATAAACTAGAGACCATTCCCAAAACTGGTTCTTATATATGGGAAGCAGACCACATCTCAAAGGCAGCTACTCAGCTGCTTGTGGTAGATCCCACCATGGAGTTCTCATCATGGAGAAAAACTACCACCAGCTGCCCAGCTACTCAACTAGGCCCAGCCAGGCCCAGCCAAGTTGACACAAAAACATAACCACCACACTGGGAATACTACTGGACTACCGTGAGAGCTACTTACTGGATGTTAGCACCAGCTGAGCAGCTAACACTTCATGCAGTCATTCTATGTGTACCTTAGTTTCCTTGTCTGGCATACAAGTAATTTGTACTTGACAATCCTCTATTTCAAATATGAGCCTATGTTGAATGAGAGAAAACATGGAATGTGGAAATGCAAGATGACTGTTCAAGGAGAATCCTGAGAATAACAAATAGAAAAACAAAACAAATTTATACAAAAAAAAAAAAAAAAAACTATGAACCTGTAAGATTCTTCCAGCCAACCTGAGTACAGAAACAGTACTCCAGGCAGACTCCTATTTAGAATATTTTCTCCTCATACAGCCAGGGTTTTCCAACCTGCTACCTTCTGTTCTGTGTTTTCAGAAACTCCAAAGGAAAAAGATATTGAAGCAGTCAGAGATAGATACAACAGTTGCCTCATGGGCAAGACTTGGTTGAGACCCTAGAGGAGACATTTCCAAATGGCAAACCAATAACTTACAGTCCAAATAATCACTTATTCTAACGTAGTTAGAGCAATGGGGATGGTACACACTGGTGATAGTACTGATATTTTTCTGTAGCTGGTTTAGTTCTTCTGCCAAACTAAGTATTGGTTTTTATGAGTTCAGGAAAAGACCACTATCTTTCTGCTTTGTCTCCACAGTTGTAATTACCCTAGTCTTGTAGCACACTAACAACAGGTAGGTTGTGGCTTCAGAGGTATTGTTGCTTTCTGACATTGTCTTGGCTGGTTAATTACTACTTACAAAGTTTCAATTATATTTCATCTTAATACCTCTGAGAATTCTCAAACTATAATCACTGGAGAACAAGAAGTTTCATCCTCATTTAGATATTCCCATAACACTAGTTTTACTTAAATGTTAAAGACTGCTAATATGCACATATGTAGCATCTATATGTAGAATTCAAGACACATAAACAGACGGATAGATGCCATTGGGTTGACCCCAACTCACAGCTACCCTGTGTACAACAGAAAAAAGCGTTGCCCAGTCCTGCATCGTTTGCACAATCATCAGCATGTTCAAGTCCATCTTTGCAGTTACTGTTACCTATCCAGTGTCCTCACTGGCCCTCTACCTCAGGAAACATGATGTCCTCCTCCAGTGACTGATCCCTCCTGACAATGTACTTAAAGCAAGCAAGTCAAACAATGTTCTGTTGAGATCCACTGGGTTTTCCTTGCTCATTTTCAGAAGTAGATCTCCAGGCCTTTCTTCCAAGTCTGTCTTAGTCTGGAAGCTCTACTGAAACCTCTCCACCATGGGTGGCCCTGATGGTATTTGAAATATTGGTGGCATACTTTCCAGCATCATGTTAACACACAGGCACTACAGTCTGACAAATTCAAATTCAGTCTGTTGTTGTTGTTGTGTGCTGTCAAGTCGGCCTCGACTCATAGCGACCCCTCCTTGGGTTTCCAAGGCAGTATCACTACAGAAGTAGATTGCCCAACCTTCCTTCTGAGGAGTGTCTGGTGGGCTTTAACCACCAGCCTTCTGGTTAGCAGTCAAGTGCCTTAGGCACTATGCTACCAGAACTCCTCAAATTCAGTCTAGAGAATTCAAAGCACAGTAGTCCCTCCCTTATCCTTGGGTATATGTTCCAAGACCCTCCATAAGTGCCTGAAACCACAGATAGTATCAGTCTCAGTTATCTAATGCTGCTGTTACAGAAATACTACAAGTGGATCTCTTTAACAAACAAATTTATTCTCTCAGTTTAGAAGCCTGGAAGTCCAAATTCATGGAACCAGCTCTAAGGGGAGTTTTTCTTTCTCTGTTAGCTGTGGGGAAAATTCCTTATCTCCTTTCAATATCTGAGGGCCTGGTGTTCCTTGGAGATCTCCATCTGTCATGGCATCAATCTCCCCATGGGTCTAGGAGGTTCAAAGAACAGGGACCCCAGATCCAAAGGACGTGCTCAGCTCCCAGCTCTTTTTTCTTGGTGGTTCTAAGGTCCCTTCCACATTCTGTGGAATCACCTTTCTTTGGAATAGGTACAAATATGGATCTCTTCCAGTCAGCTGGCCAGGAAGCTGTCTTCCAAATCTCTTGGCATAACTGAGTGCCTCCAGTGGGGCATCTGTTTGTTGAAACATCTCAATGGGTATTCTGTCAATTCCTGGAGCCTTGTTCCTTGCTAATTCCTTCAGTGCAGCTTCAACTTCTTCCTTCAGTATCATTGGTTCTTGCTCATATGCCACCTCCTGAAATGGATGAACATCGACCGGTTCTTTTTGGTACAGTGGCTCTGTTACTTCCATCTTCTTCTAATGCTTCCTGCCTCTGAATATTTTGCCCATAGAATCTTTCAATAATGCAACTCGAGGCTTAAAGTTTTTCCTTAGTTCTTTTGGCTTGAGAAATGCTGAGTGTATTCTTCTCTTTTGGTTTTCTAACTTCAAGTCTTTGCAGATTTCATTATAGTAATTGGCTTTGTCTGCTCAAGCTGCTCTTTGAAGTCTTCTGTTCAGCTCTTTTATCTTGTCATTTCTTACATTTGCTTTGGCTACTCTCCACTGAAGGGCAAGTTTCAGAGTCTCCTCTGACATACATTTTGGTCTCTTTTTTTTTTTCTCATCTTTTCAATGACCTCTTGCTTTCTTCATGGATGATGTT
>NW_006921885.1:2415801-2434208 GCF_000298275.1 Orycteropus afer afer | reverse complement strand
CTCTCATGGGCTTGTTTTAATTGTCTTCAACTTCAAGTTGAACTTGCATACGAGCAGTTGGTGGTCTGTTCCACAATCAGTTTCTAAAATTGTTTCGGCTGAAGGTAGTGAGCTTTTCCATCACCAATTGCCACAGATGTAGTCAATCTGATTCCTGCATATGCTATCTGGCAAAGTCTACATGTATAGCTGTCGTTGATGTTGTTGAAAAAAGGTATTTGCAATGAATAAGTCATTGGTTTCGCAAAATTCTATCATGCGATCTCCAACATTATTTCTGTCACCAAGGCCAAATTTTCCAACTACCAGGGATTCTTCTTTGTTTTCAACTTTTGCATTCCAGTCACCAATGATAATTAACACATCTTGATTGCATGTTCGGTCAATTTCAGATTGCCCAAGTTAATAAAAAATCTTCAATATCTTCATCTTTGACTTTGGTGGTTGGTGCGTAAATTTGAAGAATAGTCATATTAACAGGTCTTCCTTGTAGACATATGGATATTATCCTATCACTGACAGCATTGTGCTTCAGGACACATCTTGAAATATCCTTTTTAATGAGGAATGCCATGCCATTCCTCTTCAATTTGTCATTCCCAGTATAGTAGACGATATGGCTGTCTGATTCAAAATGGCCAAAACTAGTCCACTTCAACTCACTAATGCCTAGGATATCAATCTTTATGAGTTTCATTTCATTTTTGACAACTTCCAATTTTTTTAGATTCATACTTCATACATCCCATATTCTAATTATTAATGGATGATTGCCACTGTTTCTCCTCAATTTGAGTTGTGCCACGTCAGCAAATGGAGGTCTTGAAAGCTTTACTTTATCCATGTGAGTAAGGTTGGTTCTACTCTGATGATGCCACTCTTTCCCAGTCGTATTTTGAGAGCCTTCCGACCTAAGTGGCTCATCCTCCTACACTGTATTAGACAGTGTTTCTGGGCTATTCCTATAGTTGTCTAGTAATGTAACAGACAGTGTTTCTCTGCTATTCATAAGGTTTTCCCTGGCCAATTCTTTGAGAAGTGGATGGCCTCTTCCTTCTTCCTAGTCTGTCTCAGTCTGGAAGTCATGCCAAAACCTGTGCACCACATCCAACCCCGCTGGCATTTGAAACACTAGTAGTACAACCTCAGGTCTCACAGCAACACACCACCACAGTATGACACAGACAGACAAGTTTGTCTGCATTAGTTGTTTGAAACCTCTCCACCCTCCCCTTGCCTGGATCCCTCTGCCACTTGCTGGCTCTCACCTGGGCACCCTGGCTTTCCTTTTCTTTCCCCTCTGCTTTTCCTGACACTTGGAGGCTGGGGCCTGAGTCCCTCCCCTTACCTGGATCCCTCTGCCACTTATTCGCTCTCTCCTGGATGCCTTGGCTTTTCTGTGGAAATTGTTGAACAATATCATTAATATCGCATGTAAGTAAAATCTTACTGAAGATAATTCAAAGATAGTTGCAGCAGTATATTGACAGAGAAATTCCAGAGGTGCAAGCCAGATTCAGAAGAAGATGTGGAACAAGGGATATCATTGCAGATGTCAGATGGATCTTGCCTCAAAGCAGAGAATACCAGAAAGATGTTTAATTGTGTTTTATTGACTTTGCAAAAGCATTTGATTGTGTGGATCATAACAAATTATGGATAATATTGAGAAGAATGGGAATTCCCAAACACTTCACTGTAGTCATGAGGAACCTGTACATAGACCAGGAGGCTGTCATTCAAACAAAACAGGAGAACACTGCATGGTTTAATATCAAGAAGGGAGTGTGTCAGGGTTGTATCCTTTCACCATCCTCATTCAATCTGTATGCTGAACAAATAATCCAAGAAGCTGGACTGTATGAAGAAGAAAGTGTCATCAAGATTGGAGGAAGAATCATTAACAATCTGCAATACACTGACGACACAACTTTGTTTGCTGAAAGTGGGGATGACTTGAGGCACTTACTGATGAAGACTGAAGAATACAGTCTGCAGTATGGATTACACTTCAATATAAGGAAAACAAAACTCCTCACAAGTGAACCTATAAGCAGCATCACAATAAATGGAGAAAAGATTGAAGTTGTCAAAGATTTCACATTGCTTGGTTCTGCAATTGACACCAATGGAAGCAGCAGTCAGGACATGGGAGAACGTATAGCACTGGGCAAGTCGGCTGCAAAAGACCCCTGTCAAGTGCTGAAGAGCAAAGATGTCTCCTTGAGGACTAGGTTGCACCTGACACAAGCCATGATATTTTCAATTGCCTCATATGCATGTGAGAGCTAGACAATGAATAAGAAAGACTGAAGAAGAATTGATGCTTTTGAGTTGTGGTGTTGGCAAAGAATGCTGAAAGTACCATGCACTGCTAAAAGATCTAACAAATCTGTCCTGGAGGAAGTGCAGACAGGATGGTCCTTGGAAGCGAGAGTGGCCAGACTTCGACTCACCTACTTTGGTCATGTTATCAGATGGGACCATTCCCTGGAGAAGGATGTCATGCTTGGTAAGGTGGAGGGTTGATGGAAGAGGGGAAGGCCCTCAATGAGATAGATTGACACAGTGGCTGTGGCAATGGGCTGAAGTATAGCAAGGATCATGGAGCTGGAGCAGGACTGTGCAGTGTTTCATTCTGCTATGCATAAGGTCACTGTGAGTCGAAGACGACTTGACAGCACCTAACAACAATAATAAGAACAAGGTCCCTCCAGTCTCTGCTAGCTTCTCTCTCTTTTTATCTCTACAAGATAAAAGGGGACACAGGCCACACCCCAGAGAAATTCCCTGTTACATCAGTGCTGTGACCCAAGCAAAGGTGTTAGAGATCTCACCCTCATGTCCTTTCAATTGATTTCCTGATCTTATCAGACATCATGGAGGATGATTACATCATTACATAACTGCCAGCTTATACCATTACATAATAGGCAAACCACTGAGAATCATGGCCTAGACAGGTCAACACATATTTTGAGGGGATGCTATTCAATCCATGACAGTTTCAGACCCTATATACATTTTTTTTTTTTTCTATGCATTCTGTTTTGGTTACCTAGTGCCACTCTGATAGGAATACATATATATTCTCCTTATATACAGAAAGTAGACCACATCCCTAAGGCAGCTACTCAGCTGCTCACAGTAGATTCCACCATGGAGTTGATTACCAGTCTCATCATGCAGAATACTACATCCAGCTGCCCAGCCACTCAACCAGGCCCAGCCAAGTTGATACACAAAGTTAACTACCACACATACATATGACAGGTACTCAAGGTGTGCCTGTCATTGTACCAGGAGGGCAATATTAATCCATCAAACATCAGCAGGTCAGAGTGCAGCTGCTCACCCATCTGTGTTTTCCAGGCTTGTGCCCAGTGGAGGAGGAAGCCGGCTCCAGGATGAGGACAGTGAGAGATTCCATCATACTACTCAAAACAGCAGGAGCTCTGGTAGTGTAGTGCCTAAGGCATTTGACTGCTAACCAGAAGGCTGGTGGTTCATACCCATCAGCCATTCCTCAGAAGGAAGGTTGGGCAATCTACTTCTGTAGTGATACTGCCTCGAAAACCCAAGGAGGGGTCCCTATGAATCGGGTTTGACTCAATGGCACATAACAACAACTCAAAACAGCAACCAATTTAAATATTTTCTGGCCATGGTTGATCACAGGTAACTAAAACTATGAAAAGTGAAATTGCATGTAAGGTGGGATTAAGGACTTTTGGTGGTGCAGTGCCTAAGGCATTTGACTGCTAACCAGAAGGTTGACTGCTCAAGCCCACAGCTGCTCCATGGAAAGAAGATGAGGCAATCTACTTCCATAAAGATATACAGTCTTGGAAACCCAATGGAGGTCGCTATGAGTCGGAATCGACTCCATGGCAGTGGGTTTGGTTTTTTATTGTAATATAAATTTGTTACATCTGCAATTTCACGTAGCCACCACTAAGAGATACTACTAAATACCTAGCTTGTGATTCTCAAGAGTTTGAAATCCAAAATGCAGATTTCTGGACCTTGGAGAATCGGACTCTTTGAGGTATGAGGTTGGGAAATCTGCCTTGTTACTAAACCGGATTTGAGATCCACTGAGTTAGACAACAGTAATTAACTCTTTAACTGGTAGATGTTCCCTGAACTCCTCCACAAAAGAAAATCTTTGTTTAGAAGACTAAATCACCATTTATAAGAAAGGTGGTATGAGGATCTGTATAAAGTGTATGCATGCACACTTGGCATTTCACTGCTTCTGCTGTTCCTGTCATCATCTCCTGCCTAACTATTGCACTAGATGCCTAAACTGTCTCCTGGAATCCACTCCCCTGAAATAAATTCACACAGCAGCTAAAATGGTCTTTTTAAAAGATCAGTTCTATTGTCTCACTCTTCTGCCAGAACCTTATTACTACTCATCACCCTCAGAATAAAATCCAATTTCTCTCCCTGGCCTACAAGACCCTGAGTGAACAGGCCTTGCCTGGCACTTTAATAATACCATCTCTTAGCACCATTGACCCTGCTCACTAGCTGTGTTTCAGACAAACCTAGGGCCTTTGAGTTTGCTGTTCTCTCTGCTCTTCCCCCAGATCTTTTACATTTGGGTCCTTCCTCACTTCTTTTAGGTGTCACTTCCTCAGAGAGCCTTTTCCTCACCACCTATCATCAGTCCTGATACTGGTGGCCAGGGGCACAGGGCAGGACTGGGTTATTAGGAGACAAGGCCCTTTTGCAATCACAAAGCAGAACCTCAGTACATGTTGGTTGAATGAATTAATGGGTAAATTTAAGCTAAGTCTGGGTGAAAGTATTAAAGTGGGTAATACGTAAAATACTAAATCTAGGTGCAAACTGGGACCCTCTATTATTTCAACTTGTTAATGAGTTAGTGAGTTACATTTTTCATATATACTTAACTTTAATATAATCTACCCTTGTCTTAAGGAGCCCTGGTGGCACAGTGGTTAAGTGCTCAGCTGCTAGCCAAAATTTGGAGGTTAGAACCCGCCAGCAGTTCTGCTTCTGTAAAGATCACAGGCTTGGAAACCCTATAAGGCAGTTCTACTCTGCCCTATAGGAGCTCTGGTAGCATAGTGCCTAAGGCACTTGACTGCTAACCAGAAGGCTGGCAGTTCAAACCCACCAGCCACTCCTTGGAAGTAAGGTTGGGCAATCCTACTTCTGTAGTGATACTGCCTCGGAAACCCAAGGAGGGGTCGCTATGAGTCAGGGCTGACTCAACGGCACATAACAACAACACAACCACTCTGCCCTATATGGTCACTATGAGTCAGAATCAACTCAGTGGCAATGAGGTGGGTTTTTTTTTGTTTTGTTTTGTTTTTTTTTTTTTTTGGCTTTCTCTTGTCTTGCTTCTTATGAGTAATTTCTTTGGTGGGAGACACACCCTCCTCTAGTATCAGTATTTCCAGGGGCCAAGAGGTATATAAAGTTTAAAATGCATACTCAATATATTTGTAAAAACTTGAAAAACAGAGTTTACCAAAATCTTCTGGCAATGTCTAACCCTAGAGCATTAATCTGTCCTTGTTCCCTGTTGATGTTTGGTGTATGGATATTCTCTGCTTCACTGGATTCACTCTCCACCCTTCTCTGCCCAGCTCAGTGGCTCAGGAGGCTGACCTTCATGGTTGAATCATATAGGTTACCTTGGTCTCTGAATTGTATGAGGTTTGGCCAATGGAAGTGACCAATAGGAAATAAGAGGAAAAGATTGCAGATTGTCAATGGGTGCTTTCCTCTCCCAAAGGATCTAGTTAAGCCTGATAGCCTTCTGCTAAACTATAGTACTTTCTAAGTTCTCCTAAATGCTCTTTCTTTTGCCTCTTTAAAGCAGCTCTGGTGGCACAGTGATTAAAGCATTTGGCTGCTAACCACAAAGTCGCAGTTCAAACCCATGAGCTATTCCATGGGGAAAAAAATGAAGCAGTCTGTTTCTGTAAGGATTTACAGCTTTAGTAACCCAATGGAACAAGTCTATGTGTCCTGTAGGGCTGCTATGATTCAAAATCGACTGGATGGTAGTGGGTTTGGTTTTGGCTTGTTTTTGCCTCTTTAGCTCTTGGGCTGGTAATGACTCCCTGCAGGTACTAACTCAAGGGTGTTTCCCTTAACCCTGCCCACACTTTGCTAAGTAGTCCCTTCATTAAACTTTCTTCAATCACGTATTTTGAGTGAGCAATCTTCCTATCTAAACGCAGAGTAATATGGTTTAAAAAAAAAAAAAATCAAATTCACTGCCGTAGAGTGGGATCCAACTCATAGCAACCCCACCTTGGGTTTCCGAGGTGGTTATCACTATGGAGGGTGCTCTGGTGGTGTAGCGCCTAAGGCATTTGACTGCTAAGCAGAAGGCTGGAGGTTCAATCCCACCAGCCACTCCTCAGAAGGAAAGTTGGACAATCTACTTCCATAGATTGTCAGGTCCGACTCGAGGGCAGTGTGTTTGGTTATCACTATGGAAGTAGATGGCCCAATCTTCCTTCCCAGGAGTGGCTGGTGAGTTTGAACCACCAGCCTTCTGGTTAGCAGTCAAATGTCTTAGGCACTAGGCCATGAAGTTGTTTTCTTTTTGTCTATTTCTAACGATAAGCAGAATTTAAGTGCTTTAAGGGATTAACATTTCAGCCTTTTTTTCTTACTGTCTTCCTTTCTCATTCCACCCATTTCCTGAGCCTTTCTTATCAACAGCTTCAATAATGCCACTTGAGACTTACTAAAGTTGGCAATCTCAGAGAGTTTTAGCTCTCCACAAAAAGGGCCTTGGCTTTTATTTTCTTTCAGAATACTTATATTTTAAGCACAGACAGCTTTTAAAATGCACCACTTCTAAATATTCTTAAAATTGCCTCTCCCACAACACCTGTCACTCTATTTATTATCAACACCCTATAAGTGACACTGCTCTAGGCAAGAGTGGTTGCGTGAGCATTTAATAAACAAATATCTGCAACTGGGAAACCCATAAATAGCAACCAAGGGGACACACAGGATAACTCAGTCAGTCCTCTGATTCAGACTGGCAGGGACTGGGATTGGCCTTACTTTTTAATTATGGGACACTCCCTGTTGTTTCTAAAGTCACCTCTGAATAGTATTATGCATCCAGTTTCATTTGAAGATGTGCAATCGTAATCTTTACAGCTTGTTGTTGTTAGATTCTGTCAAGTTAGCTCTGACTCAGCAACCCTATGTACAACAGAACAAAATAATGCCTGATAATGTTCCATCATCACAAACATTGCTATGTTTGAGCCCATTGTTGCAGCCACTGTGTCAACCCATCTCATTGAGGCTCTTCCTATTTTTCACTGACCCTCTCTATTTTACCAAGTATCATGTCCACCAGGAACTGGTCTCTCCATTTGGATAAAATGTCCAAAATACATGAGACAAAGTCTCACCATTCTCACTTCTAAGCACCGTTCTGACTGCACTTTGTCCAAGACTGATTTGCTCATTCTTCTGGTAGTCCATTGTATATTAAATATTCTTCACCAACACAATAATTCAAAGACATCAGTTCTTCTTGGTCTTCCTTATTCACTATCCAGCTTACATATGCATATGAGGCAATTGAAACTACTATGGTTTGAGTTAGGCACACCTTAGTCCTCAGAGTGACATCTTTGCTTTTCAACAGTTGGGAAAATGTTTTTTCCAGCACATTTGTCCAGTACAATATATCGTTTGATTTCTTGACTGCTCCTTACATGGATGTTGATTGTGGAGCCAAGGAAACCAAAATCTTTAACTTCAATCTTTTCTCCATTTATCACAATGTTGCTTATTGGTGCAGTTGGGAAGATTTTTGTTTTCTTCATATTGAGGTGTAATCCATACAGAAAGTTAAAGTCTTTGAT
This sequence comes from Orycteropus afer afer, assembly GCF_000298275.1. Lineage (NCBI taxonomy): Eukaryota > Metazoa > Chordata > Mammalia > Tubulidentata > Orycteropodidae > Orycteropus > Orycteropus afer. Next base: position 2,426,319 of record NW_006921885.1, on the reverse strand, counting down.
CTTCATCAGTAAGCACTTCAAGTCCTCATTACTATCAGCAAGCAAGGTTGTGTCATCTGCAAATATTGTTATTGTTAGATGCCGTTGAGTCAGCTCCGACTCATAGACACCCTATGTACAACAGAAAGAAACACTGCCCAGTCCTTTGCCAGTCTCAAAATCCTTGCTATATCTGAGCCCATCATTGCAGCCACTCTGTCAATCCATCACATTGAGGACCTTCTCATTTCTCGCTGACCCTCCACTTTACCAAGCATGACATGGTTCTCCAAGGAATTGTCTCTTCTGACAACATGACCAAAGTAAGTGAGACAAAGTCTGGTCATTCATGCTTCCAAGGAACATTCCAGTTGCACTTCCTCCAGGACAGATTTGTTCGTTCTTCTGGCAGTTCATGGTACTTTCAGTATTCTTTGTCAACACCATAACTCAAAAGCATCAATTCTTCTGTGGTTTTCCTTATTCATTGTCCAGCTTTCACATGCATATGAAGTGATTGAAAATACCATGGCTTGGGTTAGGTGCACCTTAGGCTTCAAAGAAACACCTTTGCTCTTCAGCCTTTTAAAGACACCTTTTGCAGCATATTTGCCCAGTGTGATATAACATCTGATTTCTTGACAGCTGCTTCCATTGTCATTGACTATGGAACCAAGTAATATGATATCTTTGAATTCTATCTTTTCTCGATTTATTCTGATGCTGATTACTGGTCCAGTTGTGAGGATTTTCATTTTCTTTATGTTGAGATGTAATCCATACTGCAGACTGTAGTCTTTAATCTTCATCAGTAAGTGCTTCAAGTCATCCTCACTTTCAGCAAGCAAACTTGTGTCATATGCATATCTCTGGTTGTTAATGAGTCTTCCTCCAATCCTGATGCCACGCTCTTTTTCATATAGTCAAGCTTCTCAGCTAATTTGTTCAGCATACAGATTGATTATGTATGGCAAAAGGGTACAACCTTAACACACACCTTTCCTGATTTTAAACCATGCAGGATCCCTTTGTTCTGTTTGAATGACAGCTTTCTAGTCTATTCAAAGGTTCCTCCCAATTAAGTGTTCTGGAATTCCCATTCTTCTCAACATTATCCATAATTTGTTATGGTCCACACAGTCAAATGCTTTTGCATTCTCAATGAAACACAAATACACATCTTTGTGGTATTCTTTGCTTTCAGCCAAGAGCCATTTGACATCAGCAATGGAATCTTCATTTCACATCCTCTTCTGAATCCAGCTTGCATTTCTCTAAGTTCCCTGTCTGCATACTGCTGCAACCATTTTTTCATTATCTCCAGCAAGATTTTACGTGTGTGTGATATTAATGATACTGTTCAATAATTTCCACATTCTCTGGCCTCACCTATCTTTGGAATGGATACAAATATGGATCTCTTCCAGTCAGTTGACCAAGTAGCTGTCTTCCAAATTTCTTGGAATAGACGAGTATGTGCCTCCAGCATGACATCTATTTGTTGAAACATCTCAATGGATATTCTGTAAATTCCTAGAGCCTTGTTTTTCCCCAATTCCTTCAGTGCAGCTGCGACTTCTTCCTTCATTGCCATTGGTTCTTGATCATATGCCACCTCCTGAAATGGATGAACATCGACCAATTCTTTTTGGTACAGTGACTCTGTGTACTCCTTCCATCTTCTTTTGATGTTTCCTGCATCAGTCAATATTTTACCCATAGAATCTTTCAATATTGCAGCATGAGGCTTGAATTTTTATTTCAATTCTTTCAGCTTGAGAAACACTGAGCATGTTCTTTCCTTTTGATTTTCCAACTCCAGGTCTTTGCACATTTCATTATAATAATTGACTTTGTTTTCTCAAGCTGCTCTTTGAAATTTCCTGTTCAGCTCCTTTTTCTTCCATTTACTTTAGCTACTCTCCATTCAAGAGCAAGTTTCAGAGTCTCTTCTGAGACCCATTTTGGTTTATTCTTCCTTTCCTGTCCTTTTAATGACCTTTTGCTTTCTTCATGAATTATGTTCTTGATGTCATCCCACAATTCATCTGGTTCATATCGTTGATGTTCAATGCATCAAATCTGTTCTTCAGATGGTCTCTAAATTCAGGTGGGATATAATTAAAGTAATATTTTGGCTCTTGTGTACTTGTTTTAGTTGTCTTCAGCTTCAACTTGAACTTGCATATGAGCAATTGATGGTCTGTTCCACAATCAGCTCCTGGCCTTGTTTTGGCTGAAGATACTGAGTTTCTCCATCACCTCTTTCCACAAATATAGTCAGTCTGATCCCTGTGTATTCCATCTGGTGAGGTCCATGTGTATAGATGCCACTTATGTTGTTGATAAAAGGTATTTGCAATCAGTAAGTCGTTGGTCTTGCCAATCTCTATCATGTAATATCTGGTGTCATTTCTATCACCAATGTCATATTTTCTAACTACAGATGATTCTTCTTTGTTTCCAACTTTTGCATTCTAATCACCAGTAATAATCAATACATCTTGATTGCATATTTGGTCAATTTCAGACTACAAAATTTGGTAAAAATTTTCAATTTCCTCATCTTTGGCTGTGGTGGTTGGTGCATAAATTTGAATGATAGCAGTATTAACTTGTCTTCCTTGTAGGTATATGGATATTATCCTATTACTGACAGCATTGTACTTCTGGAGAAGTACAATTCTTTGTGATAATGAATGCCATGCCATTTCTTTTCAATTTATCATTCCCAGCATAGTAGATCATATGGTTGTCTGATTCAAAATGACCAAAACCAGACCATATCAGCTCATTAATGCCTAGGATATTGATCTTTATGCATTCCATTTCATTTTTGACAACTTTCAATTTTCCTAGATTCATACTTTGTACATTCCATGTTCCAATTATTAATGAATGTTTGCTACTGTTTCTTCCCATTTTAAGTCACGCCACATTAGCAAATGGAGATCCTGAAACTTTGTTCTCTTCGAATGACTACCTCTTGCTGTGTGTACAGGGTCCATGTGAGCAGAGTGAAGTGTTCTGGAATTCCCATTTTCACAATGTTATCTCTGGTAGTGTAGTGCCTAAGGCATTTGACAACTAACCAGAAGACTGGTGGTTCAAACCTGCCAGCCACTCTTCAGAAGGAAGATGGGGAAATCTATTTCTGTAGTGATACTGCCTCAGAAACCTAAGGAGGAGTCACTATGAGTCGGATCCGACTCAACAGCAGAGAGTTTGGTTTGGTTTAGGAATCCATAATGTGTTATGATCCACATGATTGAGTGCCTTTGTACAGTCAATAAAATACAGGTAAATATCTTTCTTGTATTGTCTGCTTTTAGCCAAGATTTATCACACATCAAAAATGATATCTCTCATTCTACATCATCTTCTGAATTTGGCTTGAATTTCTGGCAGTTCCCTATCAATATACTGCTGCAAATGTTTTTGAACAATCTTCAGTAAAATTTTACTTGTGTGTGATAGTAATATTGTTTGATAATTTCCACATTCTGTTTGATCACCTTTGTTTGGAATGGGCACAAATATGTATCTCCCCTGGTTGGTTGGCCAGGCAGCTGTATTCCAAATTTCTTGGCATAGATGAGTGAGTGCTTTCATCAAAACATCTCAGTTGTATCCTATCAATTCCTGGAGCCTTGCAAATAGTAGCAGCACACTGTCTGATATGGATGAGCCCTTTAGGTTGGAAGGCAATCAAAATATGACTAGAGAAGCACTGCCTTCTCAAAGTAGACACACTGCCATCAAGTAGGATCCAACTCATAGCGACCCCTCCTTGGGTTTCCAAGGCTGTATCACTATGGAAGTAGATTGCCCAACCTTCCTTCTGAGGAGTGGCTGGTGAGTTTAAACCACCAGCCTTCTGGTTAGCAGTCAAATGCCTCAGGCACTATGCCACCAGAGCTCCTTCTCAAAGTAGAGTCAATCTTAATGACGTAGATGAACTAAAGCTTTTGGGACTTTCATTTGCTAATGTGGTATAATTCAAAATGAAAAGAAACAGCCATAAATATTCATTAGTAATTGGAATATAGACTATATAAAGTATTTATCTAGGAAACTTGAAATTGTCAAAAACAAAATGGAACACTTGAAGATCTATATCCTAGGCATGAGTGAGCTGAAATGGGTTGGTATTGGTCATTTTGAATCAGACAATCATGTGGTCTACTATGCCAGGCATGACAAATTGAAGAGGAACGATACCACATTCACTATCAAAAAGAATATTTCAAGATCTGTCTTGAAGTATAGGCAGTCATTCCTCAGATTATGGAACATCCTACTTACTTACAACTCCTAGTTACTGTACCAACCACATAAAGATATTAAAAATTTGAGGTACTTGTAACAGTTTGTAATAGTAAATGAGTGCTACTTTGTGACACATATGAAAACATAATTATTGTTATAACTGTATTGTTACGTTAAACTTGTTTTAGTATAAATGGAAGTGTTTATGTTTAAGTTGTTAATGGTTTTTATGTATGGAAAGGTACTCTATATACTATCTACTAACACAAACATTTGACTAACTGACATTAGATACCAAGATATGAACCATACCTAACTGTTCCAACTTACATACAAATTCGACTTAAAGACAGATTTAGGAATATAACTGATCTGTAATCCAGAGACAACCTGTACAACTTTGTCAGTGATAGGATAATATCCATATACTGCCAAGGAAGACACTTAATACTACTATTATTCAAATTTACACATCAACCACTAATTCCAAAGATGAAGAAATTGAAGATTTTTGTGAACTTCTGCAGTCTGAAATTGATTAAACATACATGCTTGTTATTAAAATGGGAAAGTTGCAAACAAAGAAGAATTATAGGTAGCTGGAAAACATGGCCTTGGTGATAGAAATGACACCAGAGATCACATGATAGAATTTTGCAAGACCAATGACCTAATCATTGCAAATACCTTTCTTCAACAACATAAACAACAACTATACACATGGACCTCACCAGATGGAGTATATCAGAACACAACTGGCTACATCTGTGGAAAGAGGTGATGGAGGAGCTCAATATTATCAGTCAAAACAAGGCCAGGAGCTGATAGTGGAACAGACTATCAATTGCTCATGTGTAAGTTCAAGTTGAAACTGAAGACTCCATGAGAGCCAAAATATGACTTGATTATGTCCCACCTGAATTTAGAGACCATCTTAAGACTAGATTTCCCATTGAACACCAGTGACTGAAGACCAGATGAGTTGTGGTAAGTCATCAAGGACATAATACATGAAGAAAACAAAAGGTCATTAAAAAGGAAAGAAAGTAAAGACTATAGTGAATCAAAGGGACCTGAGTGAAAGAAAAGAGCACAGCACAGTTTCTACACAGAGCTGGGTGGCTGTGAAATGTGGCGCTAGAAAATGTAAAATTACCTGCATGGCTCACTTATGTGGCTTGCATTATATTTCTATAAGACAATGCTTTTCTAAAGAATATTGTCCAGCTAATGTCTTCTACACATAGCGCCTAAGGCACTTGACTGCTAACCGGAAGGCTGGCGGTTCAAACCCACCAGCCACTCCTTGGAAAGAAAGTTGGGCAATCTACTTCCATAGTGATACTGCCTCAGAAACCCAAGGAGGGATTGCTATGAGTCAGGTTTGACTCAACAGCATATAACAACAACAACAACAAATTGACCATCACAAAGTGAACCCTTACATAGAATATTTTTTCAAATCATCCCATTACCAGTTGACTTTAAATTGACTGAATATCCATTCACTGGTTTTCAAGTGCTAATGAACACAGAAACAACAAGAAACTCCCCATTAGTGAGGGAAAAAACATATATTCATTAACTAATTTTTTAACTGTAATTTGGGTGGAAGTTTACATAGCAAGTTTGTTTTCCATTCAACAGTTAATACACATTTTGTTTTATGACACTAATTGCAACACCCATAATGAAAAGCTCTCTTCCCACTTTCTCCCTATGGTTACCTTCTTCCCATGTCCTTCTTTCCTAGATGTTCCTGTTCTCTGAGCTCTCCCTGTGAAAATTCTGTCCTTCTGATCTCCCATGGCTGCTTGTTCTAAGAAGTGTACCTAAAAACCAAATACTAAACCCACGACCATCAGTTTGATTCCAATTCATAGTGAACCCCATTTGATTTCCAAGGCTGTAAATCTTTACAGAAGTAGACTGTCTCATCTTCCTCATGCAGAACAGTTGGTGGGTTTGAACCACTGACTTTCTGATTAGCAGCCATATGCCTTACCCACTATGCCACCAGAGCTCCTTTACAAACTCTAAAAGCTATATAAATATAAGGCATAGCACATGTTGTTGTTATGTTGTTATATGCCATCGAGTCAAACCCGACTCATAGCGACCCCTCCTTGGGTTTCCGAGGTAGTATCACTACGAAAGTAGGATTGCCCAACCTTCCTTCCGAGGAGTGGCTGGTGGGTTTGAACCGCCAGCCGTCTGGTTAGCAGGCAAGTGTCTTAGCCACTATGCTACCAGAGCTCCCTAGATGATCTTAAAGAATATGATTTTTAAATGTCTGCTTTAAGCATTATGCTCTTTTAAGAGCTATCTATACAGGATCAAAATGAAAACAGCAACTTGAAAGATAGATAGGAATGTACGGGTCAGTGAATGTATGTTAAGGGAGGCACAACTCAGAAAATGAGGGTGAGAATGGCTGCACAACTTGAAGTATGTAATCAGTGTCACTAAATGGTACATGAAAAAAACTGTTGAATCAGTGTATGTTTTGCTGTATACATTCTCATCCACAAAATAAATAAATAATTTCAAAAAAAAATTTGATTTTGAAAGTTTGTTTGGAGATCTGGTGACAGTCTATTCTGCATCACATAGTAGAACCTCAGGTTACTTGTTAATTATCTGTTTTCACTCCTACCCAACCCACTGCCATCGAGTTGATTCTAACTCATAGCAACTCCCATTGGGTTTCCAGGGCTGTAAATCTTTATGGAAGTAGATTGTCTCATCTTTCTCCCATGGAGAAGCTGATGGGTTTGAACCACCAACCTTCTGGTTAGCATCCAAATGCCTTATCCACTACACCAAGCAGATCTTCTCTCACTCCTACAGAGGGGATCAAAATAGAAGGGAGGGTGGGACATCTTTGAGAAGTATACCTTCATTGTCAACTGAAGATTTTGATAAAATCCAAATCATGGTACAATAATTCTGTCTTTATGCAACTGCTTCTGCAAGAGTTCTGTATCAGCCACTTTTTTATATTTGCCCAGGATCAATCTGTCTTAGAAGAAGTATAGCCAGAATGCTCCTTAGAAGGAAGAATGGTGAGACTTCATCTCATACACTTTGGACTAGTTAAGGTTTGTGTAGTTAAGGTTATGTGTCAACTTGGCTGGGTCTGGTTTGGAGTGGCTGAGCAGCTGGATGTGATTATTCCCCATGATGAGATTGGTAATGAACTCAATAGTGGAATCTACTGGAGCAGCTGAGTAGCTACCTTAAGGATATGATCTGCTTCCAGTATATAAGAAGCTTTGAGAAAATTCTCTGCAGCTTTTTGACACACTTTGTTGTTGTTGTTCTGTGCTGTCGAGTCAGCCCCGACTCATAGCAATCCCTCCTTGGGTTTCCAAGGCAGTATCACTATGGAAATAGATTGCCCAACTTTCCTTCCAAGGAGTGGCTGTGGGTTTGAACCGCCAGCCTTCTGGTTAACAATCAAGTGCATTAGGCACTATGCACTTGGACCCTGCATATAGCCAAGACTTCAGTCGGCAGTCTGCTATGTGTCCTGCCGATCTTGGGACTGTCTCTGGAATTGAATTAGTGACCTGCCGTGTTGTTTGCTGATCTTGGGACTGTGCCATTTTATTTGTCGACTTTGGGTTTGTCAGCCTCAGCAGCCAGTACCTGCCTGAGTTAAAAGAAGCCTCTAGCATCAGTGGGCAGGGAGCAAGAGGCTGAGCTGGAGCCTAAGGTCTAGAGGCCTTTACCCAGCCTTAAAGCTGGTACTTTGAAATCATACTTCTAGCCTCCTAAACTATAAGATAACAAATCCCTGTTTATTGGAGCCGCCCACTTGTGGTATTTTTCTGTTAGAGCAGCACTAGATAACCAAAACAGACATGTTATCAGGAGGGACCAGTCCCTGGAAAAGTACATCACGCTTAGTAAAGTAGAAGGTCAGGAATAAAGAAGAAGGCCCTCAACAAGCTGCCCAGCCCCTCAAAACAGTGGCTGCAACAATAAGCTCAAACATAGCAACAATTGTGAGGATGGCATAGGACCATGCACTGTTTTGTTCTATGAGTTGGAACTGATTCAACTACACCTAAAAACAAGAGCTTTTAACCCACAATATTCTTCAGACTGTCAACCCATTCTCACCGTGGCAAGAATTTAGTAGTCATATTTGATTAAGGTCACATCTTTAAAAGTTGAAATAGAGATGAGAAAATTTAGGTCCGGATTAGGTTCAGTTTGGTTAAGAAAGAAATTTGTTCCTCCTTTGAACTGGAGAATGTTCAAAATAGACAAACCGTCTCACAATGTTTTGCAAAAGACCTTACAGACATTATCTCTGATGCCCAACACAATACTGTGAGGTGGGAATCATAAGGTACAGAGGAGGAAAAGAGGCTCAGAGAGGTCAAATATTTAGCCTTAAGTCACACAGTAATGAAACAACAGGGTTTTAAGCTCTATTAATAAAGAAGGAGCTGTTGGTTGGGCCTTGCTAAGTGTCTAGTTAGCTAATTTCTGCCAACTCATTCTTAGATGGGTGGTCAGTGTATTATCTCTTGTAGATAATACAAGAGCCTTCAAAGCTTTTGAAAGACCTATGTTTGCTACTCTATTATTCTTGGGACTCTGTTCTAGGAGCTAATAATAAGCTTGCTAAGAAAAAAGAAGTTCCATGATTAAATAACTAGGAAATGCAGCCCATGATAAACCCCTTTGTGAACAATTATGCACATTCAATGTTAAAGGATCTAGGCAGCTTGCAGCTATGAAAACTACTTAATTTCATTTAACCTAACATTTCCCAGATTTATTTGAGCACCGAACACTTTTCGGAGTACAACAATATGGGAAAAATTGACTTAAACAAAAAGAATAATGAATGGTAGAAGTTATACAAGTCCTGAAATGCTGATGAAAGAGCCATTTTGATGGAAGAGCAAAGGTTCTCATGTCAGAGGTTTTCCCAGCTGTCCATAGACTAGTATGGTATGCTATCCATGTAGCAACAATAAATATATTTGTCCACGTCCTATGTACACGATTCTCCTCAACTTTATGTTAATTCCTATTATCATCTATTAGGTATTAAAAGTACCCTCAGCCAAGGAGAACTTAGGGGTAGCTCTAGATTCTGAAGTAGTACTTATATTGTCAACTGGAAAAACAAGAAGAAACAGGTGTTTAATAGAGAATAAGAGAACAGAGTCTGATGAGAGTGAATGAAGAAAAACAAGCTGTGAATTTGACATCTCTTGTCTCCCTCCTACTCACTATCTGAATATGTAGGCAAAAGCAACTATATAATTAGGCATCTTCTAGGAAGTGTTACTTGAAATCTGAGCCACTTTGAATACCAACAAGATAGATTGTATTGGCAAATACAAGGGAGAAATGGAGAAAGGAAAAGACTTCTTCATTACACATAACTACAAACGGGCATGGAAGCTTAGATATTTGGAGTCTAATAGTTGAGGTCACTTTTCAAAAGAATTCTCAATTTCAGAGCACAGAATGTCTTAGTCATACCCAAAAAGGTTAGCTCAAGAATATGACTAAAGCCAGAAAGCAGTCATTAAGCTTTTCCCAAAGGATGAGAACATATCTCGTCTGGGGACATGCGTGCCCTTTTGTAGGGTGGGCCCCACAGCTGTTCAGTTCTGGTGCAAGCCTTGTGGGGGACCGGGGCCAGAAGACTAGGCTGCTATGGGCAGAATGAGGCTGGGCTCTACTGGAATGAGCCACTCCTTCCCTCAGAGAGTCTAAATGAGGGTGAAGAATTTCTGAACCCACTAGAAGCCAAAACCCATCCATGAATAGAAGTGGAGGGGAGAGAGCTTTTTAAGTTTTTTCTATGGCTGTCCAGACTAAAATATTGTTTCTAAGGAGGCTTTGCTTTCACTTGGAAGAACTCTAGTTGCAAAGAGGGCTTATGTTCTGGTTACCTAGTGCCACTCTGACAAGAATATACCACAAATGGGATGGCCTTAACAAACAGGAGTTTACTCTTCTGTTTGGAGGCTTTAAGTCCAAGTTCAAAGTGCCAGGCTCTAAGGCCTGGGTGAAAGCCTCTCAAACTAGGGGTCCAGCTCTGCCTCCTGCTCCCAGCCCACTGGAACTAGAGGCATTTCTTCACTCACACAGCTGCTGGCTGCTGAGGCTGACAACCCCAAGGTTGCCAAGTAAAAAGGGCACAGTCCCAATGTTACCAAACCACACAGCAGGCCATTAATTCAAGTCCACTGAAAGTCTCAAGGTTGGCAGAGCATGGCAGGCTGCTGAACAATG
>NW_006921885.1:2408407-2415701 GCF_000298275.1 Orycteropus afer afer | reverse complement strand
ACCCAAAGGCAGCTACTCAGCTGCTCACAGTAGATTCCACCATGGAGTTGATTACCAGTCTCATCATGGGGAATACTACATCCAGCTGCCCAGCCCCTCAACCAGGCCTAGCTAAGTTGACATACAACTTCAACTACCACAGCTTACCTGCACAGAAGTACTTGATAAACATTTAGTGAGTGTTTAAGTTGTGTATTAGCTTTCTATTTCTACTATAACAAATTAGCACAAACTTAAAACAATACAAATTTATTTTCTTACAGTTTTAGAGGTGAACAGTCCAAAACAGGTGTCTTATTGGGCTGAAATCAATATGTCAGCATGGCTTCATTCCTTTAGGGAAGTTCTAGGGAAAATCTGTTTCCTTGCTTTTTCCATCACCTAAAAGCTTTCTGCATCCATTGGCATGGCACATCCTTCCATGCTCAAAGCCAGCAAGATAGTTGAATCTCTCTCACATCACATCACTATGAAACTGACTCTTTTGTCTCCCTCTTCCACTTTGAAAGGCACTTGTAATTACATTGGTCCCAACTGGATATCTAGGATAATCCCTTTAATGTTATCTGTAACCTTAATTTTCCTGTGTCATTTAATATAACTTATGCACAAATACCTTAAATATAAATTAGTCTAAAATCCCTAACTAACATGGGAACTAAATGCAGTAATGCATGTAATATACTCAGCATTGTACTGACATGGTATAATACCCCATCTATTGCAGACATTATAATGGTCAAATTTCTCTCCAGAAATAGGCAAGGAGATACGAGAAGAATAGATAAGGGAATAGAGGAAGAAATGAGGAGAGAAAACTAAACTCTCCTACTTGATAAAATGTCTGCAGAAGGCGGTTCCAGTAGGATAGCCAAATAGGCAGACAAGCTACACAGACACTCTGCAACAGATTAATAAGAAACCAATTGAAACTGATACAGAACATGATCCTGGAACCCTGAGCTTTGATGGGAAGGATAAAGAAGTGAATTAAATACCAACTGGTAAAAGAACCTGAATGAAAACTGTGAACAAGGAGACAAATGGAGAAGTGGAATGCTGTCTGTCCTGAGGGCACAGCCATTTTGAATATTTCCTGGTAAGAACCTAGGAATCAGCTCTGCTCACCAAGGACTGCATGTGCAAAGATTGCATTGGTTCCTGACAACCAGAAAGGAAAACACCAAAAAAGAAGATAAATGGACCCGTGGACTGCCAGCAGCTGTTCTGAGGGCGCAGCCATTTTTAATATTTGCAAGCAGCAGGTGCAGTCATTTTGAATATATGCAAGTGGCATTCTTACCTGGACAGTGACCTAAGAATAGGCTCTGCTTGCTGAGGGCAGCATGGGTAGCTGCATTGGAGGCTGATGACTAGAAATGTGCAATATTCCCCTTGTTACTCTTATAACCCACATCTTCTTGATGAACAGAGGTTTGGCCATCTCCTGCCTCCAACCATCTTCTTGACCAATGGGAATTCCATCCAGGGCTGTGCCCTGACAGAGCCTGGTGCCATGCCCTGTCCCCCATTGTTTTGTTTTTGATTGTTTGTTTTTAAATTATCCTTAGTTACTTCCTCCTTCTTTTTTTAAAATGTCTTTCCTTTGCCTGATTCTTGTTTTCTTTCTTTTCCTCTTCCCCTTCCCTGGTTCTTTTTTTTCCCCTTTCTTTTGCTTCTTCCCATCCATTGTTTTTCCTTTTGCAGTTTTCCCATGTTTCTTTGGTTTGAGTTTTTTTCTCTTGTTTTTATTTTTTGTCTTTTTGGGTTTTTTTGTTTGTCTGTTTGTTGTTGGGTTTTTTTTTTTTTTTTTTTTTTTTTTGTTTTTTTTTTTTTTTTTTTTGGTTTAACTGGGTGGGAGACAGCAACTGTTCCCACACAATCCAACCATACCTGCACATCCTGAAGCCCCAGCCACTGAGTGAGGGCCAACACTTGCTTTTACACCAACTGACCTATGATAGACAGTGACCGATACCAGTTCAACTCACCCTCAACTGCTCTTTACAAACAGCTAATAGAGATCTGTGCACACACTCTCTTCCTCTACCACACCCACCAGGAAACAGGTCGTAAGTGCTTAAGTGCTAAGAACTAGCTAATAAAGGAACACAGTACCCCTGCTCACAGAGATACATCAAAACAAAATAAAGGAAAAAATAAATCTTACATGAACTACACCACATACAACCACAAATTAAACATAAATACAACAACACCACAATGTCTCAGAGATAACAGACCATCACAGTCCACAAAAACAAAAGCAAGACAAAGTAGTAGAAACAAAGTGTATTACCTACTAGAAGGTATTACAAACCCAGAAAACTCAGTCAGTCCTCTGATTCAGACAAACCCAGAAAACATCCCTGAGAAAGAAGCAGTATTTGAAGACCCTGATAAGGAATTCAAAAGAATTATATTTGGAAACCTTCAATGGAATGAGAGACAGATCAAGGATAACACTGACAAGATCAAGGAAAACTCTGACAAAATTAAGGAAAACACAGAAAAAACTCTAGAACAATTCAGGAAAACTATAAAAGAATAAATTGACAAAATTAAAAATGATACAAAAACAAAAAACAGAAATCCAGAAGATTAATGCTAAGATTTCAGAAACGGATAACACATTGAATAGGAAAAGGAGTAGAATCGAATCAAAAGAAGACAGAATTAATGAGACTGAGGACAAATACTTCAATACTATTTTGTTAAGGGGTCAATCAGAAAAAAAGATCAAAACAAAACAAAGAAAGCCTAGGGTTCATGTGGGATACCATCAAGAGGAATAACCTACATGTAACTGGAATTTCAGAACAGTAAGAGAAATATAAAACCACAGAGAAAATTATCAAAGATTTGTAAGATGAGAATTTCCCTAATATGGTGAAAGATGAGAATATAACCATTTGAGAATTTCAACAAACCCCAAACAGGATAGACCCCACAAGAAAATCATCAAGATATATCATCATCAAACTCACCAAAACCAAAGACAAAGAAAGAATCCTGAAAGCAGAATGAGAAACACAAGTTACCTGTAAAGGGCAACCAGTAAGACTGAGCTCAGATATCTCAGCAGAAACCATGCAGGCAAGAGGCAATGGGATGATATATATAAAACCCTGAAAGAAAAAAATTTCCAACCAAGAATTATATACCCAGAAAAATTATCCCTCAAATATGAAGGTAAAATTAGGAAATTTCTAGATAAGCAGAAATTAAGGGAATTTGTTAAAACCAGACCAACCTTACAAGAGATGCTACACAGAGTCCTTTGGACAGAGAATCAACAAGAGTAAATAACAACCAGTGATTAAAACACATGGTGACATCACCCAGAAATCAACCTAGTTATAGAAGTATCTAAAGTAAAATAATCTTACAAGACTGTAAACAGGGAACCAGAAACATTAAATGGTAAATGAGGACAATTAAAAACTGAAAAGTTGGAATAAATAGTGTAGTTACAGAAATTCTAAACAGTGAGGAAGTCAAGACAATTGCAAGATAGAACAGACTGTTTTAAACTTGGGAAGCAAATAATAAATCACAGGGTAATATCAAAGAAAAATAATAAACCTTTGTATAAAAATAAAAAAAGAGAACAAGCATAAGTAATTAGCAAATGCTACAACAATAGCAATGAAAGAGATGATAACATGACTCATAAACAAAATGAACTCAGCACAGAAAATTATATGGAACAAAGAAATCAGAAACACCACAAAAAAAAACACATAACAAAATGATAGCAACCAATTCATACTTGTTGATAATTATACTGTATGTAAATGGGTTAAATGCACCACTCAAGAGACAGAGAGTTGGAGACTGGATAAGAAAACATGACCTATCAATATGCTGTCTGCAAGAGACTCACCTTAGAGACAAAGACAAAAATAGACTAAAAATCAAAGGTTGGAAAAAGATATATCAACCTAATGGCAACCAAAAAACAGCAGAAGTGGCAGTATTAATTTCTGATAAAATAGACTTTAAGACAAATACCACTATAAGAGAAAAAGAAGGACATTATATGATTGAAGGATCAATTGAACAAGAGGATGTAACGATAATAAATATCTGTGCACCCAATGAATGAGTCCCAAAAACATAAATCAGACTTTAACAGAATTGAAAAGACAAATAGATGACTCCACAATGATAACCAGAGACTTTAATTCACCACTTTCAATAAGTGATAAAACAACTGGAAAGAAACTTAACAAAGATGCCAAAGAACTAAACAATACAATTAACCCACTTGATCTTACAGACATCCACAGAGCACTTCACCCAACAATAGCACAATACACATTCTTTTCCAGCACATGTGGAACATTCTCCAGGATAGACCATATGTTAGGCCACTGCAGTGTGGTAAATTATTTAGGTGGCTTTTCTACCCATAAGTCTTTGTAAACTCCAAGGTGGGATTTGCTATGAGCAACTGAGGAGCTCCTGATTGCTGAAGGTGTCCACCTGGAGTATTTCTGTTGGGAGTGGCACAAAACAATGTTCTGGGAGGGTCCCAATCTCTCTCAGGTGCTTGGAGTTCTGATGCTATGATTGGCTAGTTCGACCACCCTGCCAGGCTCAAAAGGAGGCCTCTTAGAGGCAGAACTTTCTCTGACTGCTGGTTGAGGAAGACGTGCTGCTGAAAGAGACATATGCTGCTGGGAAAGAGACGCAAGAGACACGCATTGCTGAGTAAGACACCGAGGGACTTGCACTGCTGGGGGAGAGACTGTGAGAGACTTGGCTGAGAGACAGTGGGCTGGGAGAGAGACTGAGCATTTTTTTCCTGAACTTGAATTGTAGCCTGGTGCTTCCCTAATGAAGCCCATAATCTGTGAGTTCTGTGTGGCCACTGCAGCGAATTATCGAACCCAGAAGAGAGGTGGTGGTGCTTTGGGAGGAACAGTAGGTGAAAAGGCTGGAGGGAGGCAGCATGTCTGGCCTTGCAGTAATAGGCCTTGGGCTATTGATGGTGATTCTGTCCTCCTCTTGTGGGGTGAGAGGAGGTCAGATGATGTGGCCACCTTGTTCTTTTTCAGCCACAGAGCAAGAATCAACAAAATTACAAACACTGAAATATTGCAAAGTATCTTCTCAGATCACAATGCTATAAAATTAGAAATCAACACTAGGAAGAACAATGGAAAAAGAGCAAATGCAAGGAAACTGACTCTTCTCAAGGAAACTCTCCTCAAGAATGGGTAATAGAAGAAATAAAAAATGAAATTCAAAAATTCCTTGAATCAAATGAGAATGAAAACAAAACATACCAGAATCTTTGGGACACAGCAAAAGCAGTGATCAGAAAGCAATTTGTAGCAATAGATGCACATATCAAAAAAGAGCCAGAATCAACACCTTAACCCAGTATCACCAACAATTAGAAAAACAGCAGCAAAAAAAAAAAAAAAAAAAAAAAAAAACCCACAACCCCCAAAAAAAAAAAAAAAAAAAAAAAAGCCTACAGTCACCAGAAGAAAAGAAATAATAAAGATTAGAGCAGAAATAAACGAAACAGAAAATAGAAAGACAATACAAAAAAAATCAACAAGACTAGAAGTTGCTTCTTTGAAAAGATTAATAAAATCAACAAACCACCATTAATAAAATCGGCAAACTTAACAAAGGAAAAGAAAGAGAAGATGCAAATAGCATGAATAAGAAATGAAAGGGATGACATCATAATAGAACCAACAGAAATAAAAAGAATAATATCAGGTGACTATGAAGAACTGCACTCCAAGAAATTTGAAAACCTAGAAGAAATGGACAGATTTCTAGAAACATACTACTTACCTAAACTAACACAAACCAAGTTAGAAAATCTGAACAGACCCATAACAAAAGAAGAAATTGAACAGGTCATTAAAAAAAAAAAAAAAAAATCCTGGTCCAGACAGTTTCACTGGAGAATTATACCAAACATTCAGAGAAGAGCTGACACCAGTTCTACTCAAACTATTCCAGAACATAGAATTCATTTTATGAAGCAAACATAATAACTCTGATACCAAAACCAGCAAACATACCACTAGAAAGGAAAACTACATACCAATATCCCTCATGAATACAGATGCAAAAATTTTCAACAAAATCCTAGCCAACAGACCCCAACAACATATTCAAAAAAACAACACATTATGACCAAGTGGGATTCATATCAGGTATGCAAGGATGGTTCAACATGAGAAAAACAATTGACATTATCCATCACATAACTAAAACAAAGGAGAAGAACCACATGCTCATATCAATTGATGCAGAAAAGGCATTTGATAAAATCCAACACCCATTCCTGATCAAAACTCTCAGCAAAATTGGAGTAGAAAGGACATTCCTCAACATAATAAAGGGTATATACGCAAAACCAACACCCAACATTATTCTCAATGGAGAGAGCCTGAAACCATTCCCCTTGCAAACAGGAACCAAACAAGGATGCCCTCTATCACCATTTCTATTTAACATTGTATTGAAAGTCCTAGCCAGGGCAATAAGAGAAGAAAGGGAAATCAAAGACATCCAGATTGGTAAGGAAGAAGTCAAACTATCCCCATTTGCTGATGATATGGTTCTATACATAGAAAACCCAAGAGACTCAGCAAAAAAACTACTAGAACTAATTGAGAGATTTAGTATAGTGCCAGGATACAAGATCAAGATGCAAAAAATCAATTGGATTCCTCTACACCAGCAAAGAGATTGCTGAAAAGGAAATCAACAACATTTATTCTAGCTACCAAAAGAATAAATCTTACCAGGAACACAAAAGACCTATACAAAGAAAACTCCAAAACCCAACTTCAAGAAACTGTAAGAGATCTGCATAAATGGAAGAACATATGATGTTCATGGATAGAAAGATTGAACATTGTGAAAATGTCAATATTACTCAAAACCATCCCAACCCAAATTCCATCAACATTCTTTAAAGACATTGAAAATCCAATCACTAATTTTATGTGGAAAGGAAAGAGATGTCAGATAACCAAAGCACTACTGAAGAAGAAGAAAGTGGGAAGTCTCACACTTCTGGATCTTAAAACCTATTATACAGGAGTTCCAGCAAGATGGCAGAGGAGGCAGAAAGACTGCACAGACCCTCTTCAACAAATAAAAGGGAAGCCAATTAACACAGACACAGAAGATAATCCTGGACCCCTGAGCCTTGAAGGGAAGGATATAGAAGTGGACTAAACTACAACTAGCAGAAGAATTTGGGTGAAAATACCAAAAAAGGAGATAGATGGAGCTGCAGTCTGGCAGCAGT
>NW_006921885.1:2389750-2404287 GCF_000298275.1 Orycteropus afer afer | reverse complement strand
AAAAACCTATTATACAGCCACAGTAGTCAAAACAGCCTGCTATTGGCACAGCGGCAGACACATAGACCAATGAAATAGTCTTGAGAACCCAGAAATAGATCTATCAACCTATGGTCAGCTGATTTTTGACAAAAGGCCAAAATCCATTAAATGGAGAAGAGATAGTTTCTTTAACAAATGGTGCTGGCAAAACTGGATATGCATTTGTAGAAAAATGAAACAAGATCCATACCTCACATCATAAACAAAAACTAACTCCAGGTGGATCAAAGAGTTAAACGTGAAACCTAAAACTATAAAGTTCATCAAAGAAAAAATAGGGGCAAACTTAGAGGCCCTAATTTATGCCATAAACAGATTATCAAGTATAACCCAAGATATACAAACAGAAGATGAATTAGATGACTGGGACCTTCTAAAAATTATTATGTACAGCAAAAGATTTCTCCAAAAGAGTTAAAGGAGAACCTACAGAATGGGAATAAATATTTGGCAATGGCATACCAGACAAAGGACTTATCTCTAAAATTTTTAGAAAACTCCAACACCTAAACATCAAAAAGACAAACAATCCAATTAAGAAATGGGAAGAAGACATGAACAGACACTTTGCCAGAGAATATTTTCAGGTAGCCAACAAACACATGAAGAAATGTTTGCAATTATTAGCCACTAGAGAGGTGCAAACCAAAACAACAATAAGATACCATGTCACACCAACACTAATAGGAAAGTTCAACAAGACAGAAAATAACACACCCTGGTAAGGATGTGGAGAGATTGGGACTCTCATACACTGCTGGTGGGACCGTAAAATGATACAAGCACTATAGAAATTGGCATGGCAATTCCTTAAAAATTTGGAAATAAAGATACCATTTGACCAAGAAATCCCATTACTAGGTATCTACTTCCGTAGTGATACTGCCTCAGAAATCCAAGGAGGAGTCGCTATGAGTCGGGTCCGACTCGATGGCACATAACAACAACTACAACAATCCTAAAGAAGTGAGAGCCAGGACATGAACAGATACATGCACACCCATGTTCATCGCAGCACTATTCATGATAGTAAAGAGATGGAAAAAAACCTAAGTGCCCATCAACCTAGGAATGGATGAACAAACTGTAGTATATACACACTATGGAATACTATGCAATCCTAAAAAATAACATAGAATCTGCAAAACACAACCTAATGTGTATAAACTTGGAGGACATTATGTTGAGTGTGTGAAATAAGACAATCACAGAAGGACAAATACTGTCCACTATTGTAAATAGTCAAGGAAAGGTTTATACATGGAAGGAAACTTTCTTTGTTGGTTACAAGGGATGGGAGGGGAGGACAGGGAAAATTCCTAGATAGGAAAATTCCTAGATATATATAGATTAGATATAGATATAGATAGATAGATATAGAGATATAGATAGATAGATAGATAGATATCAGGAGCTCTGGTGGCATAGTGCTTAAGGCATTTGACTGCTAACCAGAGAGCTGGCAGCCACTCCTCGGAAGGAAGATCATGCAATCTACTTCTGCAGTGATACTGCCTCAGAAAACCAAGGAGGGGTCACTATGAATTGGACCTTGACTGCACTGAGTTTGGTTTGGCTTTTTTGGTTTTACATATATATATTAAAAAAAAAAAAACCTCACTGCCATCAGGTTGATTCCAACTCATAGTGACCCTCTTTGGGTTTCCAAGGTAGTAAATCTTTATGGAAGTAGATTGCCCAGTCTTCTTTCGGCAGAGTGGCTGGTGAGTTTGAACCAGCAGCCTTCTTCTGGTTAGCAATCAAATGCCTTAGACACTACACCACCAGAGCTCCTTGGATCTGCTTCATAGATATACATATAACCAAAGATTATTAATGGTTACCAGGGGTAGAAGGTAGGGGAAAGGGAAAGCTTTTGTTTCTGGGGCACTGAGTTTATGCTAAATGATGGTGGAATATTCTGGAAAAGGATAGCAATAATGGTGGCACAACATGAAAAATATTGTAACTGTCCCTGAGTTATAAATGTAGAAGTTGTTACATTGGTAAATGTCTTACTGGGTATGTTTCCACCACAATAAAAGTTAAAAAAAAAAAAAAAAAGCAGAAGACAATGCAGCAGGGTTACATCACACAAAGGAAACGGGCCCTGAGATCATATTTGTGACTGGTCATTTGTGTCCTCAGCAGGACATTAAACTGATATAATCGGAAAGTGTTCAGGGAAATGTGACTGATTTGGGGTAGATGGTTGATTTTGCAGAAATAGATTGGTTTTTAGAGAAGAAGTGTCCCAAACTGTGATTTTATCATGAAACAAGCATTTTATTATCATTATTTAATTTCCATTATCATTTCACATAATTTCCAGGACGTCTTCACTTTTAGTAATAAGTCCTGGAAACATGGTCAAAAAAAAAAAAAAAGGATTAAATCAGACCCCTGTCCCTGCATATCTTCTACGCTACTAGAAAGATAAGCGGCCCAGTCCAAGCTTTGCTGTCCCTAATTTCCCAGCTCCTTTCATTCCTGTGCACCATTCAGACTGCCCACTGAAGTGATCCCAGCCTGTAGGAAAAAACATGAAACTTGGTGTGATGTATTTATAAGGTTTTCACTAGTCGATTCTTTGAGAAGTGGATGGCCTCTTCCTTCTTCTGAGTCTGTCTCAGTCTGGAAGCTCCACTGAAACCCGTCCACCATGGGCAACCCTGCTGGCATTTGAAACACCAGTGGCACAGCCTCCAGCCTCAGTACAACATGCAAGCCACCACAGTACGACAAACTGACAGAAAAGTTCATCTCGGTTAGCTGTTCCAAACCACTCCACTCACTTCCTGACCTTTACCCTACCTATGTTGGCCATTTACCCAGATCCTGCTTCCTGCCAGGAGCTCTCCCCTCAGGTGTGATCTGATGTCAGAGCTCATCTAGATTCCTACAAGATAAGAATCAGGATCAAGGATCAGCACAAAGCTGGTGCTATGAGGTAGAGGTCAGACATCCTCTCACTCTTATCTTCTTCATCATTTCTGACACCAAATGTTTCCCTTCAAAAAAAAAAAGACTCACTGCTGTCGAGTCGATTCTACTTATAACAATCCCTCCTTGGGTTTCCAAGGCGGTAGCTCTACGGAAGTAGATTGCCCAATCTTCCTTCTGAGGAGTGGCTGGTAGGTTTGAACCGCCACCCTTCTAGTTAGTCAAATGCCTCAGACACTATGCCACCAGAGCTCCCCTAATGGCACTGTATTTCTCTGCTGGGTTCAATAATCTATTGCAATAGCCACACAGAATTCACAGTCCATACACAAAGATGTGTGTATTATTAGAGAAATAATAGGCAAAAATTTGGGATCAGGATTATCAACAATTCAGAATCAGGATCAGGAAGACATAGGCAAGGTTTGGAAGGCTCCACACAAAGTGGAGAGCACATCTTTCTCCATTGCTAGGCAGTTTCCAACCAGGAGAGTTCTCTCAGACTGTTCTCAGTGGAGGGGTTAGCAGGTAGGCCTTTCTCTTGGCTATGCATGCTCTCTCTTGGGCATGCACACCCCCTATCAGCCAGTCAGACCTCTCAGCCTTCAGCCTCCCTGCTGTCGGCCTCTCCAATGCTAACTGGTCCAGCTTATAGCCAGTGTAGCAGCTTGCTCAGCTCTCTTAACTGCTTTTCTAGTAGCATCTTCTTGCCATAACCATTGACTGTATCACAAGCACCTTCTGGGCCTCTCACTGCCGGCTCTTTCACAGGGTCCCTTCTAGATCTCTCTTCATCTTCAGTGTTAAAGCCCTTCACCTGCATTTCAGGAGTTTCCTGAGTTTCCTTACCTCCTCTCTCTCCCTCTGCTTCTCCCATCTATCCTTGCCTCTAAGAACCTCTGTGTGGTTGTGGTTGTTGTTGTTGTTTGCCGTCGAGTCGGCCCGACTCATGGCCACCCCTCCTTGCGTTTCTGAGGCAGTATCACTACGGAAGTAGGATTGCCCAACCTCCCTTCTGAGGAGTGGCTGGTGGGTTTGAACTGCCAGCCTTCTGGTGAGCAGTCAAGTGCCTTAGGCACTATGTGTGGTTGGCTGCTTATAAAAGCAAACTTCTGTGTTCAAGGCATGGCCCTTTCAGCAGGACCACAAATCAGCCAATCCCCAGAGTCATTCAATTTTATTGTGTGGATTTTCAAACCACCAGCCACTCCTCCGTACTTCCATAGTGATACTGCCTCGGCAACCCAAGGAGGGGTCGCTATGAGCCTGGGGCGACTCAACGGCACAGAACAACATTTCCATAGCAAAGCACCTATAAGGTGCATGAACAGAAAACAGGGCAGACTGCAGCCCAGGGCCAGAAAAAAGTACTAAATGAAGAAGCTGCTCACGACTTAACCTGGAAATGTCAGTCAACCTGGACAAAAGTAACAAACCTTCTGGGTAGAAAACAACTTGGGAATCTTCCCATCAAGTTGCTTCTCCAAAGAACTAGGGCAAAGGTAACTCCTCAGGGGTTCTGGGATAAATCTCCCAAACTGTGTTTCCAGAAACAAGGCAAAAGGCCACATAAAGGAACGAATTCCACCACACTTGGAGACATTTTTATAAAATATAAGATCAATGGGATGGTTTTGAATGTGTGTGCTTGCTAATGGAGATTTTTACAAGAGGGAAATAAAAGGAAAATTAGTTCAAATTTCCCTAGACAGATGTTTTAAAGAAATCTGAGCCTTCCAAAATGCTACCAAAAAGCCTTTCTAAACTCAGAGAAAGAAGCAAAATTGTTGTTAGTTAAATGTTTAATGTTTATTATCACCAGTATATTAGTTTTAGAGTAAATTTACACCACAGTGGAGTTATATTGTCAAGTGGTATAAGTACATTTTATAGATCATTAGGGTCCCTGGTGTAATCAAAGTAACAATGGAGTATGCCCATTTTATAGTTGCTGAAAACCATTTTACTATTTTTTTTATTATTGTTTTCGAAACTTATATTAGTCATATCTTTAATTATATTTTGGGGAAATTCGACCAAATATCCCTGGCCAAGGAATGTAAGCTTTGATTATAACATTATTCTCATATGAATATGTTATGACTAATCTTTCAATTGTACGTGGTGGCCAGAAACTTATTGGCCTTGGAGATGACAAGGCCACAAGTTCAGAAAAGCCAAAGTAACTGAGTTATAGCAATTATTTGTTGAAAACAACCCACCTAAATGTATAGGGTCTTGAGGCAAAAGTAGGGATTCAAATAGAGTAGCTATTTGTTTGTCTACATAAATAGTGTCAGATTAATAACCAAAAAAGCAAACTCACTGCCATTTAGACTCATAGAGACCCCTCCTTGGGTTTCCCAGGCAGTATCACTATGGAAATAGATTGTCAGATTGATAGATTAGAACAAAATAGGAGACTGCCTATATTGTTTAGAGGAAAAGTGTGTAGAAAAAAAAAAAAAAAAAGGCCATATTTGATCAAATCAGACCCTTAACATGATAGCACATAGGAGAATTTGAAAACTTAGAATTATATGAAATAGAAAGAAAAAGCACAAAATGGTAAGAAATCTCATTTGCTTTTAGCTGCATGATGATATTTGCTGTAGTATTTGCTATCTTTCCCAGTTTAACCGTACAGTCTCTTCCTCAAGATCATAGCATTTTTACATTCACTTTAGGGAAATCACACATCAAGTAACTATCTATTCATATATTCCGTAACATTCAAATTTGTAGTTTAAAAAAAAAAATCAATGTATAGGTTTTATGGAATTAATTGTGCCCCCAAAAAATATGTGTTATAAATCCTAACCTCGGTTATAATCCCATTTGGGAATGGGTTGTCTTTTTTATGTTAATGAGACAGGATTAGTGTAGGGTGTGTCCTGACTCAATCCCTTTTGAGAAAGAAAAGAGATTAAACAAGCGAGCTAAGAAGCAGAGATGGGGAAAAACACAGGCCAATCCACGTGAAGATACCCTAGGAGCAGAAGCTCAAAAAAGTTAAGGACTTTCTTCCAGAACTAACAGAAAGAGCCTTGCCCTGAAGGTATCCTGAATTCAGACTTCCAGCCTCCCACCCTGTGAGAAAACTTTTCTGTGTAAGCCACCTACTTGTGGTATTTCTGTTATAGCAGCACTAGAGAACTAAAACAACAGTGTACATTTAGATACCAGCTACTGACTTCCTCAAAGCTGCCCAAAGACTGAGCTCTTGATGTGGGGACAATCATAATTATGAGTAGGTTCTGTCTTAGGAAAAGGTTACTTGGCTTTCCAAAGAAGAATTTATTTAAACAGTATGACAACTCTCTCCTGAATTTTCATTGTCTCCTTCCTCAAAAATAAGTGTGGACCCTGCTTTTAAAAACAAGTCCAGGAAAATTGAACACACACCTGTGGCTTCCAGCCAAACAATACACAGGCATATGAGTTGAACATTTACCTGAGGTAGATACACTCCTTGGAGAGAACAATCATGGGAGAAAGAAGGGCTGCTTATGCACAGGGAGACAGCTCAGGGTGCAGGAATACATGGAGGGATGGTCACAAGGAAGAGGTAACTATCGGGAGGAAGTAGGAGGGGAGATGTTGCATTGTGATAAATTGTGGTCAATGTCATGAGACAAAGTGTACGTGAACTGCTGTATGGAAAGTTTATTTGCTCTGTAAATTTTCACCCAAATCACAATAAAAAGAAAAAAAAAAAAGTCCAGGAAATACCAGTCTGAGGAGAACTGAAATCAGAAGTTTTTAGATGGTAGCAAGGACGTTAAATATTAGTATTTTTTCTACAACAGATCTCATTGTGTTGAGCTGTTTATCAGGAGTCTCTAAGACCTCTCCTCAACCTAAAATGTCAGTGGTCCCTCAGACATGTGTTTATGTCAATTATGACAAGAACTCTCTCACTTTTCAACCAAAAAAAAGCCGAAGGTGATTCCTAGGAACCCTCAGCACTCAAAGAATGACCCAGCATTGATTCATTCCAAGGTCTTTGAGGAAATTCAAATGAACATGAGGAAAAAAATAGGGCAGGGTCAGAATTTAGGGTGATGGGACACTGAGAAATTTGATTTTTCTTTCTCATTTTTAAATTTTCCATTATTATTGTGAGACATGTTTTATTTACAAGGTGTGTGATAATCCAGTAGTATACCACTTTCCATGGAAACCTGTAAATGGTGTAGCATTCCAGAGACCGAGACTTTTATTGGAACACCTACTAAAAATGGCATCTTTTTTTAATAAATACATTTTATTGAAATATAATTTATGTACAGTGAAATACAAAAAACTAAAGTGACATGGGTCAATGCTTTTTTCTTTTTCTTTTTGCAGTGTTCTCTTCCCTCCCCTCCCAGCCCTGGTAACCAACAAAGAAAGTTTCCTTCCATAAATAAACCTTTCCTTGACTTTGTACAATAATGAACTAATACTATATTTGTTCTTCTGTGATTGAATTATTTCACTCAGCATAATATCCTCCAGGGAGCTCTGGTAGCATAGTGCCTAAGGCACTTGACTGCTAACCAGAGGGCTGGCAGTTCAAACCCCCTAGCCACTCCTCGGAAGGAAGGTTGGGCAATCTACTTCCATAGTGATACTGCCTCGGCAACCCAAGGAGGGGTCGCTATGAGTCGGGTCCGACTTGACGGCACATAACAACAACAACAATATCCTCCTAGTTCATCCATGTTATGTGGTGTTTTGCAGATTCTACATTATTCTTTAGTGTTGCATAGTATTCCATTGTGTGTATGTACCATAGTTTGGTTATCCATTCTTTTGATGGGCATCTAGGTTGTTTCCATCTTTTTTCTATTGCAAATAGCACTGCAATGACCATGGTTGTGCATATACCTGTTCTTGTCCTGGCCCTCACTTCTTTAGGATATATACCTAGGAAAGGGATTGCTGGGTCAAATGGTATTTCTAATTCCAGTTTTTTAAGGAATCACCATACTGCTTTCCACAGTGGTTGGATCATTTGACAGTCCCACCAGCAGTGTATGAGAGTCCCAATCTCTCCACATCCTCTCCAGCATTTGTTATTTTCCATCTTGTTGAACTTTGCCATTAGTGCTGGTGTGAGATGGTATCTCATTGTTGTATTAATTTGTATCTCTATGATGGCTAATGATCATGAACATTTCTTCATGTATTTGCTGGCTGCCTGAATATTCTCTTTGGTGAAGTATCTATTCATGTCTTCTGCCCATTTTTTAATCTGATTGTTTGTCTTTTTGTTGTTGAGGGGTTGGAATTCTAAAATTTTAGAGATAAGTCCCTTGTCAGATACGTCATTGCCAAATATTTTCTCCCTATCTGTAAGTTCTCTTTTGACTGTTGGAGAAGTCTTTTGAAGTACATAAAGACTTAATTTTTAGAAGGTCCCATTCACCTAGTTTATCTTCTACTGTTTATACACTTTGGGTTATGCTTGACAGTCTATTTATGCCATAAATTAGGTCTGCTAAATTTGTCCCTAGTTTTTCCTTGAGGAACTTTATAGTTTTAAGTTTCACATTTAGGCCTTTGATCCATCTGGAGTTGTTATTGTTGTCATGTGCCGTTGAATCAGCCAGGACTCATAGTGACCACTCCTTGTGTTTCCGAGGCAGTTATCACTATGGAAGTAGATTGCCCAACCTTCCTTCCGAGGAGTGGCTGGTGGGTTTGAACTGCCAGCCTTCTGGTTAGCAGTCATATGCCTTAGGCCCTACATCACCATCTGGAGTTAGTTTTTGTGTATGGTGTGAGGTACAGGTCTTGTTTAATTTTTCTGCAAATGGATATCCAGTTTTGCCAGCACCAAAAATGACATCTTTTAAATGTTGTGGTTTTCAGAGATTTTTTACTCTCTTCTTTGATTTTCTCACATAATATTTTCTCCCTTGGTGATTCCATCCAGTTTCAATTAGTAAGTATGTTCAGACAAATCTAAAATTGCCAAATTTCTACACCAAGCACCAAAGCTATATATCCTGTTCCTCATGAGTATCTCCATTACTTATCCTACCAACCCAACACAGCCAAAAATGGCCTCATCCTCCACTTTTCCCCAAGCTGCTCCCCTTGTGTGTGTCCTTTACCTTAGTAAACCATACTTCCATCCAGCAAAGTCCTTAAGCCAGACACCTGAACATCATCTTTGACTTTCTGTGTCTCATATCCAATCCATCACCAAGTCCTATCAATTACACTTCTTAATTTCTCTTGAACAAGTTTTCTCCTCTCCATCTCTACTGCCACCACCTTAGTCAAGGAAGCCATCATCATCTCCAATCTGTATTGCATTACAGTATTCCTGACTGGTTTTCTGAGCATTTTCAAAAGCACTTGAGTTTTCAAAGGCTCAAATCTTATCTTTCTTAACCTCTTGTTCAAAATCTGCTCCCTGTTGCCCTCAGGCTAAAGCCAAACTCTTTGTGTGGTTCCATCTCACATTCGCACAGTCTAGAATGTCTTCCCTCTCCCCTCTGTATACCTACTTCTGGGCATCACATTAAATTCCCATATCTTCTGGTCTCAGGTTAGATGTCACTTTTGGGAAAATGCCCTTCCCCTACACCCACATTGATTAGGTGCCCCTTCCACAGTTTTCCATAGCACCCAACTCAGAGCACCATATTTTAATTATCTATTTACTTCTTTCCTCCACTACATTATAAATCCTCTAAAGACACGGATTGAGTCTTGTTCACAACTGGAACCTAGCACCTAGCTCAATGCCTGGTGCAAATTAGCAATACTTAATTTAGAATTTATTTCACCCATAATTTTTTCTTAAGTTTGGACAATTAAATGTTAGAAGACAGCATAGATGAATAAATAGTAAATATAAAGTTCAGATATGTGAGACCTACAAAACAAAGCCATACTTTCCACAAGTAAAATGTTTTGTATTTATGCAAGTGAATTAAACATGAGTGTTTCATAATTTAGAAAAGAAGAACCATGATGTCCAGATAGCAGAACACCTAAAGAAGTTTTATACCATCTGTGTTAGAAGACAGTACATTTCTGGAGTGTTGACCTCTCAGGAATCTTCTTCATTAGTTACTCTCTTGGTTGCAAGTGCCAGAAACTCAATTGATTTAACTTAGAAAGAAAAAAAAAAAAAAACTTGATAGGTTGATGGATTCCAAGGAAGAATTAAATAATCAACACAGAGAAAAGGCAGTGAAGCAGTTTAGCCTCAGAAACAAATCAAAACCAAGACTCAAAATCTAATAGGATTATCTGTGACTCTTGTGCAACTCTACTTACTCTGCACTTCAGCTTCATGCCTTCACTCTAGTTCTTTCCATGCGATAGGAAGTACCACCACCAACAGTTTCCAAGAATGGCTAATAACTTTATAGTTTAATAGTCTTTCTAGAACATTAAAGTAGTTCAAACATATTGACATTATTTGACATTATTTTAGTGTCAATAGTTTACTTACAACAAAACAGAATTTGTTATAGTGTTATTTTCCTGGCTTTAATGGAAGAAAACTCACCGATAATATTTTCATTAAAACCTTTAACCATTATTAAAAATACATAAAACCATGTATCTAGTGATGCAGTTTTTCTTTTATCCCAGTATGGCTCAACAGCACTGGTTGGGACCACGATTAGTCACAACAACCAGCCTCAAACATATGAAGACCTTTGTAAATGGGAGTGACATACCTGATAATATCTTACTCTTCAGTTCTCCTACCATAGCTCCTTGGGTGGTAGCCTCTCTTTTCATAGAAAAATACTACTGTCAGGCTACCTTTTAGGACTAATGTTCCTAAAAGCCATTAAAGACAAGCTGTGTTACCACAACAGCAGGCATAAATCAACTTCTCACATCTGCTGGCTCTCCAGGACTTCTTTGTGCACTTCCAAGCTTAGTCTAATGCTGAATATCTGAAAGTATCTGTCTTCTAAATACCAGAAGACTGCAGCTTTGCATAACTTTTCTGGAGCACATACCTTCATTTAACAGACATTTATTGAGCACTAGACTGCTATTAAGTGAAGCAAACCATACCTCATTTTGCAGATTATATTTGCCAGCCTTAAGTTTTTAGAATTCGACTGAATGGAATGTTTCATTTTATATTTTGTCATTAAAAAGGCATTATTGGACATCTTTTATTACAGTAAGAGCTATGTAATAAGGCCTTATACTTTTATGATCTTCACTTATATTTAAAGCTTCCAAAAGCACTATGAGGTAGGTAAAGTACATGTTGTCTTATAGAGAACTATTAACACTCAGAGAAATTAAGTAATGTAAAGATTCAGAGTATTTTTTAAAGTTGGAGATCACCCAATGACAAGCTCTTGTTTTGACATGAGGAAACATTGACAGCTCTTGCACTAATCATCCAGCTACTACATCACAGAACTGGAATTACTCACCACTCTTTGGTTCCAGGTTTAATGCTCTCCACCTTGCCAAGTTGCCTCTTCTAAAAAATACACAGCCTAAAAACGTTTGATTTCCAATAGACAGGTGCAGACAAATGAAGCAGAAATGTAAGATTGATTATGAGAAGTTCTTTTATACATAAAGTTACAAGTAGAAGCCGACTAAACAGAACTTAACAACAAATACCACATTAACATGAAAACATATACAAAGAGAGAAGTGAATGAGATCCTTTCCTAAGCATGTCTTTAAGTTTTTAAGTGGAACTTTTATATAAGTAAGAACAAGTGCATACAGTACTTTGTCTAGCCTTATTTAGTACAAAAAAAGGCTTGAAGTCTTTTCAATGACTTAAAAGCTGCACATGCAGTAAATGAAAGTGATTGTGATGAAGATTTTGTTGTAAGTATGGGTCCACTCAATCATTTCAAAGTGAGAACAAATTTACATAACATTAGAGGGCAAGTAGGAGTTGTCCGTAAATGGATTTAACAGTAACTGGAATTACAGACTATGACCAGGTTCCTCAGCCTTGGACACAACATCACATCTGTGAAAGGCAAGGGCCTGCCAGGGCTAGTGGGGGAGAAGTGTGATTACCAGCATGGCTGGGGTTAGAGGCATGTTCAGCACAGGTGGAGGTCAGCACATAGCTAAGTTGACTGCTGTTGTTGATAGGTACTGTCAAGTTGATTCCAACTCATAGTGAGCCTACATAAAACAAACTGCAATACCGCCCAGTCCTACTCCACCCTCACAATCCTTGCTGTGCTTGAACTCATTGTTACAGCCACTGTGTCCATCAATCTTGTTGAGGGTCTTCCCCTTTTTCGCTGACCCTCCACTTTACCTAGCTGATATCCTTCTCCAGGAACTGGTCCCTTCACACAACATGACCAAAGTATGAGAGACAAAGTCTGGCCATTCTTGCTTCTAAGGAGCATTCTGGCTGCACTTCTTCCAGGAAAGATTTGTTCATTCTTCCGGCAATCCATGGTATTTTCAGAATATTTCACCAACATCGTAATTTAAAGGCATCAATTCTTCTTCCATCTTCCTCATTCATTGTCCAGCTGGACATGTACAGGAAGTGATTGAAAATACCATGGCTTGGGTTAGGTGCATCTTAGTCTTCAAAGTGATGTTTTTGCTCTTTAACACTTTAAAGTTTACCTGTTTATTGACTATGCAAAGGCATTCAACTGTGTGGATCATAACAAATTATAGATAACATTGAGAAGAATAGGAATTCCAGAACATTTAATTGCTTTCATGAGGAAACTGTACATAGACCAAGAGACTGTCATTCAAACAGAGCATGGAGACACTGCATGGTTTAAAATCAGGAAAAGCGTGTGTCAGAGTTCTACCATTTTACCATACTTACTCAATCTGTATGCTGAGCAAATAATCCAAGAAGCTGGACTGTATGAAGAAGAACGTGGCATCAGGATTGGAGGAAGAATCATTTACAACCTGCAATTTGCAAATGATACAACCTTGCTTGCTGAAAGTGAAGATGACTTGAAGCACTTACTGATGAAGATCAAAGACTACAGTTGTCAGTATGGATTACACCTTAACATAAAAAAAAATAATAAAAATCCTCACATTTAGACCAATAAGCAGCATCATGATTAATGGAGAAAAGATTGAAGTTGTCAAAGATTTCATTGTACATGGATCCATAATCAACACCCATGGAAGTAGCAGTCAAGAAATCAGAGATTGTTTTCCACTGGGCAAATCTGCTGCAAAAGATCTATTTAAAGTGTTAAAGAGAAAAGATGTCACTTTGAAGACTAAGCTAACTTGACTAGAGGCAAAAAATTAAGTCTTTATAAAATCAGGAAATAATCCAGGTTGCCCTAGTTCTCTCCTACTCAAAGGCAGATTCTTCTAGCTCTAAAAGAGCCAGGATATGCTAAAATAATGTTAGGGTAGGGGAGGGAGAATACAGCCTCCTGAAATGACATTGTGTAATTTTTGTGGGTGTTGTTGCTTGTCACAATGATTAGGGTGTGCAACTAGCTGAGGCATGGGATTAGAGATACCCAATAACATGTGGGTGAGCCATACATAATGAAGAGCTGCCTCATATCAGAGACAAGAATTGGTTGTCATTCATGTAGGTGAAAAACCTGTTTACAACTATCTGAGCTAACTTTACTTTACATATAAAACACAAAAGTATTTTTGAGTGGTTTTCATATGCCCTGAATTTTGTTGGAATGCAACTACCATATAAATGCAAAGAAGACTGAATTTTGCCTCACTCATAACTTTGCCCAGAGTTGTTCATTATTTTGGAAAAAAGATTCTCAATGGCAATACCATTTACGGTAGGTGAATGATTAATACAACATCCCAGTATCAGTCTACATTTGCAGCTGTCATATTCACAATGATGCTATGTATGTTACTTTATTATAAATTGCTTTCTTTTATTTCTCCTTTATGTTACATTTAAGCCATCTTTTAAAATTATGTGTGAGGTTAGGTTGTATTATCTATTCATTTTGTTTTAGAATACAAGATATTTGCAATAGAAAAGGAGTTTGCAGACTGGTAAGATGTATCTCCACCACCACCAGTCTACTTTAAGTCAGTTCTGATTCATAGAGACCCCTTGTATCAGAGCAGAACTGTGCTCCATGAGGTTTTCAGTGGCTGATTTTTCAGAAGTGGATTGCCATTTTCTTCATAGGTACCTTTGAGTGGACTCAAACATTCAACCTTCTAGTAAGTGTTGCAGCATGTTAACCATTTGCATCACCCAGGAACTATATCTACAACCAATTAAGATCTCTGTGTGGCCAACAACAACAAAAAAAAAAAAAAAACCCAAACTCATTGCCATCTAGTTGATTCTGAGTCAGAGACCCCCATTGGGTTTCGGAGGCTATAAATCTTTACAGAAGTAGATAGCCCCATCTTCCTTCCACAGAGTGGCTGATGAGTTTGGACCACAGAACTTCTGGTTAGCAGCCTTATCCACTATGCCACCAGAGCTCATTCCAAGGAGCATTCCAGCTGCACTTCTTCCAGGACACATTTGTTAGTTCTTCTGGCAGCCCATGGTACTTTCAGTATTCTTTGCCAACACTACAACTCAAAAACATCAACTC
>NW_006921885.1:2387094-2389040 GCF_000298275.1 Orycteropus afer afer | reverse complement strand
GTAGCGTAGTGCCTAAGGTACTTGACTGCTAACCAGAAGGCTAGCGGTTCAAACCCACCAGCCACTCCTTAGAAGGAAGGTTGGGCAATCTACTTCCAGAGTAATACCACCTCAGAAATCCAAGGAGGGGTCACTGTGAGTCAGGTCCAGCTCGACAGCACATAACAACAACAACAAACATCTTCTTGGTATTCATTACTTTCAGCCAAGATCCATCTGATATCAGCAATGATATCCCTCATTCCACATCCTCTTCTCTTACCCAGTCATATTTTGAGTGCCTTCCAACCTCATCTGCCAGTGCTGTATCAGACAATGTTTTACTGCTATTCATAAAATTTTCCAGTAATAAATCAGATAGAGTTTCATTGCTACTTATAAGGTTTTCAATGGCCATTTTTTTCAGAAGTGGATGATCCTATCATTCTTCCCAGTCTATCTTAGTCTGGAAGCTCCACTGAAACCTGTCCACCATGGATGACCCTTGTTTTGGTTACCTATGTGCTGCTCTAACAGAAAATATACCACAAATGGGAAAAACAGGAGTTTATTCTCTTACAGAGTGGTGGCTTTAAGTGCAAGTTCAAAGTGCCAGGCTCCAGGGGCTGGGTGAAAGCCCCTCAACCTTGGGCTTCAGCTCTACCTCCTGCTCCTGGCCTACTGGAGCTAGAGGCTTTTCTTCAATCAGACAGCTGCTGGCTGCTGAGGCTGCCAAGCCCAAGGTTGACAAGTAAAAGGGCACAGTCCTGATGTTACCAAACCACATGGCAGGCCATTAATCCAAGTCCATTGAAAGTCCCAAGGTTGGCATAGCATAGCAGGCTGCTGAATAATGACACGGCTATGTGCAGGGTTCAAGTGTGCCATAAGCTGGAGATCATTTCCGAAGCTGTTTGTTATATATGGGAAGCAGACCACATACCCAAAGCAGCTACTCAGCTGCTGCAACAGATTCCACCATGGAGTTAAATACCATTCTCACTATGGAGAATAACTACATTCAACTGCCAGCTACTCAACAAGGCCAAACCAAGTTGACACACAAATGTCACCACCATGACCCTGGTGGTATTTGAAGTATTAGTGGCATAGCTTCCAGCCTCACACAAGCCACCACAGTATGTCAAACTAACAGAAGTGTGGTGGCAACTCACACTAACATTCAATAAATATTTATTAAAGGAATGAATAAATGGTTACCTACAACTTATACCTCTTATAATCCAATTAAACATTTCCATAGATAATTGCCTGTGACTATTTAAATATTTGAAAATCCCAGAAGGGTGCCTAACCCTCCTACCAGGGGAAGATGGTTTCAAGCTGACATCTGTGCTCTTATTCATGCCATTCCCCCAAACAAAGCCTACCTTTACTTTTTGCCCAACTCAGCTCTGATTTCAGTGCCACTGAAAATCTTCTCTTCCATAAATCCTTTTTCAAATTGCTCTAGCCTATTGTATGTAATCTTTCATCCTTTGAACTCCTTAACCTCTAGGGTCTATGTCATCAATCTGACAATCACCATACACTGCTAAATTCCTCCTCTTACATTATACTGAAGTTCCTGCCATGTCTTATTCTTCATGGCCTTCCATATAGGGTTCCACACGCAATGGCCAACAAATGTTTTTAATTGAATTTAAAACAAAAAGATGTCATTTAGGGAACTTATTCTCTGTTTGCCCTTTTGCTCAATCTATACTCTGCCTTTCTTTAGCATTTCTCCCAGAGAAACTAATATCTTCAAACGTCACAACTATCTCCAGGGCTTCTTTTCTTCTGGCTTCCATTTGTGTTCAGCCAACAGAAGGCACAGACAGTGAATCAATGAATAGGAGGACAGAGTGGTCCTGTTTGGCCAGATCTGCAGTGTCTATGTTGCTCCAAGACTATGACTTCTCTAAAGTACCCGTCTTCTAAGGTTCTAGGCTGCCGCAGCACCA
>NW_006921885.1:2383711-2385304 GCF_000298275.1 Orycteropus afer afer | reverse complement strand
AAGACCAACAAGAAAGAAAAGAGAGCAGTAGCTGGAGAGAAAAAAGCAAGGGTAAAAGTTATAAAGAAAATTGTACAGTTTGAAGAGAAAGAACAGGAGGGAGTAAAGAGAGAAACAAAGGTAGTAAAGATATAAAAGATAGCAGTCACACGGGCAGCCTCTTACTTCACAGCGGCAAGCCATTAAGACCAGAAAGGAACAGTGCCAATAGAGCAATTTTAGCAGGATGCAAAGGTTCGAGCATGAGACAAGAAAATGCCATGGTGTGCCTTTGATAGCAGAAAAATTAGAAATGACCTAAGTGGCCTTACAAATCTATTCCATTTCAAGTTAGACTCAAATTCTTATAAGGGGCTTTCAGCCTCCTGCTCACCTTATCACCAGGGAAGATCTCCAGCTGCTGTGCTGATGGCAAGAAATTCGCTCTCTCCCAGTACGGGGTACACATAGAATTCTGTAGAAGAGAGGACTCAAAACTCCCTGATGAGAATATTCTTGGTCTATATGGGATATAACATTCTATCAGCCTGTGAATTTTTCAAAACCACCCTAAGGCCCAAAACTAATCCTTCAATTACGGCCATTGCCTGCTGTGTTTTGCATGCATTAAGTGAAATGGTTTATAACTAATTTTTCAAAGTCAGCAGACTGTTATTTACTCATATGTTGACAATCAGTTTGAAGAGGCAGAAACTATGTATCACTTGCTCCATGAAAAAAAATACTACATCTAGTCAAAATTCCTCATTAGCAACATCTACATTGGCTTTTCCTTTCAAAAATTGTATCAGAATAATTTTGTATCATATAATTTAAACATAATTTTGTGTTATATAACTTATATACAACTATTATAATTATACATAATTTCTAGTTTGGTTGATTCTTTCTATTGTTTTTCTGTTTTCTGTTTCATTTATTTCTGCTCAAATCTTTATTATTTCTTCTAGTGACTGTAAGCTTATTTTGCTGCTCTTTTTCTAATTGTTGGAGATGTTGGGTTAAGGTGTTGATTTGATTTTAGCTTTCTCCTTTTTTGATGTGTGCATTTGTTGCTTTAAAATGCACTTTGAGCACTGTTTTTGCTGTGTCCCAAAGACTTGGGTATATTGTGTTTTCATTCTCATTTTTTACCTTCATTTTTCATTTCTTCTATTATCCAGTAGTTTTTAAGCAGGCTGTTACTCAATTTCCATGTGTTTACTTTCTTTTCCTTGATCTTACTATTGTTGATTTCTAATTTTATAGCATTGTTTTCTGAGAAGATGCTTTCCAGTATTGATGTTTTCATATTTATGGAGATTTCCTTTACGGCCTAACATATGGTCTAAACTCACTGCCATTGAGTCGATTCAACTCATAGCGAACCCTCCTTGGGTTTCCAAGGCAGTATTTCTATGAAAGTAGATTGCCCAATCTTCCTTGAGAGGAGTGGTTGGTGGGTTTGAACTGCCAGTCTTCTGGTTAGCAGTCAAATGCCTTAGGCACTATGCCACTAGAGCCCTAACATATGGTCTATTCTCAAGAATGTTCCATATGCACTGGAGAAGAGTATATATTGTGCAGTTGTTGGGTGAAGTGTTCTATGTCTAT
>NW_006921885.1:2341313-2349264 GCF_000298275.1 Orycteropus afer afer | reverse complement strand
TATTCATAAGGTTTTCCCTGGCTAATTCTTTAAGAAGCAGATGGCCTCCTCCTTCTTCCTAGTCTGTCTCAGTCTGTAAGCTGGGCTGATACCTGTGCACCATGTGCATCCTGCTGGGTTTGAAATACCAGTGGCTCAGCCTCAAAACTCACATCAACACGTCACCATGGTGGGACAAACCGACAGACAAGTTTGTCTCCCTGTTGGAAACCTCTCTTACCACCCTTACCTGGGTCCCTGTGGCTGACTCCTCCTCTGTCCATATTCCTAGGCCTTTTAATCCCCTTTTTCCCACTCTCCCGCCCTGCTGCTTTGGGCATGCCTGATCCCTGCGGCTGACTGCTTCTCTGTCTGAGTTCCTGGCTTTTAATCCACTTTTTCCTGCTCTCCCACACTGCTGTTTTGGATGTGCCTGAGTTCCCTCTCCTTACCGGGATCCCTGTGGCAGACTCCTCCTCAGTCCAGGTTCCTGGTTGATCTCCAACAATGGTTGATTGTTCTAAGGAGTGCATCTCTCTGATGTAATTGTTCAGCTCTTAGGCTCATATGTTGTTTGACTGAGTTAAGTTACAGGAGTGAGTTCAATTCCAGGACCTAAGGGTAACCAGGATCCACAGTCTCTGAAGTTCCACCAGTCTCCATCCAACCAGTAATCCTGGGTTTATTTTATATTTTTTAACTTTGTTCCACATTTTTCTTTCATTCTGCCAAGGATCTCCAACTTTGATTCCTTTCCAAGTGCTTGGCATTGGTGGCTGGGCACCATCTAGTTCTTCTAGTCTCAGGGTCATGTAGGTTGAGGTTCCCATGGTCTATTCAGCCATTGGACTAACTATTTCCATGCATCTTTGATTTTCTTCACTCTTCTTTGTTCTGGATGAAGAGAATCTTAGATGGCCACTCTCAAGCTTTTTAAGACTTCAGTCACTACTCACCAAAGTAGGATGTAGCACAATGTTTTTGTGTACTATGTTGTACTAATTAAGCTTATGTCCCCTTCAACTATGGTCCCGAGCTCACAGGCCCAGTGACTCACATCCTCAAAGTCCTAGGTTGTGGCTAAGAAGTTTTTCCCTGTTAGCTCTATAATATATATGGACATTTTGATAGCACATACAAATATATATATAGGAATATCGTCAGCCAAATTTATCTATATCCAAGCACCAAGCTCACTCCCATCCAGTCTATTTGACTCATAGTTACCCCTCCTTGGGTTTCCAAGGTGGCATCTCTATGGAAGTAGATTGCCCAGTGACTGAGGAGTGACTGGTGGATTTGAAGCACCAGCCTTCTGGTTAGCAATCAAATGCCTTAGTTATAGGTATATTCCCATTTGCCTAACCATACCTGATCATCTTCCCTACCTATGTATCCACCTGTAGATTAGTGTTTGTTATTACTAATAATGCAGTATTGTGTACGTAATAGTGCCTAAGGCATTTGACTGCTACCCAGAAGGCTGACAGTTCAAACCCACCAGCCACTCCATGGAAGGAAGATTGGGCAATCTACTACTTCTGTAGTGATACCACCTCAGAAATGCAAGGAGGGGTCACTATGAGTCGGGATTGACTTGACGGCAGTAGTTATTGTTTTGTTGTCTGTGCCTCTTGTGCAACTCTCTATGTCTTCCTTTTCCTTAGTGATATTTTGCAGGTCACATGCCTTTGTTATATTGTCTTTCCCTTCACTCAAATAAACACATGTCTCTTAATTAGCCAGCAATTTTCCTTCCCCTCCCCTCCCATCCCTGGTAACCAACTGTGGTAGTTAAGGTTATGTGTCAACTTGGCTGGACCTGGTTTTGAGTGGCTAGGTAGCTGGGTGTAGTGATTCCCCATGATGAGACTGGTAATCAATTCCATGGTGGAAGCTACTGTGAGCAACTGACTAGCTGCCTTAGGGGTATGATCTGCTTCCAGTATATAAAAAGATGCTTTGAGAAAGTTCTTGAGTTTTTTGACATGCTTGGACCCTGCATTTAGCCGCGTCTTCATTCAACAGCCTGCCATGTTTGCTGATCTTCAGACTGTTTTTGGACTTGAACTAGTGACCTGCTGTGTTATTAATAATCTTGGGACTGTGCCATTTTATTGTTGACCTTGGATTTGTCAGCCTCATTAGCCAACAGCTGTCTGAGTGAAGAGATGCCCCAGCTCCAGTGGGTCAGGAGCAAGAGGCAGAGCTGAAGCCCAAGTTTGAGGGGGCTTTACCCAGGTTAGAGTGGCACTACAGAACCAAAACAGAATTTGGTACTGAGAGAATGGAGTGCTGCTGCTCTGACAGACCAACAAAGAAAATTTCCTTGTGTAAACCTTTCCTTGCCTTTTTTTTTATAATAATGGACTCATACAACATAGATCCTGCTGTGACTGACTTATTTTACTCAGCATAATGTCCTCCAAGTTCATCCACAGTATGAGTTGATATGTGGATACTCTCAAGATCCCATCTTTGTCTTTGATTTTGGAAATTTTGATTATGATATGTCTTGCTGACTTTCTCTAGGGGTCTATCTTGTATGGGGTTCACTGAGTTTCCTGGATGGGTATCTTTTCATAGTTCATAATATTGGGGAAATTTTCTGTTTGGTTGCTTGGATAATTTCTTTTAGAAGAACCAGCACAAGGCTGGTCCCTATGAGGCAGAGGTTAAAGTTGTACCAAATGTCCAAATTTCCAAGATGTGCCACTCCATTATCTCTAACATCAACTCCTCCTCCTCCCCTCAGTACTCTCACTCCTGTTTTAGGATTACGTATTTCACTGTAACGTCTTACAGAACTCACAAACTGCTAAGGAAACGGCTCATGTGTTGGTGGAGGCTGGAAGGCTGGCAAGTCTGGAGTAGGTCTAGAGGATTCACCCCACTTGCATGGTTGCAGGGGCTGGCAAATGCAATTCGGCAGGCCAGGTGAGACGATGACAAATCAAACGTAGGAACAGAGCAAGAGAGAGAACTTTCCCAGAACATTCACATATATAACCTTAAGGAAATTAAGGATGGTGACCCTCTAGCAAGGTGGGACTCAAGATACATCCCACCCTAAACAGGCATAGAGACTAGGATTTACAATACATCACAAAATGGAGGACAAGGGCTAGAAGGGCCATATTAAGCAATTCACTGCACTGAACAGGGCTTTGACAATTTTCTCTGTTTTTTTTCCCCCCTCCTCTTGTTTTGGAATTTCAATCACACGTAGGTTATTTCTCTTGATATCATTCCATATAACTCTTATGTTTCTTCAACCTTTTTTCTGACTTTCCTCATATAAGCTGGTGTCAAGGGATTTGTCTTCAAGTTAGCTAATGCATTCTTTAGCCAATTCAATTCTCTTCTTTTGTCCTTCTAATGTATTATCTATCTCCATAATTTTAGTGTTAATTTTCTTGATTTCTAATTGTTCTTTTTGTACGATTGCTAATTGTCTATTCATTTTGTTGTTTTCCTCTTGTATTGTTTTCCTGAATTCTCTATGAGTATTATCTGTCTTCATTGCTTTTGTTTATGGTTTCCTTGAGCTCTTGGAAGGTCCTACATGTATATGTTTTCAGATTCTTGTCCTATAGTTCTATTAACTGCTCAATTTTCTGAGTTCTTTATTTTGATCATTTGCTTCCACTATCTTATCCTGTTTCTCTGTTTGAATTGAAGTTATCTGTTGTCTCTGAGACATTTTGAAGTTGTTTTTATTTGTTGGTTCTGTGTTGTTTTGTTTCACCTTGGTTTTTTGTTTGGCTTTGATTCAATTGTCTGGATGGGTAGGGCAGGTGTTCTTCTTTGGTTATTAGCTTGACAACACCAGGGCATTCCCCAGCTGTTTCCAGGTTGGTGGAATAACTGGTAGTAATGTGAGCACAGATCTCTGTCATAAAGAGGAGCTGCAGTTTGGATGAACAGGTGCCAGTTACCATCAGTCATTGATCCAGTTGTGCAGGAGCTGGTGGCAGTGCTTGTGCATTGGGTCACAGGGCTGGTGCATTGATTTACTGTCCTCTCCCCTTGAATTACTCCCTATCTGTCTGCATTGTGTCTTTATTGCTATGTGGATTCTATGTAGTTGTTTTCTCCTGCATCTGATGCCTCTGTGATTAAAATGGTAACACTTCAGAGTCCTGGCTTCTTTCTCTCTTCAGTCACTGACCTCACTCTGTCTCCCTTTCCAGTCAGCACTCACTCTTTCTTTATCTTCTCATTTGATGCTCAAGATTCCAGAATCATTATTTTTATGTGTTTCACTCATTTTTTTCCAGGTCTGTGTTTTACAGAGATTGGGTGGAATGTGTTATCAGGACACCTTCTCGTCTCTGCATCTGTTTGTTTGTTTGTTAATCTGAATTTTTAATAAATTCAAAGTCTTCATCAATTGACATCCAAAAAATCTTTATGTTTCTCAGGATATTTCTGCAAAATGTCTGATACCAGTCAGCTATTACCTTGGAATGGCATTTCTGTCTTTCACCAACCCTACAGCTCTTAGTCACACACTGAGGGCTCTCTGCCTACTATCTCTCTGTACTGTTTGTGCCATGATGACTGGATGAGTTCTAAAGCTTGCTAGAGGTAAGAAAAGCAGAGTACAACTTCAATACTAAATCTAAGCTGGAGTTGGTATTTATGGACTCAGTGACACTTTCTGTGGGGTGCCATAAAGCATTTAACTACTTGTAATCTACAATCACTTAAGGCTGGTGGCTTCCAAACCTGGCATCAGAACCACCTAGAGAGCTTTTACCAAAACACAGATATCCTTACACCTCACCAACACTGGAAACCAACAGTAAAACACTTTTTATGTTTACCATTTAAACTTTTAATGTTATTGTAATTCGATAGCTTCCTTTTTTTCAAAATTCAGTTAATTACTCTTTTACACATATTTTATAACATATTATCATTCTTTTTGACCACTTTTAGGTAAATGCTTTAGGGAGTGTAAACTGTTGTATACTCTTTAAAGAAAAAATTGACAATAGATGTCAAATGTAAAATGTTCACCTCATTTAGGCCCAGAGATTCCATTTCCAACAATATATCCTACAAAAATACTTATAGAAGCCTGTGTGGATGTATTATT
This sequence comes from Orycteropus afer afer, assembly GCF_000298275.1. Taxonomy (NCBI): domain Eukaryota; kingdom Metazoa; phylum Chordata; class Mammalia; order Tubulidentata; family Orycteropodidae; genus Orycteropus; species Orycteropus afer. Next base: position 2,344,181 of record NW_006921885.1, on the reverse strand, counting down.
AAAGGTAGGCTTACTGAAGTAAAAAATCTCTGTAGCTCAATACAATAATTGTGTATTTCATGCTCAATGCACAATCCAATGTAAGTCAACAGGGGAGCACTGCTCCCAAAGTCATTCAGAGGTCATCTTGTGACTCCACATTTCTCTAGGTCCTTGAAATCTCCTCTATAAAGTTGGGAGCTGGAAAAAGAGCATATCTAGAAGACAGTGTGGGAGACTTTTATGGACCAGATCTAAAAGTGGCAACCCTCACTTCAACTCATACGGCTTTGCCAGAACTTAATCACAGGGCCCTATCTACCTATAAAGGAGACTGGGAAATGTAGATAAGCTGTGTGCCCTGCAGAGACAGAAGCAAAGTCTGGTGAACATTGCCATAGGGAATGTGAATGGTGATGGTCACTGCAATATAGTTTGTGAAAGCAAAAGGCCAGGGAAATTCTTGGTCTTTGTAAACAAAGGAGTGGCTTGTAGTATTATCATACAGACATATCATTGAATATAAAGTCTAAGAATTCATATGGAAGAATTCCTATAATATATTGATGTGTCCAAAAAAAAAAAAAAAAAAAAACAGTTGTATAATAGTAAGATGGGTGTGGTATAATTTTTATGCTAAAAAAATTGTATTATTTATGAGCCCTGATGGCGCAATTTTTAAAACACTTAGCTGCTAAGCCAAACTTTGGTGGTTTGAACCCTCCAGCAGCTCTGCAAGAGAAATATGTGGCAGTCTGCTTCTGTAAAGATGTACAGCCTTAGAAACCATATGGGGGCAGTTCTATCCTTTCCTATAGGGTCACTGTGAGTTGGAATCAACATGATAGTGATGAGTTTATATTTGTGCATATATATTTATATATGAGGAGCTCTGGTAGCATAGTGCCTAAGGCATTTGACTGCTAACCAGAAGACTGGCATTTCAAAACCACCAGCTACTCCTCAGAAGTCCATGTTTTGGTTTTATAAACCAAAAACCAAAACTCACCGCTGTCGAGTCGGATATATATATATATATATAATGGGAACTCTGGTGGCATAGTGCATAAGGCATTTGACTATTAACCAGAAATCTGGTGGTTCAAATCCACCAACCACTCCTCAGAAGGAAGGTTGGGCAATCTACTTCCGTAATGATACCACCTTGGAAACCCAAGGAGGTGTCGCTATGAGTCGGATCCAACTAGACGGTGGTAAGTAAGTATATATAAAATATAACTAGAATGTAAATAGTCTACTCTCAGCATGGAGTCCCATTTTTAGAAAACACAAATCCCGCATTCAGACAATGGAATGCTATGCAAACATTAGAAAGAATGAACAGTTCTATGTATACCATAAAACTCTCCCTAAGACAGATTGCTAAGAGAAAAAAAGCAATATGTGGACAATGGGTAGAATATGCTAACTATTTTTTTCTTTGTTTTTTTAATTTTGCTTTGGGTGCAAATTTACAAAGCAGATTTGTTTTACGTTGAACAGTTCATGCACATTTGATTTCAAGGCCCAATTACAATCCTCAACCATAAAAAACTCTCCTCCCCTCTGTGACTACCCTCTACCAGTACCCTTCTTATCTATGTATTCCTGTCTGTCCAGCTTTCCCTTATGTGAATGCTACCTTGCTGATGTCTCATGGTTGATTGATCTAAGGGGTGCATCTCCCTAGAGCAGGTGGGTGCAACGCCCTGGAGTAGGTGTCCTACATGTAGGTCTTTCTACTGTTGGGCTGAGAGCCAATCCACTGAAGTGAGTCCATTTCTAGGCCCAAAGGATAAGCCAGGGCAATATAGTCTCAGGTGTTCCACCAATCTCTATCCGACCAGTAATTCTGGTCATTTTTGTGTTATTGAATTTTATTCCACATTTTTCTTTCCACTCTAACCAGGATCACCAATTTTGATCCCTTTCCAAGTGGTTTGCGTTGGTAGCCGGCCACCACGTAGTTCTTTTCTCAGGGTCATGAAGGCTAAGGTCCTCATAGTCCATCATATCTTTGGAGTAATTGTTTCTAAATGACTTTGATTTTCTTCACTCTTCTTTGCTCTGGGAGCTCTTGTGGTACAGTGCCTAACGCATTTGACTGCTAACCAGAAGGCTGGCAGTTTAAACCTACCAGCCACTCCTCGGAAGGACGATTGGGCAATCTACATCCATAGTGATACTGCCTTGGAAACCCAAGAAGGGGTCGCCATGAGTTGGATCCAACTCGATAGCAGTGAGTTTTTTTAGTTTTCTTTGCTCCAGGCTAGAGGAGATCAGTAGTTGCATCTTTAGATGGCTGCTCAAAAGCTTCTAAGACCCCAGTCGCTACTCACCAAAGTAGGATGTAGAACAAGATTTTTATGTACAGTATTGTGCCAATTGAGCATAATGTTCCCCTAGACTATGGTCCTGAGCCCACAGGGCTGGTGATTCTCTCTCTCAGGCTGCTTGGTTGTCTCTGAGAAACTACTCCAAAAGATGCTAAGTTGTGTGTAAAAAGAAAAGGACATATTAACACAGAATATTTGTATACACAAATAGTATCATTGGAAGAATATAAGAAACACAGATAATTATGGTTGCTTTTCTGTTATTTGTTGTTGTTATTGTTGTCAGGTGCCGTCAAGTCATTTCTGACTCATAGCAACCCCATGCACAGCAAAATGAACCACTGCCCAATCCCACGCCAGCTCCATGATCCCTGCTATACTTGAGCCCATCATCACAGCCACCATGTCAATCCATCTCGCTGAAGGTCTTCCCCTCTTTTGTCGACCCTCCACCTTACCAAGCATGACATCCTTCTACAGGGAATGGTCCTTTCTAACAACATGACCAAAGAAAGTGAGAGGAAGTCTGGCCATTCTCGCTTCCAAGGAGCAT
>NW_006921885.1:2327053-2338318 GCF_000298275.1 Orycteropus afer afer | reverse complement strand
GAAACATCCTTTGTGATGATGAATGCCACGCCATTCCTTTTCAAACTGTCATTCCCGGCATAGTAGATCATATGGTTGTCTGATTCAAAATGGCTAAAACCAGTCCATTTCAGCCCACTAATGCCCAGGATATCAATCTTTATGCATTCCATTTCATTTTTTACAATTTCCAATTTTCCTAGATTCATACTTCGCACATTCCATATTCTGATGATTTACGGATGTCTGCAGCTGTTTCTCCTCAATTTGAGTGGTGCCACATCAGCAAATGGAGGTCTTGAAAGCTTTACCTTATCCATATGAGTCAGGCTGGGTTTACTCAGATGATGCAGCTCTTTCCCCTCCTATTTTGAGAGCCTTCTAACCTAACCGGACTATTCATAAATTTGTGCGATAATGTATCAGACCATGTTTCTTTGCTATTCATAAGGTTTTCCCTGGCCAATTCTTTGAGAAGTGGATGGCCTCTTTCTTCTTCCTAGTCTGTCTCATCTGTAAGATCTGTAAGTTGGGCTGATACCTGTGCACCATGTGTACCCCACTGAGTTTGAAACATCAGTGGCTCTGCCTCAAAACTCACATCAACACGTCACCACAGTAGGACAAACCAACAGACAAGTTTGTCCCCTTGTTGGAAACCTCTTCTACCACCCTTACCTGGGTCCTTGCAGCTGATTCCTCCTCTGTCCCGGTTCCTGGGCCTTTTCCTCCCCTTTCTCTGCTCTCCCACCCTGCTGCTTTAGGAGTGCCTGGGTTCCTTCTCCTCACCTGGATCCCTGCAGCTCATTCCTTGTGGGTCCCGGGCCCCAGGCCTATTCCTCTCCGCTCTCCAGTTCTCCCACCCTGCTGCTTTGGGCGTGCCTGGATTCCATCTCCTCACCTGGATCCCTCACTTCTCTTAGTTGTTTCTAACCCCTCTTCACCTGCCTATCTCAGGCAAGGGCCTTAAAATAGAGCTGCCCACAACCAAAAACAGCCCTTGAGCCCTGGCCTGCCAACTTGGGCTAAGCCTTAATAAAGAGCCACCCCCAAGCAAAAAGCAGCTCCCAGCACCAGCTGTCAAAAAGGATATTTAGACCAAACCAAAAAACCAAACTCACTACTGTCAAGTGGGATCCAACTCATAGTGACCCCTCCTTGGGTTTCTGAAGCAGTATCATTACAGAAGTAGATTGTCCAACCTTCCTTCCGAGGAGTGGCTAGTGGGTTTGAACTGCCACCCTTCTGGTTAGCAGGCAAATGCCTTAGGCATTATGTCACCAGAGAGAATTCATTGTGTAAAAAAACCAAAACCAAACTCACTGCCATCAAGTTGGGTCAACTCATAGTGACAACTCCTTGGGTTTCCAAGGAGGTATCTCTATGGAAGTAGATTGACCAGTCTTCCTTCTGAGGAGTGGCTGGTGGGTTTGAACTGCCAACCCTCTGGTTAGCAGTCAAATGCCTTAGGCACTATGCTACTAAACCTGGGATAGATGGGGACTAATTTCATTATAGGATCTCTGGTGGCACAGTGGTTAAAGTGTTCAGTGGCTAACTGAAAGATCAGTGGTTTGACCCCACCAGTTGCACCATGGGAGAAAGATGTGGCAGTGTGCTTCTGTAATGTTTTACAGCCTTGGAAACCCTATGGCGTGCCGCTATGAGTCAGAATCAACCCATTGGCAGTGGGTTTGGGTTTGGTTTATTTTATAATGGTTAATCTATTGTTTGTTGTTGTTAGGTGCCGTTGAGTTGTCTCTGAATCATAGTGAGCTTATGTACAAGAAAACGAAACACTGCCCAGTCCTGTGCCAGCCTCATGATCCATGCTATACCTGAGCCCATTGTTGTAGCCTCTGCATCAATCCATCTCGTTGAGGGCCTTACCCTCCTTCTGTGACCCTCCACTTTACCAAGCATGGTATCCTTGACAGAGAATGGTCCCTTCTGACAACATGACCAAAGTAAGTGAGACAAAGTTTGGCCATTTTCGCTTCCAAGGAGCATTCCAGCTGCACTTCCTCCAGGACAGACTTGTTCTTTTAGCAGTCCATGGTACTTTCAGTATTCTCTGCCAACACTACAACTTAAAAGCATCAACTTTTCTTTGGTCTTCCTTATTCATTGTCCAGCTTTCATATGCATAAAAAGCTATTGAAAATACCATTGTTCAGGTTAGGCGCACCTTAGTCTTCAAAGAGACATCTTTGCTCTTCAGCACTTGAAAGAGATCTTTTGCAGCAGATTTACCCAATGCAATATGTCTTTTGATGTCTTAGCTGCTCCTTCCATTGGTGCTGATTGTACAACCAAGTAATATGAAGTCTTTGGCAACTTCAATTCTTTTTTCCATTGATTGTAATTCTGCTTATTAGTCCAGTTATGAGGATTTTTGTTTTCTTTATATTGAGGTGTAGTCCATACTGCAGACTGTAGTTTTAATCTTCATCAGTAAGGGCTTCAAGTCATCCTCACTTTCAGCAAGCAAAGTTGTGTTGTCCGCATATTACAGGTAGTTATTGAGTCTTCCTCCAATCCTCATGTTATATTCTTCTTCATAAAGTCTAGCTTCTCAGATTATTTGTTCAGCATACAAGTTGAGTAAATATGGTGAAAAGATACAACCCTGATGCACTCCCTTCCTTATTTTCAACCATGCAGTGTCTCCTTGTTCTGTTTGAATGACAGCCTCCTGGTCTATGTACTGGTTCCTCATGAGCATAATTAAGTGTTCTGGAATTCCCATTCTTCTCAATGTTATCCATAATTTGTTATGATCTGTACAATCTAATGCTTTTCCATAGTCAATAAAACACAAGTAAACATCTTTCTGGTATTCTTTGCTTTCAGCCAAGATCCATCTGACATCAACAATGATATCCCTTGTTCCACATCCTCTTCTAAATCCAGCTTGCAGTTCTGAAAGTACTCTGTCAATATATTGCTGCAACCATTTTTTGATTATCTTCAGTAAGATTTTATTTGCCTGTGATATTAATGATATTGTTTGATAATTTCCACATTCTGTGGGATCACCTTTCCTTGGAATGGGTCAAATATGGATCTCTTCCAGTCAGTTGGCCAGATAGCTCTCTTCCAAATCTCTTGGCATAACTGAGTGCGTGCCTCCAGTGCAGCATCCATTTGTTGAAACATCTCAGTGGATATTCTGTCAATTCCTGGAACCTTGTTTTTGCCAATTCCTTCTGTGTAACTTCGATTTCTTCTCTCACTACCATTGGTTCTTGATCATATGCCACCTCCTGAAATGTATGAACATCGACCAATTTGTTTTGGTTCAGTGACCGTATTCCCTCCATCTTCTTTTGATGTTTCCTGAATCATTCAACATTTTGCCCATAGAATATTTCAATATTGCAACTCGGGGCTTAAAATTTTCTTAAGTTCTTTCAGCTTGAGAAATCTTGAGTGTGTTCTTCCCTTTTGTTTCCTAACTCCAGGTCTTTGCACATTTCATTATAGTAATTGGCTTTGTCTTCTAGAGCTGCTCTTTGAAATCTTCTGTTTAGCTCTTTTATCTTGTCATTTCTTCCATTTGCTTTAGCTACTCTTCATTCAAAGACAAGTTTCAAAGTCTCTTCTGACATCCATTTTGGTCTTTTCTTCCTTTCCTGTCTTTTTAATGACCTTTTGCTTTCTTCATGGATGATGTTCTTGTTGTCATCCCACAATTACTCTGATTTTCTGTCATTAGTGTTCAATGCATCAAATCTATTCTTTAGATGGTTTAAATTCAGAAGGCATATAGTCAAGGTCATATTTTGGCTCTCATGGACTTCTTTTAATTGTCTTCAGCTTCCACTTGAACTTGCATATGACCAGTTGCTGGTCTATTCCACAATCAGATGCTAGCCTTGCTCTGGCTGAGCATATTGGGCTTCTCCATCACCTCTTGTCACAGATGTAGTCAACCTGATTCCTGTGTACTCCATCTGGCAAAGTCCACATGAATAGCCACCATTTGTGTTGTTGAAAAAAAAGGTATTTGCAATGAATAAGTCATTGGTCTTGCAAAATTCTATCATGAAATCTCCAGCATTATTTTTATCACCAAGGCCATATTTTCCAACTACCGGTAATTCTTCTTTCTTTCCAACTTTTGCATTCCAAACACCAGTGATAATGAACACATCTTGCTTGCAATTTTGGTCAATTTCAGACTGTAGAAGCTGGTAAAAATCTTCAATTTCCTCATCTTTGGCTTTGGTGATTGGTGCATAAATTTGAATAATAGTATTATTAACTGATCTCTCTTGTAGGCATATAGATATCATCCTATCACTGACAGTATTGTACTTCAGGACTTACCTCTTTTTTTAATGCATTTTATTGAAATATAATTTATGTACAGTGAAACACACAAAACTAAAATGACATGGGTTGATGCTTTTTTTTTTTTTTTTTTGCAGTGTTCTCTCCCCTCCCCTCCCATCCCTGGCAATCAACAAAGATAGTTTTCCTCCATATATAAACCTTTCCTTGACCCTCCACAACAATGAACTAATACTATATTTGTCCTTCTGTGATTGACTTATTTCACTCAGCATAATGTCCTCCAAGTTCATCCATATTATGCAGTGTTTTGCAGACTCTACATTATTCTTTAGTGCTGCATAGCATTCCAGTATGTGTATGTACCATAGTTTGGTCATCCACTCTTCCACTAGTGGGTATGTAGGTTGTTTCCATCTTTTTGCTATTGTAAATAGTGCTGTGATGAACATGAGCATGCATGTATCTGTTCCTATGCTGGCTTTCACTTCTCTAAGATATATACCTAGTAATGGGATTGCTGGGTCAAATGGTATCTCCAATTCCAACTTTCTAAGGAGTCGCCATATTGCTTTCCACAGTGGTTTTGTCACATCACAGTCATGCAAGGTATGAGAGTCCCAATCTCTTCACATCCCCACCAGCATTTGTTATTTTCTGTCTCATTATTATATAATTGGTGATTATATGTTGGAGTGACTTGCCCACAATTTTTATTTTCTTTGTTTTGTTTGTATGTTATCTATACAGGCAGGGTACTGTGCTATACTCCTCTATACACTAGTTGACAGCACTTATAAACTCACCACCTGTCTCCTTTCCTTTGTCAGCCTCTCATACGTCCTTGCCAACCTTGGCAAACAGAACCTGTTCTTTGGTCCCTGGAATCCAAATGAGAATGCTATCACTTTAAAATTCAAAATGATTGCCACTTGTAAAGATTCAAAATGGCTGCGCCCTCAGTCACTTTAAATATCCACAATGGCCACCACTTGTAAACATTCAAAATGGCTGCACCCTCAGTCACTTTAAATATTCAAAATGGCTGCACCCTTGGTCACTTTAAATATCTAAAATGGCTGCCATGTGTAAACAGTCAAGATAGCTGTGCCCTCCGGAAAGCAGAAAGTCCACAGCTCAAGTTGTCTCCCTCCTTGCTGTTTCTCTTCCTAGTCATAGGCCACCAGAGCAGTTGTCCCTGCAGCCCTTGGTGACCAGGACCGATTTTTAGGTCAATTCTCAGGTCCCAACACCACTTGGAAATATTCAGGCTGTTGGTCCTGTCAGAGTAGCTGACAGTACACAGCTCCAACAGTCTCTGTACTCACTGTTTTCGTTTAGGTTTTTCCACTAGTTGGTGCCTAATCCACTTCTGCACAATTCCTTTCAAAGCTCAGGGTTCCAGGATTATCTTCTCTGTCAATTGGTTTTTCTTTCCTTTTTGAAGAGGGTCTGTGTCGCTTGTCTGCCTATTCCTCCATCTTGCCGGAAGTCACTCAGGACCCATCTTGAAACACTCTTTGTGACGATGAATGCCACGCCATTCCTCTTCAATGTGTCATTCCCAGCATAGTAGATCATGTGATTGTGTGATTCAAAATGGCCAAAACCAGTCCATTTCAACTCGTTAATCCTAGGATATTGATCTTTATGCATTCTATTTCATTTTTGACAACTTCCAATTTTCCTAGATTCATACTTTGTACTTCCAATGTTCCAATTATTAATGGATGTTTTCAGTTGTTTCTTCTCATCTTTAATCATCCCATATCAGCAAATGGAGGTCCCAAAAGCTTTACTCTATCCACATCATTAAGATTGGCTCTACTTTGAGGAGGCAGCACTTGCCCAGTTGAATCTTGAGTGCCTTCTGACCTGAGGAGCTCATCTTCCAGCACTGACAATGTTTCAGGGCTGCTCATAAAGTTTTCTAGTAACTCATTAGACAGAGTTTCACTGCTATTTGTAAGGTTTTCACTGGCCAGTTCTTTAAGAAGTGGATGGCTTCTTCCTTCTTTCAAGTCCGTATCAGCCTGGAACCTCCGCTGACACCTGTCCACCATGGGCAGCCCTGTTGGCATTTAAAATGTCAGTGGCATAGCCTCCAGCTTCATAGCAATGAGTAAGCCACCACAGTATGACAAACTAACAGACAAGTTTGTCTCCTTTAGTTGTTCCAAACCACTCTGCTCACTGCCTGGTCTTCCTCAGCCATTCTGAACCTGCCTTTTCTCCTTTCCTCCTGGTTCCTGCCTTCCTGGCTGCTCTGAACCCACTGTAATGCCTCTCCTCCTGGTTCCCACCTATCATACCTTTTAAATTTTGTAACCTATTATACCTCTGAGGAGCTCTAGTAGCATAGTGCCTAAGGCACTTCACTGCTAACCAGAAGGCTGGTGGTTCAAACCCACCAGCCACTCCTCAGAAGGAAGATGTAGCAATCTACTTCTGTAGTGATAGATAGTGCCTCGGAAACCGAAAGAGGGGTCGCTATGAGTCAGGTCCGAATCGACAGCACATAACAACAACAACAACATTGTACCTCTGTGGGAGCTCTGGTGGTGTAGTGCCTAAGGTATTTGACTGCTAACCCGAAGGCTTGCAGTTCAAACCCACCAACCACTCCTCAGAAAGAAGATTGTAGTGATACCTCCTTGGAAATCCAAGGAGGGGTCTTTATGAGTCGGAGCCAATTCAACAGCAGTGAGTCTGGTTTGGTTTTTGGTTTTATTGTACCTTTTAAATTTTGTACCATGTGAATTAAAGAAGAAAAATATATTTTTTAAACCACCAGTCCTGGGGGGAAAAGAGGGCAGGAAATCAAAGGGAGAAGGAGCAAGTCAAGACCTCTGTTTTACTTAGGTTGATTTTACAACACTTATTAGAAAACCTGCCTAAGGCATTTGACTGCTAACCAGAAAGCTGGCAGTTCAAACCCACCGGCCACTCCTTGGAAGGAAACTTGGGCAATCTACTTCCATAGTGATAACACCTCGGAAACCCAATGAGGGGTCGCTATGAGTTGCATCTGACTCAAGGGCAGTGGATTTTTATTAGAAAACCTAATAGTGATGTTAAGGGAGTCATTGGTCATATAAGTAAGGATTTCAGGAGAGAAGTCTGAATTACAAATATAAACTTCAGTGTTTACAGCATGTAGATCATAATTTAAACCCATGAGGCTGGATGAGGTCACTCAGGGAGAGTGTAAATAAAGAGAGGAAGAGGGCTGAGGATCAAGCCTGGGATATTATAAATTAAGGTAGTTCATCGTCAAAGGTTTGTAAAATACCAACAAACACACAATAAATGGGGGGGGCATTTATAATTTCACTTTCCAGATATTAACTCTGTTAATATTTTGGTATATTTCCTTTCAGTCTCTTTTTCCCTGGATATAAGAATATTGCCATGTAAACCTCCTTGTATAAAAATCTCTGTGCACATTTGAAGAGAAGAATCTTTACAGGAGTGTCTGGAAGACCATCAAAGAGCATTCAGTTTATAACTCTAAGAAAATTTCTGTAAAATCTCTTTCCCCATATTTCTCTGTCTCTCATTTTCTCTCTCTCTCTCTCTCTCTCTCTCTCACACACACACACACACACACACAGCAGTAGCAGCACCAGCAGCAATAGCACCATGACAGAATATGAGACTTTTTCTAAATATCCCCAACCCCTCTATTTCCTTGGATACAGGGCCTGGTATTTTTTCCTACCCCTTTCCCTCCCCTCCTAAAGATATATACTTTCAGAACCTGTTATAGGGAACATCCTCCAGTTTCTACTCTAGATCCTTTCTCTGCCTTGCTGTTCCAAGAGGACACTATCAGGCCCTTTTGCCTTCTGGCTTCCAATTGCATTGGAAAGCCTTGGCAGGAGGTAGAAGGAAGGAGTATTCCTCCATGTTGGGTTACTATGAGTTGCCAGCGCAGCTCCTATTAGGTGGATGGACCCTTTGTCTGGGTACTGGTAGCAGCCCCCACTCCTTGCTCTTGCCACATGAGGTGTAGGGGAGGTGACAGATCCCAGTTGTTACTAGCTATGGGGTACTTCAGCATCACCCGTTGGAAAAAAAAGAACAACTCACTGCCATAGAGTCAATTCAGACTCATAGCGACCCACTTTGGGTTTCCGAGGAGATAAACCTTTAAGGAAGTAGAATGCCCAGTCTTCCTTCTGAGGAGTGGCTGGTGGGTTTGAACTGCCAGCCTTCTGGTTAGCAATCAAACGCTTTAGGCACTATGCCACCAGAGCTCCTTGCATCTCCCATTAGCTTCTTTAAATCCTGCCCACCCCTTTGTAAATAGTTCCTTAATTAAACTCTTCTCAGTTACTCATTTTGAGTGTACCATCCGTTTCCTGCCAGGACCCTGCAGTCACACCATCTCTAGCATCTCTGAATTCTATAGCTCTTTTAATTCATTATCAGCACTATAGCCAAAAGCCTAAGAACAAATTTGCAAGGACTTTTTATTTCTCAGGGTTGGATAATAGGGAATGTAAGGGGGAAGTTTATGAATTCTATGTCATAATTTTTACCCTATCATGTTAATATAGATACATCTTTATATGTACTCTACAGGGTGTTTAAGGAGCTATGGAGGTGCAGTGCCTAAGGCATTTAACTGCTAAGCAGAAGTTTGGCTGTTCAAACCCACTAGTTCCATGAAAGAAAGATGGGGCAGTGTACTTTCATAAACATTTACCATCTCAGAAACCCACTAGGGTTTGCTGTGAGTCTGAATCAACTTGATGGCAGTGAGTTTTTTTGTTCTTGATTTGGTTTTGGTAAGGAATGGTTAAGGGGGCCCTGGTGGAGCAGCGGTTAAGTGCTAGGCTACTAAGCAAAAGGTTAGTGGTTGTAACTCACCAGCTGCTCTGTGGGAGAAAAGACCCGGTAATCTACTTCCATAAAGATTACAGCCTATGAAACCCTATGGGGCAGTTCTACTCTGTCTTATAGGGTCACTGTTTGGAATCCACTCAATGGCATACAACAATGAGGAGTGCTTAACCCAGGGTAGTGGGAATGAATTAGAAAGGAGAGGGTGGGCTTTCACTTTTTCCTTCATTCATATCTTAACTGCTTGATTTTGATTTTAATAAGTAGGTAATATTTTGGGGAAAAAATGTTTTTTAATTTTAAGGAATAAAATGCAGACTCCAAGACCTTAGCCCAGAAACTCTTTAAAGTGGGTCTGCATGGGGTGTTAGGGGTGAGAATGGCTGATGACAGCCATGTTTGCAAAATCACTGTGGGTATTTGCACAGGTTGGATCATGCTCATGGGCTCCAGATGACAGGGACTGACGGTCAACCTATAATCCACTCATTAACCCTTGAACCAAACACTGAGCTAGATGAAGAGTGCCTTTTGTGAATTTGTACCAAATCACTTTAAAAGTGGTAGTCGCTCTGTCCCTGCTTGTCTGGATTTGCACTAAATTTCTGCTGCTGTTTTGGCTGCTTCTATTAGGACAGAGACCTGAATTTTCATGATAGTCTTGAAATGGAGCTATGATGATATTTGGATCTTGACTATGCTTTGTGTGTGTGTATGGTAAAATACATATACCAAAAAAAAAAATTGTCATTTCAGCCATTTTTAAGTGTACAATTCAATGACATTAATTGCATTCACTATATTATATGACCATCACCACTATCAATTTCTATAAGTTTTCATTATTTCAATCAGAAGCTCAGGATGCTTTAGGCAATAACTCTCCATTCTCCCCTCCCTCCAGCCCCTGGTAACCACTAATAAACTTTTATCTCTATCCATTTGCCAATTTTAGTAGTTCATATAAGTAAGATCATATAGTATTTATCCTTTTGTGATTGGCTTAGTTTACACAGCATAAAGTTTTCATGATGTAGCATGCATTGAAACTTCATTTCTCTGTATGGCTAAATAATATTCCACTACAGATATAGATATATAGATGTATGTATAGTTTATCCAACCATCTGTTGGTGCATACTTAGATTATTTCTACCCTTTGGCTATTGTGAATAATAATAATAGCTGCAACGTGCCCACCTGTCTGTTTGAGGCCCTGCTTTCATGTCTTTTGAGTATAACTACGTGACTATTTTTTCCCCTGTTCTACCCTCAAACCCTGTTTTGACTAATGTCCCTCAAGTCTCCAAGCCCCTGGCCTTGTTCTAAGGTCCAAACTACCACAAATCATCTAATCTGAGTTAGACATAATTTTCAATCTCTATCCATAGATGGCCTTTTAATTTGAGTAGGGAGTTCCCGCAAGATGGCGGACTAGGCAGAAGGACTGCACAGACCCTCTTCAACAAAGAAAAGGAAAACCAATTAACACAGACACAGAAGATAATCCTAGACCCCTGAGTCTTGAAGGGAAGGATACAGAAGTGGACTAAACCCCAACTAGCAGAAGAATTTGCATGAAAATACCACAAAAGGAGACATATGGAGCTGCAGTCTGCCAGCGACCTGAGTGATCCTGATGGCACAGATAACTTGGACATTCCTGAGTGGTGGTAGGACCTAAGAATTAACCTAAAAATCACCCTGCTAGCCAGGGACTGCACAGACTGCACACGGTGGCTGGGGAAAAAACAGAGAAGGTGAAGAGAAAGGTGGGCTGAGTTGTGGACTTTTGCCGGTCCGGAGGACACCGCCATGTTTAAACAGCGGCTTGACTATTCTGGATATTTAAAGAGACAGCATTCTCGCAGATTCCTGTGGTGGAAGGACTTAAGAATTAACCTAAAAATCACCCTGCTAGCCAGGGACTACACGGAGGACTATGCACGGTGGCTGGGGAACAAATAGAGCAGGTGAAGAGAAAGGTGGGCTGAGCTGTGGACTTTTGCGAGTCCAGAGGGTGCCACCATTTTGAAGATTTAAAAAGCGGCTTGACTCTTTTGGATATTTAAAGAGACAGCGCTCTTGCAGATTTCTGGGGCTTAAAAACATGTTCTGCTTTACAGCAACCCCAAGGACACT
>NW_006921885.1:2280720-2290033 GCF_000298275.1 Orycteropus afer afer | reverse complement strand
GATGCCCCATTGGAGGCACTCACTCAGTTATGCCAAGAGATTTGGAAGACAGCCACCTGGCCAACTGACTGGAAGAGATCCATATCTGTACCCATTCCAAAGAAAGGTGATCCCACAGAATGTGGAAATTATAGAACAATATCATTAATATCGCATCCAAGTAAGATCTTCCTGAAGATAATTCAAAAACTTTTGCAGCAGTATATTGACAGAGAACTTCCAGAGGTGCAAGCTGGATTCAGAAGATGACACGAAACAAGGGATATCATAGTTGTTGTCAGATATCTCTTGGGCTGGGGGCACCTGATTTAAACTGGGTCAGCTTGATTCTCTGCAGTGTGAATTTGGTATTAAGAGAGAAAGAGAAAATGCCTTTCTATGTAACTGAACTTGAAATATGCAAATTTTGGAGCTGTGGGCCAGCCATGTATTGTTCCGTGTGAGTTGGGAGCCAAGGAAGCCCATCTGTACAGAGACAAATGAAGCAGATGTTCAGAAAAGAGCAGAAGACTGATTAAATAAATAAATATACTTCCTGTCTTCCGACAGCAGCTGCATTCCTGCCTTTGGGTTCTGTGAGTCACCCCTAAAACTTTATTAAAAAATTCTTTTGGGGTACTTAAGTCAGTTCATAGTTGTTACTTGCAACTATTTTACCTAGAACAACACCTCTAGTGACATACTTAATTGCCTTAACTCTACTGTCTCCCTGAAGGCTCCATCCAAACAGCCAGAAACTCTAATCTATTTTAACTCCTTCAATCTGTCCCCTTCTCTATATTTCCACTACCACCACCTTAGTGGCACAAATTGGAGTCATCTATCTAGGAGTTCTGGTAGCATAGTGCCTAAGGCACTTGACTGCTACCCAGAAGGCTGGTGGTTCAAACCTACCAGCCACTCCTCGGAAGAAAGGTTGGGTAATCTACTTCCATAGTGATAGTGCCTTGGCGACTCCGGAGGGGTCGCTATGAGTTGGGGTCGACTCAACGGCACACAACAACATATCTGGGTTCAAGTACCAATCTTGCCATTTACTACTTTTGTGACCTTGGACAGGTTACTTCATCTTCCTAAAATGGGGATCATAATACTAGTTGCCTCATGAGATTAATATAAGGATTGAATGAGGTGATGCTTATAAAAATGTGTGGCAAATAGTGCTCTGTAAATGTCTATTATCATTATTATGTCATTATAATTTTCATTTAGATTACTTTATTGTTAAAGGAGAATATTTAAGTTTTTTAGTGACTCCATTTAATTGTTAATAAACCCAGCCAGGCTTCTTTTAGGAGTCTGTGTTCATTTTAATGACTGTGATAATGTATTCAATAACTTATTCTTTACAAGAGTGTATCTATTGAATATTTAGATTGAATTCAAATCTTTAAAAGTAGAAAAAAAAACTAGTATTTATGTTGTACCTGACATGTGTCAAGTACTTTAAAAGTATTTTACAGGCATTTTCTTTTTTTAATTTATAAAAGATGTAACTATCTCTATTTTTAGAATGAGGAAACAGAGACTCATAAACATTACCTTACCCAAAGACAAGAGTTTTGTTTGGGGTTCAAAGCAAAATTCATCTGCCTCTAAAGGCCGAATACTTTCTACTAACTATTTAATCTACTGATTACTGAATATATTTTTATATTGTATGGAGAGCTGGGAAGATTCATGATAACAATTTTGATTTTTAAAAATCTATAAACATAATTTTAATTTCATGCAGTAGGTGCCCAGAATCTATTTTTGAGAACTTAATCACCCAAGGATATTACTCCTTATAACTCGTTTAGCCCTGTCTCAAACCCCTCAGTTCCACTTGGTGCATTAACCTGAAATGACAATGCTAACACTTAGTTGGCATTCCAAGAAGCTTAAATATAAGCACAAATTTGAATTGCTGATGTAACAGACAAGAAAAGAATCTCAATATACAAAGTATGGTATATATTTACATTCACAAAACTTGAAATGGCTAAGTAACTTGAATTTGCAATACATAGAATTTTTCATCTTGGTAAGAAAATTTGTAATACTGTAAACCGTTTTCCCCAGAGATTTCCTTCCTTTGTTGGACTCTGAATATGGCTATACTTAAAACAACTCTTTAGTATTTGGTGTTCATACCACCTTCAGATAAACTAAAGAAAAGGAAAATTCAAAGGAATCTTGCTATATTAAAAAATTAAAAATAGAGAACAAAAAATATTCTTTTTACTATTATTATTTCAAAGATCTTTGTTGTTTTGAGATTTATAAAAATTAGTTATACTATAAGAAAATATTCTCATCTTAAATGCAAACTCAGAAAACAATAAAAATAAAATAATGAAAAACATGCTGAATATGTTTAAATAATCATAATTTTAATAATAAAATTCCATTTGCTTCAATCCAAGAAGCAGAAATATAGTTCAACTCATTCTTTAAAAATTTAACTATACGCAAGTCACTTGGCTTAATATAAGGCATTTTGTATAAATAGTGTTTTCTTAAGAGTCCTGAGAAATGTCTATGCAACACAAACTACCATTTGTGTTTTCCATAAACCAAAATTGTTCTACAGTGCAATTTTATTCTAACATTAACTCGGGGATATTTTAAAATAGGAAAATACCTTCAGTTGAGCATGTTGATTACATTGTCACTATTGGTATTTTGTAATGCTATTTCCCTCCTCCATACTCTTTTTTTGTGTGTTTTCTGCTAAAATTGAGGGTCAAGAGAGAATCACACTTCTGGTTGCTGCTGATAATGTGAACCCAGAAATAGCAGCCAATGAAGGCAAACATCTGTGAAGGCTTAGTCAGAGCAATCACTCACTAGTAAAACCTCCTAAAGCACCATTGTTAAAGAAACCATAGCTTTCACTTTCACAGCTTTCCGTGCTTCCTCAGTGGTCCAACCAAGACTTCACAATAGCACTCTCTGATAAGCAAAGCAATCCACTAGGGAAACAATGTGTACAGAAAAAGAACTTTCTCCCTAAGATTGGAGGATATAAATTATATGTATTACTATAATCGGTGTAGGAGCTCTGGTAGTATAGTGCCTAAGGCACCTGACTGCTAACCAGAAGGCTAGAGGTTAAAACCCACCAGCCACTCCTCGGAAGGAAGGTTGGGCAATCTACTTCCATAGTGATACTGCCTTGGAAACCCAAGGAGCGGTGGCTATGAGTCAGGTCCAACTTGAGGGCAAATAACAACAACAACAACAACTATAATTGGTGCAGTTCACTAGGTAAATGTCATCAGCAAATGTGATATATTAATGTTCAAATTTATCAATTGTTCTCCCAAGCAAAAGGTTGGTTTGCTTGTTTTTTCTCATTTTTAAGGTTGCTGATACAAGGGATGAATTTAAAAGGAATGTGAATGGTTCTCCCTTGAGATTACTCAATCCTAAAAAAATATCTTGGAAACTATAACCTATGAATTTTATGCACAAAGTTTCCCGGTGATTTAAAAAGTTCTTTCTTAAAACACTTTTGCCCCACTACCCTGCAATGCGAAGATGACTTGAAGCACTTACTGGTGAAGATTAAATACTATAGTCTGCAGTATGGATTACAACTCAACCTAAAGAAAACGAAAATACTCACAACTGACCAATAAGCAGCATCACAATAAATGGAGAAAAGATTGAAGTTGTCAGGGATTTCATTTTGCTTGGATCCACAATCAACACCCATAGAAGCAACAGTCAAGAGATCAGAAGTCATATTGCACTGGGAAAATCTGCTGCAAAAGATCTCTTAAAAGTGTTGAAGGACAAAGATGTCACTTTGAGGACTAAGATGCACCCAACCCAAGCCTATGCTATTTTCAGTTGCCTCATATGCATATGAAAGCTGGATAATGAATAAGGAAGACTGGGAGAAGAGTTGATGCCTTTGAATTATGGTATTGGTGAAGAATACTGAAAATACCATGGACTGCCACAAAAACAAACAAATTTGTGTTAGAAAAAGTATAGCCAGAATGCTCCTTGGAAGTGAGAATGGCCAGATTTCATCTCATCTACTTGGTCATGTTATCAGAAGGGATCATTCTCTAGAGAAGGATATCATGCTTGGTAAAGGACTCAAAACGACATAGATGAAGACAAAACCAGAATTAGGTCTTTTAGATTTTGGTGAGTTGAGGGTGGAATGTTGTTGTTGTTGTTGTTGTTGTTGTTGTTATGTGCCGTCGAGTTGAACCCAACTCATAGCGACTCCTCCTTGGGTTTCCGAGGCAGTATCACTACTGAAGTAGATTGCCCCATCTTCCTTCCGAGGAGTGGCTGGTGGGTTTGAACCGCCAGCCTCCTGGTTAGCAGTCAAGTGCCTTAGCCACTATACTACCAGAGCTCCCTGAGGGTGGAATAGGGGTGGCAAATAAGCATTCTTCAGCTTGTCTGAAGTATCATTTGTTCCTCTAGAGAGGGGTAGGAATGGAAAATTTTTTTTTCCTCCATTTGAATATTTATAAATTCTTTCTCTTGACAGTGAAAACCCAAGTCCCATTTCCTTTAATATAATTACTTCGTTCATCAAATGCTTGGCATGTAACCATTACCCCATCACTAACATTAGTTCTTTCCCTCCACAGATACCTGTCCGCATTCAGGCTCCAGCATCCACACAGAGCCACTCCTTTACTCCTTTACTCCTTGACATGGATGCCTTTCTCTCCCTGCTTGGGATCTGATACCAGGTGCCAGACCACCCAAATACACAGATACCACCTTAACTCTGCTTGAACTCTGGTTCTGTTGTTGTTGTTGTTGTTGTTGTTGTTGTTATGTGCCGCCAAGTCGGACCCAACTCATATCGATCCCTCCTTGGGTTTCCCAGGCAGTATCACTGTGGAAGTAGATTGCCCCGTCTTCCTTCCGGGGAGTGGCTGGTGGGTTTGAACCGCCAGCCTTCTGGCTAGCAGTCAAGTGCCTTAGGCACTACACTACCAGAGCTCCCTGGTTCTGTTAGCACCCCAATAAAAACGCACTGGTATGCTGCTGCCATTTCTATGTTGCTCAGCTCTGCAGTATTTCCTTTCATTTCTCTTGGTCTTCAGTGTCACCAGCTCAGTACAGCCCTTTCTTGAATGTAGGAGGTTCTCATGGCAAGTACCCCAGGTCCAAAAGACACACTCCTCCCCAGGCTCCTGTCTATTAAGAGGTCCCCCCCAAAAAAACTTCTGTGAGATTGCTTGTTTATATAGAAACACTCCCTGCTAATTTCAGGGCATGGCATTCCTAGTTGAACCAATCATCTTGGGCAAATTGCAAACTGTTTATGTGGATGGCAAACCAACAAATTATTATTATTATTATTATTATTATTATTATTATTATTATTATTAGGGTGAAAGTTTACAGAGCAAAATCATTTTGCATACAACAGTTCATACACATTTTGTTTAATGACATGGATTGTAATCTCCATAGGAATAGGGAAATTTTTTGAGAGTTGTTTGCAAAAAGGAAAAGTTTTTAGGAACAGCTTTTGCGAGTGACTTTAAGAGATGCTAGGTACAAGCAGTGCTTGTGTAAGAAAGGTCCAGGGTCATGGAATATTTAGTGACATATGGAGATGACAACCTTAGTACATTTTCCCAGTAGACAGCTCATATATTTTCATATCACTTTGCAGTTGTTGCAGATATCTCAAAATATCATTGCATTCATCATTACATCAAAATGTATGGCAGTTATTAGATATGTTATTAGTACTGTATTTAATGAATTGATAAAGAAGCCATATATTGCTAAATCTAAAATTTTAAAATAATAATTTTGATAATTATTTATTCACTGTATTTCTTTTCCTTGTAATGTTATGTATTTTATTTCATTTATTAAAAAATATTGTTCTGAGAAGAGTTCATAGGCTTAGTCTGTCACAGGGATCCAGACACAAAAAAGTTAACTTCTGGATAAAACAATCTACTGTTCTGTCCTATTTATATTCATTCATTTAATAGATGTTTATTATAACTTTGTTCCAGGCACAAAATCCTAACACAAACTCAAAAAGTATTTTGGAGGAATTTGGGAGAACAGGTTTAAAAAGGAAACATAGAACATAGCAAAGTATTAATTTAAACCACAACAGAAATTCTACAAAAATAATGACACAACGAAAGCCATGAATTTAGGGACAAATCTAGTTGAAGGATTTCTCAGCACTATGTAATTTCTTACTGCTCAGCTTCTGATTACTATATAATCAGGCTGACAAATGACTAATACTGGGCAGGTCCAAACAGTGAATGTTAGTTTTGTTTGGGACTCTGTCTCCCCTTCTTTGTGTAGAGTCTTACTGAATTTTAATGGTCTTACCTCCTTTGGACCATCTGCCCCTCCATACAACTGACAAATGCTTTATAATTTTTCTCATCTAAACTACAGAAACTGGATGAAGTAATTACTCAGAAGCTTAAAGCACATATATTTTGTCTATCATTCATTTTTTAAAGTTACTCACAACTAGAGAGAGCACATGAATTTTACAAAATGTGTGACATTTTTATAATGAAATACCTGAAATGAAAGAAAAGATAGAAAATATTAAAATCTGCCAAAATTCAAAAAACGCTGTTTTAGGAGTTGATCATCAATTATCTGAAAGAAATGGAATCATCATTATAATGGTCATTAAATATTGGCATTTATGAGATTGGTTGAGAAGATGATTGCATCAAAATTTGAACCTCCAAGTAGGAATAAAATGAATGAACAATAAGAGTAGATGAAGGTTAGACCTTGATAGAAAGAGCTAATTGCATAAATCATGGAGGAAAATGAGCAAGCCAACCCAACAGTCAGTGGAGGAGGTTGACACACATATTCCCCTCCCTCAGCCCACACAGAGACACAAATATACAGAAAACACTGGTATTGGTGAGATCAGACTTCCCTGGTACTAGTATATAAATTATTTATATTTTAGCCTGTTTTACTTCTTAAAAAACAAATTTCTTAAGTTTTAAATAATTTTATCTTAAGGGTGTGTCTTTCAAATGTCTAAAAAGTGGTGAATATAGCATTCTTAGGCATTGAACCATGTCTCCCAAAAAAATGTGTATGTTGTAATCCTAACCCCAATACCTATAAATATGACCCTGCTTCTAAATATGGGTTTTCCATTTGTTATTTTGAGTCATAAAAAGACCAGAATAGACAGAGATACACACACAAGGTGAAGAGGACAACAGACAATGGTGACAGATGCATCTACAAGCCCAGGAACGCCAAGGATTGCTGGCAGATACTAGAAGCTGAAAAAGGTAAGGAAGGACATTTGCCTGAAGCCACACTCTGAAGTCAAACTTAAATCTTCCTGAATTGTGAGAAGATAAATTTCTGTTCTTTAAAGTCACCCGCTTGTGGTATATTTTGTTATGGCAGCATGAAGTATTTAAGACAAGTATATTCTTGTTGTTAGGTGCTGTCGAGTCATAGCTAGCCTATGTACAACAGAATGAAACATTGCCCAGTCCTGAGCCATCCTTCTTTATGCCTGAGCTCATCATTGTAGCCACTGTGTCAATCCATCTCGTTGAGGGTCTTCCTCTTTATCTCTGACCTTCTAATTTTCCAAGTATAATATCCTTCTCCAGGGACTGATCCTTTTTGATAATATGACCAAAATAGGTGGGACAAAGTCGGGGCATCCCCACTTCTAAGGAGCATTCTGGCTGCACTTCCAACAAGACAAATTTGTTCATTATTCTGAAAGTCCATGATATTTTCAGTATTCTTTGCCAATACCACAACTCAAAGGCATCATTCTTCCTCTTCCTTATTCATTGTCCAGCTTTCACATGCAAATGAAACAATTGAAAATACCCTGGCTTGGTTTAGGCACACCTTGGTCTTCAAAGTGACACCTTTGCTCTTTAATACTTTAAAGAGGTCCCTGGCAGCAGATTAATTCAGTGCAATGCAACGTCTGATTTCTTGACTGCTATTTTCATGGATGTTTATTGTGAATAAAAGTATAATGAAGCCCCTGACAACATTCATCTTTTCTCCATTGATCATAATGTTGCTCATTGGTCCAGTTGTGAGGATTTTTGTCTGCTTTATGTTGAGGTAAGGGAGCTCTGGTGGTGCTGTAGTTAAAGCATTGGACTGCTTATCAGAAGGCCGGGTGTTCAAATCCACCAGTCACTCTGAAGGAGAAAGATGAGATAATCTGTTTCTGTAAAATTTTATAGCCTTGGAAACCCTATGGGGCAGTTCTGCTCTGTGTTATAGAGATATGAGTTGGAATTGACTCAGTGGCAGTAGTTTTTTTTTTGTTGTTGTTGTTGTTTTATCTTGTATAATCCATACTGAAGGCTGTAGTCTTTGATGTTCATCAGTAAGTGTTTCAAGTCTACTTCACTTTCAGCAAGCAAGGTTGTGTCATCTGCATATCATAGGTTGTTCATGAACCTTCCTCCAATCCTGATGCCACATTCTTCTTCATATAATCTAGCTTCTCAGATTATTTGTCAGCATACAGATTGAATAAGCATGGTGAAAGGATACAACACTAATGGATATCCTTCCTAATTTTAAACCACTCCATATCTCCTTGCTCTGTTTGAATGATAGTCTCTTGGTCTATGTACAGGTTCCTTATGAGTGTTCTGGAACTCCCTTTCTTCACAATGTTATCCATAATTTGTTATGATCCACATGGTCAAATACCTTTGTACAGTCAATAAAACACAAGTGAACATCTTTCTGGTATTCTTTGCTTTCAGCCAAGACCCATCATCCACAATGATATTCCTCATTCCACATTCCACATCCTCTTTAGAATCCAGCTTGAATTTCTGGAAGCTCCCTGTCAATATACTGCTGCAAGATAAGTAAATTAGAAACAATAAAATGGAATGCCTGGATTTGGAGGCAGAGAAGAGGGGAGCTAAGAATAATCTTCAATTCTTCCCAATCATCTCCCCTCCCCCAGCACAATTGCCCTGTGGATTAGAAGCCATTTCCTTGATACTGACATTTTACAGAGATAATTTCACTTTAATAATAATTTTTCTACAAAATTATTGAATGAGAAAGTGTGGAAGAATAAGTTCCTGCTCTAGAAAGTGTGGAAGAATAAGTTCCTGCTCTAATTTTAAAAAGGAAGATTATTACTAGGAGCTCTGGTAGCATAGTGCCTAAGGCACTTGACTGCTAACCAGAAGGCTGGTGGTTCAAACCCACCAGCTACTCCTCGGAAGGAAGGTTGGGCAATCCTACTTCCGTAGTGATACTGTGTTGTATTGGGTTCTCTAGAGAAACACAAAAACCAGCAAAGTGTATATAT
>NW_006921885.1:2275658-2280365 GCF_000298275.1 Orycteropus afer afer | reverse complement strand
ATATAGTCCGGAATGCCGTTCTTCCAGCTTGTCCCTGGGATAGCATTGCAGGTAGGCCACACCCCTGGGGAAACTCCCCTTGGGCAGGCCGGCCGCTTAGAACTCAGTCATGTGATCCATCATGGGAACCACCACTCACAACTGGAGTCCAGCCAAGTTGACACATCTTCAACTATCACAGATACTGCCTCGGAAAACCAAGGAGGGGTCGCTATGAGTCGGGGCCGACTCGACAGCATATAACAACAACAACAACAATTTTGTTTTCTATTTTATCATAATAACAAGATGTATAATGGCTACCTTTATACTTTTTAAAGAGAATCTTCTTTTTTGCCAAAGCACAGGAGACCAGAAAGAGTAGGTAGCATCAAAAAACATTTGGGTTTAAACAAAGGGATTAAACACCCAGATGCTGAAGTCAGTTATTAGGGCATCTACTGCCATATCACCATGATCTTCAAAGGTAGCAAGTGTTATAAAACAATCTAAAGCCTCCTTTATGGCAAAATAATGTAGTTGAGGCTGTAATCAATAGTTTATCTCTTTTGAAACCTTCCTCAACACGTCAGTAAAGGAAAATAAAATTTTAATTAAACCCTTTATTAGATGTAGCAATGCAGACAGCACTTTCACCCTTGGCAGGGTGATGTTGCAATACGTCTAGAACATGAAAAATGCTACCCTGTCTCAGACCAAGAGTACAACCAATCATTTTTTACAGCGACACAAGAAATACTTTGTGATTTCATTATGTCAAATTCCAGAAATTGTTGTTGCACTTTGAACAATCTTCACTTTTTATTACAAATATTCCATTTCTTAACCTAAACTTCATCATGTACATATTATTTTGTTTACCAGCAATTATTATCCAGGAACTGCCACACCCCATTGCCCAACCTATAGGGTTGCAGCAGGATTTGCAATGTAATGTGATACTGCCTCCAGCCATGACTAATTGGTCTGAGGATGAACTGTTGTTGTTCAGTGCTGTCAAGTTGGTTCTGACTCACAGTTGCCCTGTGTACAATAGAACAAAACACTGCTCTGTCCTGTGCCATCCTCACAGGCATTGTTATCTTGAGCTGATTGTTGCAGCCACTGTGTCAATCTATCACATTAAGATTCTTCCTCTACTTTATAAAGTTTAATCTCCTTTTCCAGGGACTGGTCTTTCCTGATAACATGTCCGTCGTACATGAGATGAAGTCTCACCATCCTTCCTTTTAAGAAGCATTCTGGCTATACTTCTTCTAAGAGAGATTTGTTCATTCTTCTAGTTGTTGTTGTTAGGTGCTGTGGAGTCATTTCTGACCCATAGTGACCCGATGCAGAGCAGAATGAAACACCACCCGATCCCGCACCAGCTCCATGATCCTTGCTATACTTGAGTCCATCATCGCAGCCACAGTGTCAATCCATCTCACTGAAGACTTCCCCTCTTTCGTTGACCCTCTACTTTACCAAGCATGACATCCTTCTCCAGTGAATTGTCCCTTCTGTCTACATGATCAAAGTAGGTGAAACGAAGTCTGGCCATTCTCGTTTCCAAGGAGCATTTCGGCTGTACTTCCTCCAAGACAGATCTGTTAGTTCTTTCAGTAGTCCATGGTACTTTCAGTATTCTTCTCCAGCACCACAACTCAAAAGCATCAACTCTTCTTTGGTCTTCCTTATTCATTGTTCAGCTCTCACACACACATGAAAATATCAAGGCTCGTGTTAGGTGCACCTTAGTCCTCAAGGAGACATCTTGCTCCTCAGCACTGGAAAGAGTTCCTTTGCAGCTGACTTGCCCAGTGCTATCCACGGTCTGATGTCCTGACTGCTCCTTCCATTGGTGTGGATTGTAGAACTGAGCAATGTGCATTCTTGACAGTCTTGATCTTTTCTCCATTTATTGTGATGCTGCTCATTGGTCCAGTTGTGAGGATTTTTGTTTTATTTATATTGAGATATAATCCATATGGAAGACTATATTCTTCAATCTTCATCAGTAAGTGCCTCAAGTCATCCTCACTTTCAGCAAGTAAAGTTGTGTCGTCAGTGTATCGCAGGTTCTTAATGATCCTTCCTCCAATCTTGATGCCACATTTTCCTTCATATAGTCCAGCTTCTCGGATTATTTGCTCAGCATATAGATTGAATAAGAATGGTGAAAGGATACAATCCTGATGCACTCTGTTCTTGATTTTAAACCATGCAGTATCTCCTTGTTCTCTTTGAGCGACAGACTCCTAGTCAATGTACAGGTTCCTCATGAGTATAATCAAGTGTCCAGGAATTCCCGTTCTTCTCAATGTTATCCATAATTTGTCATGATCCACACAATCAAATGCCTTTGCATAGTCAATAAAACACAAGTAAACATTTTTCAATCTTCATCAGTAAGTACCTCAAGTTATCCTCACTTACAGGAAGCAAAGTTGTGTTGTCAATGTATTGCAGATTCTTAATGATTTCAGCCACAGGGATCCAGGTGAGGAGAGAGAACACAGGCATCAAAAGACAGTGTTTCTTTTGGGCATCAAAACAGCAGAACTGGAAAGTGGGAGAAAGTGGATTAAAAGGCCCAGGAACTGGGACAGAGGAGGAGTCAGCCGCAGGGAACCAGGTAAGGGTGGTAGGAGAGGTTTCCAACAGGGAGACAAACTTGTCTCTCGGTTTGTCTTACCACGGTGACATGTTGATGTGAGTTTTGAGGCTGAGCTACTGGTGTTTCAAACCCAGCAGGATGCATATGGTGCGCAGGTATCAGCCCAGCTTACAGACTGAGACAGACTAGGAAGAAGGAAGAGGCCGTCAACTTCTCAAAGAATTGGCCTGAGAAAACCTTATGAATAGCAAAGAAACACTGTCTGATACATTACCATGCAACTTTATCAATAGTCTGGTTAGGTTAGAAGGCTCTCAAAATAGGAGTGGGAAAGAGCTGCCACATCTGAGTAAACCCAGCCTTACTCATATGGATAAGGTAAAGCTTTCGAGACCACCATTTGCTGACGTGTCACCACTAAAATTGAGGAGAAACAGCTGCACACATCTATTAATCATTGGAACAGGGAATGTATGAAGTATGAATCTAGGAAAATTGGAAGTTGTCAAAAATGAAAGGTAACGCATATCCTTGGCATTAGTGAGCTGAAATGAACTGGTTTTGGCCATTTTGAATCAGACAATCATATGATCTACTATGCCGGGAATGACAGTTTGAAGAGGAAAAGAGTGGCACTCATCATCACAAAGGATGTTTCAAGATCTGTCCTGAAGTACAATGCTGTCAGTGATAGGATAATATCAATATGCCTACAAGGAAGATCCATTCATATGACTATTATTCAAATTTATGCCCAACCATCAAAGTTAAAGATGAGGAAATTGAAGAATTTTATCAACTTCTGGAGTCTGAAATTGACCGAACATGCAATCAAGATGTGTTAATTATCACTGATGACTGGAATACAAAAGTTGGAAACAAAGAAGAATCACTGGTAATTGGAAAATTTGGCCTTGGTGACAGAAATAATGCTGCAACTTGCATGGTAGAATTTTGCAAGACAAATGACTTATTCATTGCAAACACCTCTTTTGAACAACACAAATGGTAGCTCCACACATGCACTTCACCAGATGGAACACACAGGAATCAGATTGACTACATCTGTGGCAAGAGGTGGTGGAAAAGCTTGATATCTTCAGCCAAAACCAGGCCAGGAGCTGATTGTGAACGGACAATCAACTGCTCATAAGCAAGTTCAACTTGAAGTTAAAGACAATTAAAACAAGTCCAAGAGAGCCAGAATATGATCTTGAATATATCCCTCCTGAATTTAGAGATCTTTGAAAGAATAGACTTGATGCATGGAACACCAACGACCAAAAACCAGAAGAATTGTGGGAGGATATCAAAAACATTATCCATGAAGAAAGCAAGAGGTCACTAAAAAGACAAGAAAAGAGGAGAAGAACAAAATGGATGACAGAAGAGACTCTGAAACTTACCCTTGAGCAAAGAGTAGCTAAAGCAAATGAAAGAAATGACAGGATAAAAGAGCTGAACAGAAGATTTCAAAGAGCAGCTTGAGAAGACAAAGCCAATTACTATAATGAAATGTGCAAAGATCTGGAGTTGGAAAAACAAAAAGGAAGAACACGCTTGGCATTTCTCAAGCTGAAAGAATTGAGGAAAAAAATTAAGCTTTGAGTTGCAATACTGAGTGATTCTATGGGCAAAATGTTGAATGATGCAGGAAACATCAAGAGAAGATGGCAGGAATACATAGAGTCACTGAACCAAAAAGAACTGGTCGATCTTCATCCATTTCAGAAAGTGGCATATGATCTAGAACCAATGGTAATGAAGGAGGAAGTCAAAGCTACAATGAAAGAATTGGCGAAGAACAAGGCTCAGGGAATTGATGGAATACCAATTGAGCTATTTCAACAAATGGATGCCCCATTAGAGGCACTCACTCAGTTATGCCAAGAGATTTGGAAGACAGCCATCTGACCAACTGACTGGAAGAGATCAATATTTGTACCCATTTCAAAGAAAAGTGATCCCACAGAATGTGGAAATTATAGAACAATATTATTAATATTGCATGCTAGTAAGATCTTCCTGAAGATAATTCAAAAACGTTTGCAGCAGTATATTGACAGAGAACTTCCAGAGGTGCAAGCTGGATTCAGAAGAGGACGTGG
>NW_006921885.1:2252260-2258996 GCF_000298275.1 Orycteropus afer afer | reverse complement strand
AGTTAGACACAAATTACAATTGAATAACCATCCAAAAACTAAAAGCCCACGGATGAAAAACACACCATGTAATCACACAAGCATTACCAAAAAAAAAAGGAAGAAAAGAAGTAAAAACAAGAAAACCTGCAATATCTGGGGATAGGGCATTAAGGAAAAGAAAAGTAGGGAAGGAGAATAATAAATGGAGGAAAAAAATTGGAAAAATGCAAGAAGAAAAACAAGGAACAGGGTTAATCATGAGAAAAAAAGGGGAAAAATAAAAGAGAAAACCTTAAATTGAAAAAAAAAAAATTCAACGAGACACAGGGAAAAGAAAAAATGCTGAAAACTATGACCTGGTAGGGGAAGATAAAGAATAATAATAAAAAGGACAAAAGTATTAGTAATGTTAGTTGTTTTAAAACAGACAAGTACAAGCAAATTGATCACCTGAAAAATGAAAGCGAAAAAGAAAAAAAATAAAAATAAAAAAAGAGAAAAAAAATCAATGGAGGATAGGGCAGGGCACCAGGCTCCGTCTGAGCACACAGACTGTGATGGAGTTCCTGTGGGTCCAGAAGGTAGGTGGTAGTGGGGGATGGCCGCACCTCTGTTCACCAAGCTGGTGTGGGGTATAAGAGTAACACAAGGAATGTCCTACCTCTTTAGTGTTGCAAGTCCCAATTTTCCTTGGGGTTGATGGAAAGTAGAAAGTGTTCTTAAGCCCCAGAAATCTGCAAGAGCACTGTCTCTTTAAGTATACAAAATAATCAAGCCACTTTTTAAACCTTCAAAATGGCAGCACTCTCCAGACCGGCAAAAGTCCACAGTTCAGCCCACCTTTTTCTTCACCTTCTCCATTTTTTCCCCAGCCACCATGCACAGTCCTCCATGCAGTCCCTGGCTAGCAGGGTGATTTTTAGGTTAATTCTTAGGTCCTACCACCACTTGGGAATCTCCAAGCTGTCTGTGCTGTCAGGGTCACTCAGGATTCCTGCCAGACCACAGCTCCATATGTCTCCTTTTTTGTTATTTTCACGCAAAATCTTCTGCTAGTTGGGGTTTAGTCCACTTCTATATATGTCCCTTCAACGCTCAGGGGTCCAAGATTATCTTCTGTGTCTGTGTTAATTGGTTTACCTTTTTGTTGAAGAGGGTCTGTGCAGTCTTTCTGCCTAGTCTGCCATCTTGCCAGAACTCCATGGATGATGTTCTTGATGTCATCCCACAGTTCTAGTTTTCGGTCATTGGTGTTCAACGCATCAAATCTATTCTTTATATGGTCTCTAAATTCGGGAGGGATATATTCAAGATCATATTTTGGCTCTTGTGGACTTGTTTTAATTGTCTTTAACTTCAAGTTGAACTTGCATATGAGCAGTTGATGGTCTGTTCCACAGTCAGTTCCTGGCCTTGTTTTGGCTGAAGATGTTCATCTTTCCACCATCTCTTGCCACAGATGTAGTTAATCTGATTCCTGTGTGTTCCATCTGGTGAAGTCCACATGTACAGCTGTTGTTTGTGTTGTTGAAAAAAAGTATTGGCAATGAATAAGTCACTGGTCCTGCAAAATTCTACCATGCGATTTCCAGCATTATTTCTGTCACCAAGGCCAAATTTTCCAACCACCAGTGATTACAACTTTTGCATTCAGTGATAATTAACACATCTTGATTGCATGTCCAGTCAATTTCAGACTCCAGAAGTTGATAGAAATCTTCAAGTTCCTCATCTTTCGCTTTGGTGGTTGGTGCATAAATTTGAATAATAGTTGTATTAACTGGTCTTCCTTGTAGGTGTATGGATATTATCCTATCACTGATAGCATTATACTTCAGGACAAATCTTGAAACATCCTTTGTGATGATGAATGCCACACCATTCCTCTTCAAATTGTCATTCTCAGCATAGTAGATCATATGGTTATCTGATTCAAAATGGTCAAACCAGTCCATTTCAGCTCACTAATGCCTGTGATATCAATCTTTATGCATTCCATTTCATTTTTAACAACTTCCAATTTTCCTAGATTCATACTTCATACATTCCATGTTCTGATTATTAATGGATGTTTGCCACTGTTTCTTTCTCCTCAATTTGAGTGATGCCACGTCAGCAAATGGAGGTCTTGAAAGCTTTACCTTATCCATATGAGTAAGGCTGGTTTTGCTCTGATGATGCAGTTCTTTCCTAGTCCTGTTTTGAGAGCCTTCTAACCTAAGTGACTCATCCTTCTCCTCTTTATTGCACAATGCTTCCAGACTATTCATAAAGATGCGCAGTAATGTATCAGAGAGTGTTTCTCTGCTATTCATAAGGTTTTCCCTGGCCAATTCTTTGAGAAGTGGATGGCCTCTTCCTTCTTCCTAGTCTGTCTCAGTCTGCAAGGCCCACTGAAACCTGTGCACCATGTGCATCCTCCTGGGTTTGAAACATTGGTTACGCAGCCTCAAAACTCACAGCAATATGTCACCATAGTAGGACAAAGTGACAGACCAGTTTGTCTCCCTTAGCTGCTCCAAACCTCTCCATCCTCCCCTTACCTGGGTCTCTACTGCTGCCTCCTCACTCTGTTCTGGCCCCCCCTTTTTCCTCTCCTTTCCCCCATTTTCCTGCCTTGCTGCTTGTGGAGCATGGCCTGGGTTCCCTTCCCTCACCTGGGTTCCTGCGGCTGACTCCTCGCTTCTAGTAGTCCATAGTATATTCAATATTCTTTGTCAACACCATAATTCAAAGCCATCAATTTTTTCTGCTATCTTCCTTATGCATTGTTCTGCTTTCCAAGCATATGAGGTGATTGAAAATACCATGGCTTGGATCAGTCCTCAAAGTGACATCTTTGCTTTTTAACACTTTCAAGAGGTCTTTTGCAGCAGGTTTGTCCAACAGAATACATCATTTGATTTCTTGACTGCTGCTTTTGTGAGTGTTGATTGTGGATCCAAGTAAAATGAAATCTTTGACAACTTCAATATTTCTGTTTACCATGATGTTGCTTTTTGGTCCAGTTGTGAAAATTTCTCTTTTCTTTGTGTGGAGATATAATCCATGCCATGCTAAAGACTATTTTGATCTTTATTTGTAAGTGTTTCAAGTCCTCTTCACTTTCACCAAGCAAAGGTGTGTCATCTGAATATCACAGGTTATTAATGAGACTTTCTCCAATCCTGATGCCATATTCTTCTCCATAAAGTCCAGCTTCTCAGCATACAGATTGAGTAAGAATGATGAATAAGTATGCGGGGGGGGGGGGGACCTTACCCTCTGGTGGTGCAGTGCTAAGGCATTTGACTACTAACCAGAAGGTTGGCAGTTCAAACCCACTAGCCACTCCTCAAAAGGAAAGTTGGGCAATCTACTTCCATAATGATACCACCTCAGAAACTCAAGGAGGGGTCACTATGAGTCATAGATGACTTGATGGCACATAACAACACCACCACCACCATTGGTCCCTTCCTTGGGAATTTTGAAACTGGGCCTAAGAGAGACATATCATATATAAACAGATCAGTCTATAAAATGTTAACTTGAGAACTGTTCCTACTGACATGTGCAGTGCAAATAAGAAAGGCAGCCTGCATTGAGAATGTGGAAAGAGCAGAAATAAGGATCAAAATTAGAAAAATTCCTGAATTTCTTTTGGTGCTCCAGTCTCTGATTCTATTTCTGAGGTCTGGCACCTCT
Source organism: Orycteropus afer afer (assembly GCF_000298275.1). NCBI lineage: Eukaryota > Metazoa > Chordata > Mammalia > Tubulidentata > Orycteropodidae > Orycteropus > Orycteropus afer. Next base: position 2,255,327 of record NW_006921885.1, on the reverse strand, counting down.
TGGATTCCATTAATTATGCCAGTTACTTTCCAATATATCCATTCTCTGTTTATTTTGAAACGTAACCAAGTTTGAATTGGGTTTCTTCTCCTTGCACTAAGAAATAAAAGTCCTAACTAATATTCATGTACTTAGTAAATTTTATTTATTTAATATTTGACAATTAAATACTAAATATTTCTGCCTTTTAAAGATACCAATTCCATAAGTTTTTAACTCATTTCATTTTGAGGATATGACTTTCCAATGTCACGAAATGCCTTCTAATCTCAGATTTGGTGTTAATTTTATGTTTACCCTAACCATATCTTTAATTACTTAAGAACTTTGTTCATAACCTCTAAGGCCTTAACCTGATTTGTTCAGTTAAATTCACAAATTTTTTAATGTTTTATTTTTGTGCCAGACACTGTACTTGATGACATAGATTCAAAGATGAACTTGGCATGGTTTCTGCAGTAGTTAAGTTTGTGTGTCACATTGGCTAGGCCTGGGCAACTGGATGATGAGACTAGTAATCAACTCCATGGTGGAATCCACCACAAGTAGCTGAGTAGCTGCCTTTGGGAATGTGGCCTGCTTCCTGTATTTAAGGAGAAGCCTTGGGGATACTCTCTAGCTTAATGCACGCTTGGACCCTGCATGTAGCCTTGTCATTGCTCAGCAGCTTGCCATGCTCTGCCAACCCTGAGACTTACAATGGACTTGAATTAATGACCTGCCATGTTGTTTGCTGACATCAGCACTGTGCCATTTTATTTGTCGACCTTGGAATTGTTAGCCTCAGCAGTCAGTAGCTGCCTGAGTGAAGACATGGCTCTGGCTTCAGTGGGCCGGGAGCAAGAGGCAGAGCTGAAGCACAAGGTTAAGGGGCTTTCACCCAGCCCCTAGAGCCTGGCACTTTGAACTTGGACTTAAAGCTTCCAAATTGTGAGAGGATAAACTCCTGTTTGTTCAAACCATCCCATTTGTGGTATATTTCTATCAGAGCAGCACTAGGTAACCAGAGCAGTCTCTGACCTCATAGATTTCATAATCTAGTGAAAGAGAGATATTTCTAAGTAATTAATTGAGATGGAGTGTGCTTAGAGATATAACAGAGATCCATTCAAGGTACAGAAATAATATAAATGAAGGAGTTATTAACACTCTGGCTAGTAATAGACATCTATTTTTTGTCCAGTACTCTTCTCCCAATTTTTCTAGAAATTTCTTCTTCACTTTCTTCATCCACACAGTTCCCCTTTTTCCTCACCCAAGGGAGTTGAATTTTCTCCTATGATCTTAGCTTCCACTTCCAACCTGGCCACAGCTGATTAGACAAGGACTAGGAATCTAATCTTAATTATACTACTCTTGGTAGCCAGTCTCCAAGATCTTCAAATATTTCTCAACTCTTGTTATCCTTTCCCACACTGAATGGGACCTACCTATATAACCAATAGGATATTGTGGGAATGACAGATGTGATTTCTTTGACTAACTTATAGAATGTAATGTGCCAACGAGGCTAGACTGAATGACATTTCCCAGAATTCATTTTCTTATATGTTGCCAGTTAGAGTAGGCCACAAGTAAGATTCTTGAGAGATTTAAAGGGCAGAAGGGAAGCATCAGCCATTTTGTAGCTCACACACATTATTGCTGATCTGCTAACTCACTTCATCATGGTGAAGCAGCAGCTGGGCCTGCAACATCTCTGCCTTTCCCTGTCTTCTCTTTCAAGATACTCAACTTTTTTAGTGTGTTTAACTCTGTGATGAAAAGCTCAAGCTTCTGTAGGATACAGTCATTAGCAAAGTTATAGGCAAAGTTAGAGGTTTTGATCTATCTTTTGGGGGTTCCAGCTCATGCTTATGAATTCCTGCCCTTGATCTCCTCCTTACATCCATCTTCCCATCCTGATTGCTTGCCCAGTGGACATTAAGCTCCAGCATCAGAGACAGGTATGTCAACCTTACAGAAACTACTTAACTAGCTTCCACAATAGGGTAAGAATGAATATATCTATATCTATATATATACCTATATATCAGTATATAGTAACTCTGGTAGCATAGTGCCTAAGGCACTTAACTGCTCACCAGAAGGCTGGTGGTTCAAACCCATCAGACACTCCTCAGAAGGAAGGTTGGGCAATCTACTTCTGCAGTAATACTGCTTTGGAAACCCAAGGAGGGGTCACTATGAGTCAAGTCTGACTTGATGGCACACAACAACAACAATAAATATATGATGGAGATAGGTAGGTAGATAGGTAAATAGATAGAGATACAGCTATTTCTTCTTCTCTGGTTGAATTCTGACTGATCACAATGTCACTTCATTCAAAAATGCATATTTTAACATAACAGAATTAGAAATTCTGAATGGAATCCAGGCCTTGTAGAGAAACTGAGCCTACATGAATACCCAAAACCCTTGTCCTAAGATAATCTTTAAACTTTCAACCTCAAACCAAAACAATTTCTTGAAGTCAGCTTTAAATAAGACAACATTTTAGCCTAATTAGTGAGTATATCTGCTTTGAGCATTGTGGTCTCTCAAAGATTGACCTATGTGGGATCAAATTAAAGACAACATCTCAACAGGTTACATGACAAGCTTAGGGGACAGTGACTTTATATTAGTTGTTGTGGAATAATTAGGAAAAGGAACATGAGAATGGTTACACAACTTAAAGACAGTAGACAATTCAAACACAAAACTCACTATATCATTGAGTCAATGTCAAACCATTGCAACCCTCATTGCACTCCCAGGGCTGTAAATCTTTACAGAAGCAGACTGCCTCATCTTTCTTCTAGGGAGTGGCTAGGGGGAGCAAACCACCAAACTGTTTGCTTAACAAATATACTACCAGAGCTCCTTAAAGATTGTAGACAATGTCACTGAATTGTATTGAGAATTTGTTGAAAAACTATATCTTTTGCTGTGTATATTTTCAAAAAAATAATTATTAAAAAAAAATATATTACTGATAAAATCCAACACCCATTCCTGATCAAAACTCTCAGCAAAATAGGAATAGAAGGGACATTCCTCAACATAATAAAGGGCATTTATG
>NW_006921885.1:2218660-2249225 GCF_000298275.1 Orycteropus afer afer | reverse complement strand
GTGTATGTGAACTGCTGTATGGAAAGTGAATTTGCTCTGTAAATCTTCACCCAAATCACAATATATATATATATATATTATATATTGATATATAATATTATTCCATTATTCTCTATCTCCTTATCTTGCTTTATTTTTATTGATACAGTTATCAATAAAATACTACCTAAAATATATTTATTAATTTTCTCTTTGTCCGTCTCTCCCCATTAGAATATAAACTTGAAGGCAGGGTTTTTTTTGTTGTTCACTATTGTTTCTGTGGTATCTATGAAAATGTCTGCAAATAATACGCATTCAATAAGTAACTGTTGAATGAATGAGTGAATTCCATAAGCCAACAAATTCTGTTTTTCACAAACCACGTTGTTTTGTGTTTCTGTACTTTGCAACCAAAAAAGTCATAACTAATACACAAACGTATTAGGCAATTCTAATAAGTTTTTGAAAGACAAGTAAGTATTCATCATATGGAAGTACATCAGGGGAGAAAAGTGCTCTAAGCTAAGGAATCAGAATATTCAAAGACAAAGAAGTATGAAATGACTCATTCAGTGAAACATGTTTCCTAGAACACAAATTGTAGAAGTTGTGTAGCACAAAAATCAGAGCGGTAATAGAAGACAAATAACAAAGGCTCTGTATACACTGAAAAGGAGTTTAGACTTTATCTTATAGACTAGAAGTTCACAAAATTTTGCATGCATAAAAATGATATTTAATATAAGCTAAAAATGCAGACTCCTTAATCCTAACCCTAGAGATTTCAACTTATTAAGTCTGTGATAAAGCATAGGAATTTGTATTTTTAACATGTCATCCAAATATTTTGGTCTAAGATGGTCTAAGGACCACATTTTGACACACATGGTAGTACTATGTGGAGCCTCTGGAGCATTTTAAGCTGGAGTGTCACTTGATGAGTTCTCAACTTTAGAAAGATTACTCTATATGCAGCATGGTAAAATGGATTTGAATAACCACATGACCTGGATATGTTGTTGTTATGTGCCGTCAAGTTGGCCCCAACTCATAGCGACCCCTCCTTGGGTTTCTGAGGCAGTATCACTACAGAAGTAGATTGCCTGATCTTCCTTCTGAGGAGTGGCTGGTGGGTTTGAACCGCCAGCCTTCTGGTTAGCAGTCAAGTGCCTTAGCCACTATGCTACCAGAGCTCCCAAACCTGGATATAGAAGGATATATTTGGAAATTGTTGTAGTAATACAAATGAGAGATATTGATAGCCTTAATTAAGGCAATAGAAATAGCAATGTGATTATGGAAGCACGTAAAATTTGTTGTTGTTATCGTTGTTATGTGCGGTCAAGTTGGATGCAACTCATAGAGACCCCTCCTTGGGTTTCCGAGGCAGTATCACTATGGAAGTGGATTGCCCAACCTTCCTTCCAAAGAATGGCTGGTGGGTTTGAACCACCAGCCTTCTGGTTAGCAGTCAAGTGCCTCAGGTACTACTCTACCAGAGCTCCCAAGTAAAATTTAGGAGGTAAAATATCATGGTAATTAATTAGGTGTTAGGGGAAGTAAAGAAGGAGGACTTAAGACAATTCCTAAAATTTGTCCCTGAGTAATTGAGTAGATGGTATGATAATATATATATATAGAAACACAGTGTTTGAGACTGAAATATATTTAAAAATAAATAAGTTCAGTATTATAGATTTGAAGTTTAATATGCCTCTAAAACATTAATTGGAGATGTATAGTAGATAGTAAAAGTGAGAAGAAGCCAGGGCCGACAATGGCTGGATCCAGGTAAGGGGAGAGAGAGCCCCTACTCAAGGCAGGAAGTGGGAAGCCAGGGCTGACAGCTGGAACAGGTAGGGAGAAGGCCAGGAAGTGAGTGGAGAGGTTTGGAACAGCTAAGAGAGACGAACTTGTCTGTCAGTTTGTCATATTGCAGTGGTTTGCATGTTGCTGTGAGGCTGGAGGCTGTGCTACTGGTGTTTCAAATGCCAGCAAGGTTGCCCATGGTGGACAGGTTTCAGTGGAGCTTCAAGACTGAGACAGACTTGGAAGAAGGAAGAGGTCATCCACTTCTCAAAGAATTGCCCAGGGAAAACCCTATGAATACCAGAGAAATACTGTCTAATACATCACTGGACAATTTTATTAATAGCCCAGAATCATTGTCCAATACAGTGACAGAAGATGAGTCCCTCAGGTCAGAAGGCACTCAAACTACCACTGGGAAAGAGGTGCCTCATCAGAGTAGAACCAATCTTAATGATACGGATAAAGTAAAGGTTTCGGGACCTCCATTTGCTGATGTGGCATGACTCAAACTCAGGAGAAACAGCTGCAAACATCCATTAATAATCGCAACATGGAATGTACAAAGTGTGAATCTAAGAAAATTGGAAGTTGTCAAAAATGAAATGAAATGCACAAAGATTGATATCCTAAGCATTGGTTGGTTGGTATGTGCCATTGAGTCGGACCCGACTCATAGCAACCCCTCCTTGGGTTTCCGAGGCAGTAGCACTACAGAAGTAGATTGCCCCATCTTCCTTCTGAGGAGTGGCTGGTAGGTTTGAACCGCCAGCCTTCTGGTTAGCAGTCAAGTGCCTTAGGCACTATGCTACCAGAGCTCCTAGGCATTAGTGAGCTGCAATGGACTGGTTTTGGCCATTTTGAATCAGACAACCATATGATCTACTATGCTGGGAATGACAAAATGAAGAGGAATGGAGTGGCATTCATCATCACAAAGAATGTTTCAAGATCTATCCTGAAGTACAATACTGTCAGTGATAGGATAATATCCACATGCCTACAAGGAAGGCCAGTTAATACTATTATTATTCAAATTTATGCACCAACCACCAAAGCCAAACATGAGGAAATTGAAGATTTTTACCAACTTCTGCAGTCAGAAATTGACCAAACATGCAATCAAGATATGTTGATTATCACTGGCGACTGGAATGCAAAAGTTAGAAACAAAGAAGAATCACTGGTAGTTGGAAAATTTGGCTTTGGATAGAAATAACACTGGAGATCACAGGATAGAATTTTGCAAGACCTACAACTAACTTATTCATTGCAAATACCTTTTTTCAACAACACAACTGGTGGCTATACATGTGGACTTCACCAGATGAAGTGCACAGGAATCAGACTGACTACATCTGTGGCAAGAGGCCATGGAGAAGCTCAGTATCTTAAGCCAAAACAAGGCCAGGAGCTGATTGTGGAAAGACCATCAAAAGCTCATATGCAAGTTCAAGTTGAGGTTGAAGATAATTAAAACAAGTCCATAAGAGCCAAAATATGACCTTGAATATATCTCTCCTGAATTTAGAACCCATCTAAAAAGTAGATTTGATACTTTGGACACTAATGACTGAAAACCAGAGGAATTGTGGGATGACAGCAAGAACATCATCCATGAAGAAAGCAAATGGTTGTTAAAAAGACAAGAAAGGAAGAAAAGACCAAAATGGGAAAAAGAAAAAAAAAAAAAAGACCAAAATGGATGTCAGAAGAGATATCCACTGTCCTTGAGTGGAAAGTAGCTAAAGCAAATGGAAGAAATGACAAGATAAAAGAGTTGAACTGAAGATTTCAAAGAACAGTTTGAGAAGACAAAGTCAATTATTATGATGAAATGTGCAAAGACCTGGAGTTAGAAAACCAAAAGGAAAGAACACACCTGGCATTTCTCAAGCTGAAAGAACTGAGGACAAAATTCAACCCTCATGTTTCAGTATTGAAAGATTCTGTGGGCAAAATAATGAGTGATGCAAGTAACATCAAAAAAAGATGGAAGGTATGCATAGTCACTGTACTAAAATGAACTGATGGATGTTCATCCATTTCAGGAGGTGGTATATGATCAAGAACCAATGGTATTGAAGGAAGAAGTCAAGGCTGTACTGAAGGAAGAAGTCAAGGCTGTACTGAAGGAAGTGGCAAAGAACAAGGCTCCAGGAATTGACAGGATACCCACTGAGATGTATAAAAACAGATATCGCACTGGAGACATTCACTCAGCTATGCCAGGAGATTTGGAAGAGAGCTACCTGGGCAACTGACTGGAAAAAAATTCATATATGTAACCATTTCAAAGAAAGGTGATCCCATAGAATGTGGAAATTATTGAACAATATCATTAATATCACTCAAATAAAATCTTACTGAAGATAATTCAAAACTGATTGCAGCAGTATATCGACCAAGAACTTCCAGAAATGCAAGCTGAATTCAGAAGAGGACGTGCAACGAGGGATATCATTGCTGATGTCAGATGGGTCTTGGCTCAAAGCAAAGAGTACCAGAAAGATGTTTACTTGTGTTTGATTGACTATGCAAAAGCATTAGATTATGTGGATCATAACAAATTATGGATAACATTGAGAAGAATAGGAATTCCCGAACACTTAATTGTACTCATGAGAAACCTATACTTAGACCAAGATGCTGTCATTCGAATAGAACAGGGGGATACTGCATGGTTTAAAATCAAGAAGAGAGTGTGTCAGAGTTGTATCCTTTCACCGTACTTATTCAATTTGTATGCTGAGTAAATAATCCAAGAAGCTGGACTATATGAAGAAGTACATGGCATCAGGATTGGAGGAAGAATCATTAACAACCTGCTATATGCTGACAACACAACTTTGCTTGCTGAAAGAGAAGATGACTTGAAACACTGATGAAGACTGAAGAATACAGTCTGCAGTGTGGCTTACATCTCAATATAAAGAAAACAAATCCTCTCAACTGGACCAATAAACAGCATCACAATAAATGGAGAAAAGATTGAAGTTGTCATAGACTTCGTATTACTTGGTTCTACAATCAACACCAATGGAAGCAGCAGTCAGGACATTAAATGACGTACAGCACTGGGCAAATCTGCTGCAAAAGACCTCTTTCAAGTGCTGAAGAGCAAAGATGTCTCCTTGAGGACTAAGGTGTGCCTGACATACGGCACGGTATTTTCAATCACCTCATATGCATGTAAGAGCTGGACAGTGAATAAGGAAGACTGAAGAAGAGTCTATGCTTTTGAATTGTGGTGTTGGCAAAGAACACTGAAAGTACCATGGACTGCTAAAAAAAAAAAAACTACAAATCTGTCCTGGAAGAAGTGCAGCCGGAATGCTTCTTGGAAGCGACAATGGCCAGATTTCGTCTCACATACTTTGGTCATGTTGTAAGAAGAGACCATTCCCTGGAGAAGAATATCATGCTTAGTAAAGTGGAAGATCAAGGAAAGAGGGGAAGGCCCTCAACAAGATGGATTGATGCTGTGGCTGTGGCGATGGGCTCAGGTATAGAAGGGATCATGGAGCTGGCACAGGACTGGGCAGTTGTTTGGTTCTGCTGTGCATAGGGTCGCTATGAGTCAGAGACGACTCGACACCACCTAACAGCAACAACAAGTAGTTAAACCATAAAACCAAACTCACTGCCATCAAGTTGATTCTAACTCATAGAAATCCCATTGGATTTCCAAGGCTATATAAATCTTTATGGAAGCAGACTGCCTCATCTTTCTTCCAGGGAACTGCAGAAAAGATTATACCCTTTTAGAGAGGATGATTGGATTGGAGGCTGAAAGAGCTCCTTTGCACCAGAGAGGCCAAGGTGACTCTGAGATAAAACAAAGAAAACCTCATTAATCACACATGAGGCAGAGTCTATTACCTTGTCAGAGTCCATGCCAGAAGATCAGACTAGATAGAGCCAAAGGGAGAACAGTTCATAAGGCAATTCTTGCCTTCCCTCCTAGCAATCTCCAAACCAGTGAGCCAGAAGAGGGAGGGGAGGAAGAGTGTAGGAGTTGACTTAAAGCTTTAGCTAAAGGAAAAGTTAAGACCTGATTAAAGTTTTAATTGAACTCTACTGGCTTTTGTTTTGTTTTGTTTTTTAACTAAAAAATGTTCCGTAATTTATGGAATCTGCTTGACAAATCATGGAAGACCTACCTAGGAAGGAAGAGCTAATATATACTATAGTTGAGGACAGAGATGAAAGAAAACTAAAATATTTAATATTTGTACTCCACCAAGTTCATTCTAATCAAAAGTTAAACACAGAACTACCATATGATATAGCAATTTCACTCCTAAATATATACCCAAAAGACTGAAAACAGGGGCATACATAGACACATATACATGAATGTTCACTGCAGCACTATTGATGTTTGCCGAAAGGTGGAAACAAACAAAATGTCCACCAACAGATGAATAGGTAAATAAACTGTGGTATATAGATAGATACAAAGGAATATTTGCTGTTATTAGGTGCTGTCAAGTCAGTTGCAACTCATAGGACCCCATGTACAGCAGAATGAAACACTGCCCGGTCCTGCGCCATCCTCACAATCTTTGCTATGTTTGAGCCCATCATTGCAGACACTGTATTACTGAGCCTTAGAGAGAACTGGAGTCCTGATACATGCTACAAAAGGATGAACCTTGAAAACATTATGCTGAGTAAACTAAGTGAATCACAAAAAGACAACTATTGTATGATTTCAGTCATCTGAACTATCTAGAATAGGCAAATGTATGGAGATCAAAGTTTATTAATAGTTTCCAGGGCCAGGAGTGGTGGTGGTGATACGGGGAGTCATTGTTTAGGAAGCATTGAGCTTTGTTTATGGTGATGAAAAACAGCTATCAGTGATGGTTGCACAATATGTTTGATGCAATTGATGTCACTAAATTGTATATGTGAAAAACAGAATTGTTTTATATATACATATACATTGACAATAATAAAAAATGCAGAAATTAGGATGAAAACAAAACTTGGAAATAAAATTCTTGACTTTGAAAGAAATATACTAGTGAAAATCTTTCATGAGAAAAGAGTTTATTCTGTTCAAGAGATTATTTTCAAATAGGTATTTTTCTTGGGTTAAAGGTCTACAACTTTCATCTTTTTCTCAAGGAATTAGGTGACCCAATAAAAGGAAAGAATGTGTTGTGATGCATTGTTAAAAGAGAGGAGGGCTCCAGAGAAAACCCAGTAGCACGCCAATATTAAAGGATCACGAATAGAAAGAGGAGCCAGTAAAGTCTGAAAAAATCAGAAGAGTGAAGCCAAAGGACAGTTTCAAGAAGGAAGCAATTCTACAGTGATTCATGCTGCATAAATGCCACCTGAGTGATCCCAAGCCCAACAGCCTATAAATACAAATCAGATGATATTAATCTTCAAACTTCTCAGGTAAAAAAACCAATCCATATAATTGCTGTCACTCTTTCCCCCTAAAGTCTCTGTAGTCATTTTTATAAGCCCTTCAATAGAATGCTTTTTCTCTGCTGCCCCTCCATGCCCCAATGCCCTATACAAAAAATCCTGAATGAACTAAAAAGACTGGATTTCATTTTTTCCATCCTGCTGTGAAATCACATTGCCTACTCTACAAAAATGAGGATTATGATTATAGTAGAGATTACTAGATCCCTCTCAATATCTTTCTTTAAAAAAAAAAAAAAAAAAAAAAGACCCAGGGCCAGCAAGAATAAAGACCACCTAATTTAACTTTCCTTGAAGCTAAGTATGTGGCCATGTGATTAGGTTCTAGCAAATGGATTGTGAGCAGAAGCAGTGTATGCAACTCCCAGAATGTTATCTTTTTCTTTCCTTTCTTCCTGCTGGTTGGAATATGGATGCTGGAGTTAGAGCAGCCATCTTGGACCATAGGTGACCTTGGAAATGAGGCTGCCACAGAAATTGCCGTTGAGATATACCTCCCAGCTCTCCCTCCAGTGAAGGCTGCTTAGAATGATGACAGTAGACAGCTTACAGTTCTGCCCCTTCAGGGATTTCTTCAGCTGCAGAGAACGACCTTGATCAAGGTCTCAGTTATGCCAGGCTGGCCACAGTCAGGGGGCAGGTCAATATGGGTATATAAAAGTCTGGTCATTTTGATCCAACACAAGACAACTCTGGAGGATCGTTCTAGATCCAACTTCCCATGGGGTTGGCCACGACTATCATTGGGCTGCTTCACAGCTTGACTTCTCCCTTTGCCCATACTGGCTTCCTTCCTCAGGCACTGGCACCAAGAGTTCTCTTTATTAAATACCCTGCATGATAAGCTGTGTCTCAGAGTTCATTTCCTGGAAACCCACCTGCACTATCCCACACAGTAAAGCAACTAGAGAGGAGGAGGCTGAGTCTCTGAGGACTTCATGGAGAAAAGTTGCCATGCCAGTCTTGAACTATCTGTATGGAGACTAATTGTGAAAGAGAAGTAGCTTCTAATGTGTTTTAGCCATTGTTATTTTGAGTTTCACTGTTAAACCGCTAAATGATTAACTCATTGTAAGATTAAGATAAGTAAAATAATGTAACTTTTTGAGAATGTTTCTGGTTGATATAAACTGTTCAATTGCAGAAAAGAAAATTAGAGAAAGAGTGAAAGGGAAGAAATGAGCATTGTGGTGCACATACAGGTTGTTCACTGATTGTGATCCCTCCACAAACGCTGCAGTCATCGATCGGAGCCAGAACACACAAGACGCTCCCAGAGCATCAGCACGTGGAAAGTAGATGGCAAATGATAAATAGAAATCAATGTTCACTCTTAAATAACAGGTTCATGCTGGAAAGTCAATATTTACTCTTATGTCACTGTGTGGGCATGTCTTAGGTGTCAGCAAGTGTGCTGGTGTGGGCATGTCTTAGGTGTCAGCAGGTGTGCTATGGTTTAAGTACTGGATTCATGATGCCAGCCCAGGTCAGGTGCGGTCTGACTACTCCCTTTTGCCCTGCTGAACCCTCTTCTTGGCTGGTTCTGCCACATTTGCTGCTGGTCCAGCTCTCACCCAGCAACCTCCCTTCTAGGTTGGGTGACGACCCTGGATAATGTCAAGGCAACTCTCCAAGCAGAACCACTCTGAGGGCAGACACAGGTTTTTCCATGCCTCTGCAGGCAGACCTCCTGAGCTTCAGACAGGCTCCCTGAACCTCGGATGGGGTTTCTGCCACTTCCCAGGCCCAGTCGTGAGCTCGGCTGGTTGCTGTTCTGTCACCGCCCTAAGCAGGTAACAATGCTCCTCAGCCCACTCCTCTCAGCCTGCTGTGCTGTCACTTCTGATTCTGATTTTCCTAGCCTCTGCTGCTATTTCTCCCAGCTCTGCCTTGTACCTGGTTCAGGTTTCTGCTGCTTCTGGTGCTTCTGATGAATTTCCAATCTCGTATTCCCCAGGCTGCCTGCTACTGCTATTTAATCTAACACTGGAAACTATCTACCCTACCAGAACTCCTGATCTCCCTCATCCTGCTCTTCTTATTTTTTCCTATATTTCTATCACACTCTAATATATATTACTATATGACCTAGTAGGGGGCCTGGTGGTCCAGCAGTTAAAGCATTTGGTTGCTAACCAAAAGGTTGGCAGTTGAAACCCACTAGCTGCTCTGTGGGAGAAGGTTGAGGCAGCTTGCTTCCGTGAAGATTTACAGCCTTGGAAATCCTATGGGGCAGTACTGTTGCTGTGAAATGGAATCAACTTGATGACAGTGGGTTTGTTTGGTTGGTTGATTGGTTTATATGACCTTGTTACTTATTAAACAAAAACTCACTGCCATCAAGTTGATTCTGACTCAGCAACCCCCATTGGGTCTCTGAGGCTATAAATCTTTATGGAAGTAGATTGTCTCATTTTCCTTCCATGGAGCACCTTTATTATTACATTTTTAGTAATTTTCTTTCTTCCTCACTAGGATGTAAGGTCCATGAGGACAAGAATATTTGTTTTGTGCACTGATGCATCCCACATACCTACAATAATGCCTAATACATTGCAATATTCAATAATATTTTTTTTTGCATTAATGCATGAGTGAATGAAAATTCTCTTAGGAGAATTTTGCAGATCTTCACTCTTCAGATCTCAACTCCAAAAAGAGTTTGGAAAGAATTCATTGATAGTAGATTTACTAGGTATCATATATTCAATATTATTCAATAACAAAAACTTGGTCATGAATTTTTATAGAATATTTTACATCCCTCCTTTTATAGTTTATATTCATTAACACTTTCAGACACACACAACTCTAAATATTATGGTGCCTTATTTCTTCTCAAATGAGGCTTATGGTTTCTGTTCCAATGAGATGACCATTGAAAAGAGATTTTTCCCTAGACTAAGAAACTTAGAAAATGCTAACCTGAAATTCTCAAGAGTGGTGATTTAGGGCAGTTTGCTGGGTTACATTATAGGGTACAGTTACTTCTGACAGGAACTGTCTGTTCTCAATTCATGGCAACTGACTTGTTGGAGACTTTGTTTTGCTTCATATTACCAGTGTGTGAAAGAGGTCTGTATTTGTAAGGTTTCAGGAAGTTTCCTTTGAAGTCAGCACTCCAATAAAAACATGAACTAGATCACTGAGAGCCCATGAAGTTAACCCAAGGATTTATATCTGTAGTTCTGAATCCTTGGGGGACTTTCCTCTCCTGGGAAAGCACCCACTTTTTTGCCATCTGTCTTAAGAGTTAGTGAAAGTTAAGCAAATGTCAATATGTGAATTATATTATCATACTTCAGTATAATTCAAGCCAATTATTTTTTTTTCAAAAAGCAAAGAAAAAATTCTAAACTATTTCTAAGTAAATAAGTAACTAGACAATGACTAAAATATTAACAGTTTTTAATAATGGTTAGTGAGAATAGCCACTCCTCGGAAAGAAGGTTGGGCAATCTATTTCCCTTGTGATAGTGCCTCAGAAACACAAGGAGGGGTCACTATGAATCGGATCTGACTCAATGGCAGTGAGTTTGGTTTGTTTTTTAGAGTGAGAATTCAAATGTTATTTTCTTTTTATTTTTACATTTTTGTATGTTAATAATTTCAAAGAGAGAGAGAGATAATCGACCACTGAAGTTCTTTTGTATCCCTGGAGCAATGTTCCCTTCAATCAATCTTACTATCCATCACTCATTCATGTTATGTGAAGCAAATTGACTTTAAAATGTAATTTAAAGAACATCAAACTTAAGCTCCAAATGGAGATTATCTTTGGGCAACTCTTCTATCCTTCCAAGATATTGTTCTGTAGTAAATATTGAATATTTGTTAAAAGAAAGATTACCTTCTCTAAACATGTATTAAGAAGAATCCAGGGGAGACCTAGGTGGTACAGTCATTAAGCACTCTGCTGCTAACCAAAAGTTCAGTGGTTTGAACCCACCAGCCACTGGGTGGGAGAAAGATGAGGCAGTCTGCTTCCATAAAGATTTACAACCTTGGGAACCCTAAGTGGCAGTTTTACTCTCTTCTGTAGGGTCAATATGATTCAGAATCTACTCAATGGCAATTTATTTTGTTTAATAAGAATCACGTTTTTAAAACCCAGTAAGTCCCATCTTGACCATGTGGCTTTTTACCTGCCCCAAACTGGTTTTCAACGAAACTTGATTGTTGTTGTTAGGTGCCGTCAAGTTGTCTCCGACTCATAGCGACCCCATGCACAGCAGAACCAAACACTGCCCTATCCCGCACCAGCTCCACGATCCCTGCTATACTTGAACCCATCATCGCAGACACCGTGTCAATCCATCTCATTGAAGGCCGCCCCCTCTTTCGTAGACCCTCCACCCTACCAAGCATGACATTCTTCTCCAAGAAATGGTCCCTTCTGACAACATGACCAAAATAGGTGAGACGAAGTCTGGCCATTCTTGCTTCCAAGGAGCACTTCGGGTGCACTTCCTCCAGGACAGATCTGTTAGTTCTTTTAGCATTCCATGGTACTTTCAGCATTCTTCGCCAGCACCACAATTCAAAAGCATCAACTCTTCTTCCGTCTTCCTTATTCATTGTCCAGCTCTCACATGCATACGAGGCAATTGGAAATATCATGGCTTGTGTCAGGCGCACCTTAGTCCCCAAGGAGACATCCTTGCTCCTCAGCACTTGAAACAGTTCCTTTGTGGTTGACTTTCCCAATGCTACACATCATCTAATGTTCTGACTGATGCTTCCATTGGCATCGATTGTAGAACCAAGCAACATGAATTCTTTGACAACCTCAATCTTCTCTCCATTTGTTATGATGCTGCTTATGGTCCAGTTGTGAGGATTTTTGTTTTCTTTATATTGAGACATAATCCATACTGCAGACTGTATTCTTCAACCTTCATCAGTAAATGTCAAGTCATCCTCACTTTCAGCAAGCAAAGTTGTATCGTCTGTGTTGAAACTTGATTACTATCATGGAATAGATACTCAGAAAGTCATTAAGGAGTAATAACTGGAAGCTGTTTTCATTCCATCTAGGAATCTTCAGCTGAGTCTCTCCACAGTTAGAATCTCAGGGAAGGTTCTCTTATTGCTTTATCTACCATCTTCTGATGTTTTGACTTTAATTATTTTCTCAAACTCTTTGCATGTAATACAGACTTCACTTATTCCTTGTCCTCAAAAACAATAAATAGTAAAAAAAATAAATCGCTCTTTGGCCTATTCATAAAAAGCATTTGATGATTCACAAATCAGCTTCTGAAATATTCCTACAGTGGATAATGGGGGTCACTGTCCAGATCCATCTTTAAGACCAAAGCACTCATATCTCTAGTTGTAGGCTGTTGGCTACTGAAGGCTCACAGTTGAGTTCCTATTAAGGAATTGCCACTATCCCTTCCAATCTCCACCTCCTCTCCCACAAAACCAAAAAAAAAAAAAAAGCCACCTACTGCCCTCAAGTTAATTCCAAATCATGGTAACCTTGTAGGACAAAGTAGAGCTGCCCTGTAGGGTTTCCAAAGCTATAAATCTTTAAGGAAGCAGACTGCCTCAACTTTCTCCTGCAGAATAGCTATTGGATTCAAACCACTGAACTTTTTAATTAACAGTCAAATGCCTTAACCACTGTGGCACCAGAGCTCCTTCTTCTCCCCTATGCACCTGCCTCCCCCCAAATAACTGCCCTTGAGTCACTTCCAACTCATGGTAACCTGATGTGTGTCAGAGAACTACACATCTTAGGGTTCTTCAATGACTGTCATCTTTTAGAAACAGATCTCAGATCTTTCTTCTAAGGCACCCCTGGATGGATTCAAACCACCAACTTTTTGGTTAGCAGCTGAGCATTTAACTATTTGTACCACCCAAGAATTCTGTTTACCTCCCAACCCCCTGCCTAAGAAAGCTGCCTCATGCAAGATCCATTGTTCCCCCAGGAGTACTCATATCTAAAAGCTGTCCCACGTGCAGGAGTACAAAGGCTCCCTTGTCTCCATTTGGGGCAACTTTTAAGGGACAGTCTAGCTCTAAAGCTACCCATGGAATTGGTGGAGGCCTTTGTTATCATTCCATCACAGTTTAACTTCTCCTTCTGTTTCTTTCAAACTCCTATAGGTATTAATTCCAAGACAACTTCCCAGTAAATTTCCTATGTACTAATTGCCATTTCACTGTGTCCTAGGAAACCTAACCTGTGATAAATCTTTTGTTACACTCAAACCACCACATTCAGTTATCATTTAAAAATCTAAAATTTTGATGATGACTTATGTATTAGTCATGGTAGGCTAACTGCTATAACACACAATTCCAATTGTTAATGGGTTAAACCGATAAAAAATTGCTTCTTATTCATTGCACAGTGTATTGTTGTTTAATGAGGAAAGAAGTAGTATGGCAGAAGCTCAGTTCCACGTAACCCAGACTCCATCCATCTTTTGGCTCCACCCTCTTCTAAATCCTCAGAGTTCTGTCCTTCTGGCAGATGAGGAAAGAATGTAAGAAACTTGCATGGGAGTTTTGATGGTCCAGAGGGCACATTCAACTTTACTAATATATCATTGACCAGAACTCAGTCATATGACCTTGTTAAGTCGGGGGGGCGGGGGGGGTGGGCCTTAAGAGCACTAGCAGTCTCTGCTACCCATTTATAAAATACTTACAATCTTCAAATCTTCCATTTTCCATGATCTGTAACATTCCTGTACCACCCCTAACTTGTAAGGACTGAGGCATGGTCTCTCTGCTTCAACAAAATTCTCTGTAGTCTTTATTTCTTTTCTTTTTTTATTTTTTTAAATATATATCTTTAGAAAACAAGGACTTTAAAGAAAAACAGAACCAAAATATCATTATCATATGTAATAAAACAGTCTATGTGCACATTTACCTGATTTTCCCCCCAAGTTTTTCTCTGTAGTTTTAATTCATGGACAGACAGTTAGTGATAGTTATGCCACTGTAATTGGTCATGTCACTGCTGCACATAAACCTTCCCAAAACTTCTGAAAGATTCTTCTTTTTTCACTACTCTTATGATTTTGTCACAATTACAGCCATGCTGTAAATGAAGTTCAAAATCATAAACAAAACTTTTTCCTTCATGGATGATGCTCTGAGACCAGCTGGTGGTTTAACTGTGTTTTCTTTTCTACAGACAGTCTACATCAATTTACTTTGCTTTTACCCTTATAGACATAGTACTGGGGCCACTCTCCCTACTGTCTCTTCAGGATTCATATGATTTACAGGAAAAAGCTATCACATCTTCAGAAAAACTACTTTTTCAAAAAGATTTTTCAAATTTTCAAGTTCAAAAATAAGGATATATGTTTACTCAATGATTTATTTCAAATAGCATTTTATATCTTCAGATTGTATATGGGATATTATATAAAAAGGGGGTTGCTTTCAAAAATTAAAATTTAAATATTTTTTACATCTTCAAATGCATCATAATTCCCATCAAGAGGTTAGAAAATAAACTGAAATTATTCATTCACGCTGCTTTATATTTTTGGCACCATCTCTCTTAGTAAATAATTTATAAAATGAAGCTTAAAATTTTCTGAAAATATTCCTAGAAGCTGACTTGTAATATATCTACTAACGAGACACTTTTAAATTCTATGAAAGATTTCATAATCCTATGGAAAATTGCACCTTAGTGACTTCAAATTCTGCCTTTAAATCTGTAAAGCCCAAACAAATTAAAACCTTAACCTGAGATCCATTTATTGTATCAACATCTTTAACTATATGACACATATAACTAATAATGTCCCACAGAGCTCAGGACAATACTGATATCCATAAATGCCAAGGTACTTGTATTAGTTGGGATTTTTTATTGTAGGTGGCAGAAAACTCAAGTTAAGTTTCTGAAACAAGTGAATGTATGCATTATTTTGCTGAAAATATCAAAGGTAGATCTGACTTCAGATGAGCTTTCATTTAGTCCAGCAGCTTAAGAATTAGGACAAGTATCCAATTTCTCTGTCTCAATTTCTTGGCTCTGTTTCTTTCTTCAAAGTTGGCTCTATTTTTACCAGGCCCTCTCCTTGTGGCCACAAAATGGCTGTTAACAACTTTGGAGTTACTTTCTTCCAGGACCATTTTCTAGCGGAAAAGAGTTTGCTTTCCCAACAATTCAAACCAATTCTGAGAATTTAGACCCTGCATCTTATTAGCCTGGAATGGATCATGTTTCCATCTAGTAACTGACATCCATAACACCTATCCTTGGAGCTGTTGAAGGAGGGATCAACTACAGCTAAATGATATGATTGAGAAAGTCAAGTACTATTAGGAAGAGAGAGGGGATTACTGGGAAGGCAACTATTCACTACAATACTAAATCCAAAGTGACTGACTTGGGCTTTCTTCTAGGATAAAGTACAAAGAGTAATACAAACCAAAACACCCAACCCACTGCCATCAAGTTATTCTGACTCATTTTTGCTTTATATGCTGTTAAGACAAACTCTGAAAGAGATTTTAGGTGAAGATATACTTTACTGAACTTTTATTGCAGGTAAATAACTTCTTCTCATGATACCAAATGTAGTTGTAGAATGTCATGGTACCACCACTTGGTGATAGTAAACTAGAACATTAGATTCCTGCAAAATCTTGCCATCAGAAGAATATGTTCTTTAATATCTTTCTCTAACTTACAAGTTATCTATAGACCTTTCAGCTTCCATCTTGCCTTGTTCTTGCTTCCCAAACTACTGATGTACATCAGAAATATTTCAATATCCTACAATGACAATCATATCCATTTTTAAGAATCAAACAGCTGCAAACAGCACTCTCCTTTATCCTGTTTTATACGTAATAAAGTTCTCTTCTTGGTACCTTTTATGTCTGTTTTTTTTTCATCTCCTACTGCCACCCTACTAATCCATACTTGAATAATTTCATACCTGGACTTCTCATGAATCTTCTAGCTGATTGTTCTGATGCAAGAATTGTCTCCCTCCAAACTATTTGCCATAAGACTTCTGGTTTGTAGTCAAATGTCTTAGGTACTACACCACCAGAGTTCCCATAATACTTCTAGACTAGTATAATTTAAATAACTATGCACCAAACAACCAACCGATTGCTGTCAAGTCAATTCCAACTCATGGTGACCCCATGTGTGTCAGAGTAGAACTCTACTCCATAGGATTTTCAATGACTGTGATTATTTGGAAATAGATAGCCAGGCCTTTCTTCCAAGGTGCCACTGACTAGATTCAAACTGCCAACATTTCAGTTAATAGGTGAGCACAATAACCATTTGTACCACTCAGGGACTCCTTAAATAATTATTGTTTGTTTCTGTTGGTAGGTGCCATCGAGTCAGTTCTGATTCATAGCAACCCTGTATACAACTGAAGAAAATATTGCCCAGTCCTGCTCTATCTTCAGAATTGTTGCTGTTTGAGGCCAATGTTGCAGCTACTGTGTGGCTTCAACCCAATGAAAGTCTGTTTTTTTTCACTGACCCTCCACTTTACCAAGCATGGTGTCCTTCTTCAGGGACTGGTTCTTTGTGATAATATGTCCAAAGTACCTGAGACCAAGTCTTACTATCCTCATGTCTAAGGAGCATTCTGGCTGTACTTCTTCCAAGACAAATTTGTTCATACTTCTGATAGTCCTTGGTATATTTAATATTCTTCACCAACACTGTAATTCAAAGGCATTGATCCTTATTTGGTCTTCTTTATTCATTTCCCAGCTTTCACATGCATATGAGAGAATTGAAAATAACATGATGGCTTGGGTCACATACACCATACTCCTCAATATGACTTATTTGCTTTTTTTTTTTTTTAACACATTCAAGAGGTCTTTTGCAGCAGATTTGCCCATCGCAGTACATCATTTGACTTCTTGAGTGCTGCTTCTATGGGTGTTATTGTGGATCCAAGTAAAATGAAATCCTTGGCAATTTCAATCTTTTCTTCATTTACCATGATCCTGCTTATTGGTCCAGTTGTGAGGATTTTTGTTTTCTTTATATTGAGGTGTCTTTGATCTTTATCAGTAAGTGCAAGTCTGCTTCACTTTCAGCAAGCAAGGTTGTATCATCTGCATATTGCAGGTTGTTAATAAGGCTTCCTTCAATCCCGATGGCATGTTCTTCTTGATATAATCCAGTTTCTCAGATTATTTGCTCAGCATAGAGATTGAAAGTTTGGTGAAAGGAAGCAGCCATGATGCACACCTTTCCTGATTTTAAACCATGAAGTACCCCTTGTTCTGTTCAAATGACTGCCTCTTGCTCTATGTACAGGTTTCTCAAGAGCACAATTAAGTGTTCTGGAATTCTAATTCTTCAGAATTCTATCCATAATTTGTTATGATCCACATAATCAAATACCTCTGCATAGTCTGAAAAACACAGGTAAACATCTTTCTGGTATTCTTTGCCTTGAGCCAAGATCCATCTGACAACAGCTATGATATCCCTTGTTCCACGTCCTCTTTTGAATCCTGCATGAATTTCTGGCAGTTCCCTGTGGATGTACTACTGCAACCATTTTTGAATTATCTTCAGCAAAATTTTACTTTCATGTGATATTAATGATATTGTTCAATAATTTCTGCATTCCATTGGGTCACCTTTCTTTGGAATGGGCACAAATATGAATGTTTTTCAGTCAGTCAGCCAGGTACTTGTTTTCCAAATTTCTGGGCATAGATGAGTATGGACTTGCAGCATTGCCTCTGTTGGTTGGAATAACTATAATAACTATAGCAACTATTTTTCAAAGACCTATTTTGTGCCAGGTATTTTACAGCTCTACCATCATTTTATTTAAACTTTATAAAAACCCTATGACATAGATATTATCCTCATTTTATACATGAGAAAATTGGGACTCAGAAAAGTTAATAACTTGCCCAAGGCCACACACATAAGAAGCAGCAAAACTGGTATTTGAAACCAGGTAAGTCATACTTCAAAGTTTTTGCTCCTTCCATCACATAATGATGCTACTCTCTGACTTTATGTTATTCTTGTTCTCAAAGAAGTAGGTCCTTACTTATTCCCTTATTAAAGGTAAATATATCTGCATGGCTGTCAAGGCCTCTGTCATTATACTCTACCTGAAGATTTTTCCAATTAATACATCTCTCATCGTATCTGCATCTTCAACTTCCCTCCTGTAAACTGACCATGTTCATTACCCTGTACTTTTGAGAAAAAAAAATTGATTATAAAAATAATACTAATTTTAAGTTCAAGCAATATAAAAGTGACAAAAGTAGAAAATTGAAGTCCACCACATTTGGAGTGAGAATTAGGGATGAAATAGAGGTTATGACATCTGAACAGTGATTTTTACATTTTGACTGGGCTGTCCTATGTCAGAATGGTTGCATCAGAGTGGCCAGATAAAAATATGCTTTATTTGCTTTCTTTCTGCTCTGTGCTTATTTATATTTCAGTCATCTTTTATGGTCTAGATGAAGTCACACCTCTTGACCCTTACTCCTTTTTAAAATATCCCCTGAACTTTGATGCCCACAAATAAAACACATAATTAAGCACCAGGAAGTCTTCCCTAATTGCTCCAGTTCTCATCGATTTTCCCTCTACTCTGTACTTAGAGCTTGTACCGCACAATTTAACACTTAATTACATATTGCTTATATTGTTTGCTATTGTTCCTAGTGTGTTAATATAGATGACAAGGATGTGGGTGGGATTGGATTATGGGGACCAAGACTAGGGCGTGGATTTACAGTCATGATACAGTGATGAGTACAAGGGCAGCTATGGAGACAACTAACCCTGGGAAATTATAGTAAATTGGGTTATCAATTTAGAGCAGGGGTCTGGAGCAAGTCCTGAACCTAGGTTTATAACTGAACTTGAAATCAAAACAAGGTAATAGGTTAAAGCCAAGAATTTGGTTAAAGATCTGAAAATCCACAGAAATGAAAAAGGGTGGGGCAGGGTGTGGATTAAAAACAAAAGTGATGATGGTATAGTATGCTTAGTTCAAACCCTGTGTGACACATAACTGAAGTATAACACCAAGAGCATCAAAGTAACATCAGAAATTGCTTAATTTTACCAAAATTGTAAATATGCCTATCATGTGGCTTAGCTATTTCAGATTTAGGCAGTTATCCTGAAGAACTTCTCAAACAACTGCATAACATCTATGTACTCCACATTGTTAATAAAAATAAAAAATAAAATGTAAACAAGCCAAATATCCATTCACAAATGCCTCTTTGCTTATACCTTCTACTAATATCCACACACACAATAAAATAATAGCCAGTGTTTAGAAAGGAGATAGCATGGAAACAGTTCCAAAATATATTTTAAGAACTTTCAGGAGAGTATATACAGCACAATGTCTTTAAATATAAAAATTATGGAAGTACAATTATAGATATCTAATTGACTTGAATGTAAAGAGTTTTTCTAAAAGAAATTTTAAAAATGTTTTTTAAAGCATCATCCTCTGATAATGCTTGTGATAAATAGAAAATCACTGCGAGTGTATGCTAAAAATATATTTTTCTGAACTTTATGCTATATACACTCAATCTGAATCTCTGATGCTGAAGCCCAGAAATCTGTATAATACAATCACCCCAAAAGAAAACCTTGTGTTCCATAAAGCTTGATAATTGCTGCTGTAATATAGTACTTAATAGTGGCTACTCCCAGGAAGTGGAATTTGGAGGGCAAGGAGGGTTTCCTTTTCCATTTTATTTTATTCTTTTCTGTATTCTTAAAATTTGTATGATCATTTATTACATTTAATAATCTACATCCTCTAGAAATTTTTGAATATTAGAAGAAAAGACTGAAACATTAGATATTAATTTCCTGGGTCATATAAATGAGGAGACATGTTATCAATTTAGTTCATTCAGGAGAAGAAAAGACTATCAAATCAAGGTCTATGAATCTGACACTATATAAAGAAGAATTATAGAACTTTTCCTTTGTTTATTCACCAAATAGCATTAAGTATTTGTGTGCAAGGTACTGTTCCATGTGCTAAAGATACAGGAAAAACAAGGTTCATATCTTCAAGGAGCTTACTTTAGAGTGAGGGAGGAAGCAATCAAAAGTTGGTGGTTTGAACCCACCAGCACCTCTGCAGAAGAAAAGACCTGGGAATCTGCTCCAGTAAAGATTAAATCCATTGTCGTTGAGTAGATTCTGACTCATAGCTCAGGACCTACTCTGTCATATAGGGTTGCTATGAGTCACAATCTACTCTATGGCACACCAAAACAATATGGCTATTACAAATTGTAAGTGTGTAGATTATAAAAAGACACCAAAAGAGTAAAAAGAAATAAAGCCAAACAAAAAAATAAAGAAAGAAATCTTTTAACAGAGAACTAAATCTATGATGTGACAACCCAAGTTTGTAATATATTTACACTATTGTAAAATGCATTTACTCTGTCCTATATATGCTCCAGGAGCTCTGGTAGCATAGTGGCTAAGACACTTGCCTGCTAATCAGACGGCTGGTGGTTCAAACCCACCAGCCACTCTTCGGAAGAAAGGTTGGGCAATCCTACTTCCGTAGTGATACTGCCTCGGAAACCCAAGGAGGGGTCACTATGAGTCGGGGCCGACTCGGCAGCACATAACAACAACAACAACAATATATGCTCCATTGATGCCATGTAAACTGTGTTTTCTTTAAACAAGGAATTCAAAAGCCATAAAAGTTCAGTATGTACATTAACAAAGACTAGGAAACAAAGCAGTGTCTTAGAGTTTAATACGTATCGGAAACTTTGCTTTCTGTACAGTTGCTTAAATTCATAACAAAATAATCAAGCACTATCTGTCCTCTTAGGAGCTCTGCTAACGTAGTAGGTAAGGCATTTGGCTGCAAACCAGAAGGACAATGGTTCAAACCAACTGCTCCACAAGAGGAAGATGTGGCAATCTGCTTCCATAACGATTTACAGCCTTGGAAACCCTGTGGGGGTTGCTGTGAGTCAGAATCAATCCAATGTCTGTGGGTTTTGTACTTTTAATATAAATCTAAGTCCAAAATGGACTTTAAAGGCTTTGTACTTTAGCTCTCTTTCAACAGCCTACATTAAACACAATCCTAGGCCCTATCAAAGTTTTAGTGAAAGAATCATAATAAAGTTGGGCCAGGGAAACAATCAATCATTCAATCAATGACTATATAGTGCCCAGCCCCTAAGTGGCAAATATGTAGAAAATATTGTACTGTGGGAATTCAGAGGTAATCAGTAGTTCTCAACATGTGTGTGTATACCTCAGAATCTCCTGATGAGATTTTAAAATAATAATAATTTATTGTGTTTTGGGGTTTAGGTTCCCATTAAACAATGTCTACACAAGTTCTCCAGTGACATTGGTTACATTATTCACAATGTATGAACAATGTATTCTCATTATTTCTGTTGATGGTGTCCCATTTCCATTAATCTAGATTACCTGCCCCCTTATGCTCTCATCTTTGTTTTAAATTAATCATTGGCTTTTTTTTTTATCTCAAATAGGTGATTTTTAAAGGAGCAGAGTATTTATGGGTAGTATCCATTATTTTTTGAGCCAATTTCCTATTTAACTACAAGGTGACATCAGGGATTAGTTTTGGTTCAAGATTTGAAGAATATCTCAGGACAACAATCTCAGGAATTTTCCAATTTCAACCAACCCAGTTGTTGTTGGTAGGTGCCATTGCATCAGTTTCGACTCATAGTGACATTATATACAACAGAACAAAACACTGCCCAGTCCAGAGACATCCTCACAATACTTGCCTTGCTTGAACCACTGTGTTGATTCATTTCACTGACTCTTCCCCTTTTTTGCTGACCCTTCATTTTATGTAGCACAATATCCTTCTTCAGGTACTGTAAACTTCTGACATGTCCAAAGTATGAGAGACAAAGTCTAGCCATTCTCACGTCTGGGAGCCTTCCTCAAAGACAGATTTGTTCATTCTTCTAGCACTCCAAGCTACATTCAATATTCTTCACCTACACCACAATTCAAATGCATTAATTCTCCTGTAGTTTTCCTTATTCATTACCAAGCTTTCACGTGCATATGAGGCTATTGAATATACCATGGGTTGGGTCAGGTGCACCTTAGTCTTCAAAGTGACATCTTTGCTCTTTAACAGTTTAAAGAGATCTTTTACAGACTTGTCCAATACAATATGTCATTTAATTTCTTGACCACTGCTTCCATGGATTTTGATTATGGGTCCAAGTAATATGAAATCCTTGACAACTTCAATATTTTCTCCATTTAGCATAATGTTGCTTATTGGTCCAGTTGTGAGGACTTTTGTTTTCTTTATGTTGAAGTGTAATTCATTCTGAAGGCCACAATCTTCATCAGTAAGTGTTTCAAGTCATCTTCACTTTCAGCAAGCAAGGTTGTGTCATCTGCATATTGCATGTTGTTAATGAGTCTTCTTCTAATCCTGATGTCATGCTCCTTTTCATACAGTCCAGCTTCTTTGATTATTTATTAAGCATAGAAATTGAAAGAAGTGTGGTGAAAGGACACAACCATGACTCACACCTTTCCTGATTTTAAACCACACAGCATACCCTTGTTCTGTTCGAACAACTGTCTCTTGGTTTATGTAAAGGTTTCTCATGAGCACAATTAAGTGTTCCGGAATTCCATTCTTCTCGTTTGTTATGATTCACAGTCAAATGCTATTGCATAATCAATAAAACACAGGTAAACATGTTTCAGGTATTCTGTGCTTTCAGCCAAGATTCATCCGACAACAATGATATCCTTCATTCCACATCCTCTTCTGAAATCAGCATGAATTTCTGGCAGTTCCCTGTCGGTGTACTGCTACAATTTTTAAATTATCTTCAGCAAAATTTTGCTTGCATGTGATATTAATGATAATTTGGTAAGTTCCCTATTTCTTAATCACTTTTCTATGGAATGAGCACAAATACAGCTCTTTTCCAGTTGGTTGGCCGAGTCTTCCAAATTTCTTGGCGTAGACCACTGAGCACTTCCAGTGTTACATCCAATTGTTAAAACAACTCAACTGGTATTCCTTGTCAATGTCTTCAGTGCAGCCTGGACTTATTCCTTCATATTGTAGGTTCTTGATCATATGCTACCCCCTGAAATGGTAGGACATCAACCAATTCTTATTGATACCATGACTCTTCATATTCCTTCCATCTTCTTTTGATATTTCCTGCATCATTCAATATTTTTCCCATACAGTCTTTAACATTGTAACCCGAGGCTTGGATTTTTTCCTCAGTTCTTTCAGCTTGACAAATGTCAAGTGTGTTCTTCCCTTTTGGTTTTCTAACTTGAGGTCTTTGCACACTTCATTTTAATACTTTACTTTGTCTTCTTAAGCCACCCATTGAAATCTGCTATTCTCTTTTACTTCATCATTTCTTCCATTTGCTTTAGCTCCTCTAAGTTCAAGAACAAGTTTCAGAGACTCTTCTGATATCCCTTTTGGTCTTTTCTTTCTATTCAATCTTTTTAATGACTTTTGACTTTCTTCATGCATGATGTCCTTGATATCATCCCACAACTTGTCTGATCTTCAATCATCTATATTCATTGCATCGAGTCTATTCTTGAGATGGTCTCTAAATTCAGATGGGATATACTCACAGTTGTATATTGGCTAAAATTGTTTTAATTTTCATCAGCTTCAACTTGAACTTGCACATGAGTAACTGATGGTCTCTGGCCTCTGGCCTGATTCTGACTGATTACACTGAGCTTCTCCACTGTCTTTTTCCACAAATTTAGTCAATTTGATTGCTGTGTATTACTTCAAGCAGAATCCACATGTACAATCGCTTTTTATGTTGTTGAAAAAAAATTTTCCAATGAATAAGTACTTGGTCTTGCAAAATACTATCATGCAATCTCCTGCATCATTTCTTTCACCAAGGCTACTTTTTCCATCTACTGATGATCCTACTTCTTTTGAATTCCAATCACCGGTAATTAACAAAGCATCTTGACTGTACATTTCATCAATTTTAGGCTATGGAAGTTAGCAAAAATCTTCAATTTTTTCATCTTTTGTATTAGTGGTTGGTAAATATTTTTAATAATAGTCATATTAACTGGTCTTCATTGGAGACAAGTAGTTATCATTCTGTCACTGACAGTTTGTATTTCAGGATAGAGCTTGAAATGCTTTTTGTAGCAATGATTAAGACATCGTTCCTCTTCCATTTGTAATTCCGGGTATAGTTGTTGTTGTTGTTGTTGTTGTTGTTATGTGCTGTTAAGTTGGCTCCAACTCATAGTGACCCTATGTACAACAGAACAAAACACTGCCCAGTCCTGTGCCAGCTTCACAGTCCTTGCTAAACTTGAGCCACTGTGTCAATCCATCTCCTTGATGCCTTTCGGCTTTTTCGCTGACCTTCCACCACCACGATATCCTTCTCCAGAGAATGGTCCCTCTGACAACATGACTGAAATAGGTGAAATGAAGTCTGGCCATTCTTACTTCTAGGGAGCATTCTGGCTGCACTTCCTCCAGGATAGATTTGTTAGTTCTTCTGTCAGTCCATAGGACTTTCAATATTCTTCATTGACACCACAACTCAAAAGCATCAACTCTTCTTCAGTCTTTCTTAGTCATTGTCCAGCTTTCACATGCATATGAGGTGATTGAAAATACCAAGGCTTGGGGAAGGCTCACCTTAGTCCTCAAGAGACATCTTTGCTCTTCAGAACTTTAAAGAGATCTTTTGTAACACATTTGCCCAGTGCAATACTTCTGGTTTCTTGACTGCTGCTTCCATTGGTGTTGACTGTGGAACCAAGTAATATGAAATCTTTGACAACTTCAATCTTTTCTCCATTTATTGTGATGCTGCTTATTGGTCCAGCTGTGAAGATTTTTGTTTTCTTTGTGTTGAGATGTAATCCACACTGCAGACTGTAGTCTTTAATCTTTATCAGTAAGTGCTTCAAGTCATCTTCATTTTCAGCAAGCAAGGTTGTGTCATCTGCGTATCACAGGTTGTTAATGAGTCTTCCTCAAATCTTGATGCCACGTTCTTCTTCACGTAGCCCAGGCTCTTGGATTATTTGCTCAGCATACAGATTGAATAAGTACAGTGAAAGGATAAACCCTGATGCACACCCTTCCTGATTTTAAATCACAGAATATTCCCGTTCTGTTTGAATGACAGCTTCCTCATCTATGTACAAGTTCCTCATGAGTACAATTAAGTGTTCTGGAATTCCCATTTTTCTCAATGTTATCCATAATTTGTTATGATCCACACAATCTAATGCATTTGCATAATCAATAAAACACAAGTAAACATCTTTCTGGTATTCTTTGCTTTCAACCAAGATCCATCTAACACCAGCAATGATATCCCTTCTTCCACATCCTCTTTGGAATCTACCTTGCATTTCTGGAAGCTCCCTGTCAATTTACTGCTGCAACTGTTGTTTAATTATATTCAGCAAGATTTTACTTGCATGCAATATTAATGATATTGTTTTATAATTTCCACATTCTGCTGGATTACTTTTCTTTGGAATGGATACAAATATGGATGTCTTCCAGTCAGTTGGCCAGGTGCCTGTCTTCCTGGGAATCTGGGAAGATGAGTAAGTGCTTCCAGCACTCATCTTGGCATAGATGAGTAAGTGCCTCCAGCACAGCATCCATTTGTTGAAACATCTCAATGGGCATTCCATCAATTCCTGGAGCCTTGTTTTTTGCTAATTCCTTCAGTGCAGCTTTGATTTCCTCCTTCAGTACCTATGGTTCTTGATCATATGCCACCTCCTGAAATAGCTGCCATTCACCAATTCCTTTTGGTACAATGACTCTGTGTATTTCTTCCATGTTCTTTCGATGTTTCCTGAATAGTATTTTTCCCATAGAATCTTTCTATATTGCAACTCAATGCTTGAATTTTTTCTTTCAGTTCTTCTCTTTTGGTTTTCTAACTCCAGATCATTGCACATATCATTATAATAATTGACTTTGTCTTTTCAGGCTGCTCTTTGAAATCTTCTGTTCAGTTCCTTTATCTTGTCATTTCTTCCATTTGTGTTAGCTACTCTTTGTTCAAGAGCAAGTTTCAGAGTCTTTTCTGACATCTATTTTTATCTTTTCTTCCTTTCCTGTCTTTTTAATGACCTTTTGCTTTCTGCATGTATGATGTTCTTGATGTCATCCCATAATTCCTCTGTTTTCAGTCATTGGTGTTCAGTGCATCAAAATTATTCCTCAGATAGTCTTTAAATTCAGGAGGGATATAATAAAAGTCATATTTTGGCTCTGGCAGACTGTATAATTGTCTTCAGCTTCAACTTAAACTTGCATATGAGCAATTGATGATCTGTTCCACAGTCAGCTCCTGGCCTTGTTTTGACTGAAGTAATTGAGCTTCTCCATCACCTCTTTCCACACATGTTGTCAGTCTGATTCCTGTGTATTCTACCTGGCAAGGTCCACATGTATAGCCACTGATAAAAGGGCAAGGAAGCCACATCTTCAGACCTCCTCTAACCCCATAAGAGGAAGACAGAATCACCATCAATAGCCCAAGGCCTATTCCTGTGAGGCCAGACATGCTGCCTCCCTCCAGCCCTTTCACCACCCCTGACACCAACCGTTCCTCCCATAGCACTCACAACCTTTCTGCTGGGTTCGATAGTTCACTGCAGTGGCTGCACAGAACTCACAGATTATGGGGTTTATTAGGGAAGCACCAGGTTACAATTCAAGTTCAGGAAAAACACTCAGTCTCTCTCAGCCTGCCATCTCTCACCCAACAGTCTCTTACAGTTTCTCTCCCAGCAGTACATGTCCCTTGGTGTCTCTCTCAGCAATGTGTGTCTCTTGCATCTCTTTCCCAGCAGCACATGTCTCTCAGGAACACATGTCTTCTCGGCAGCACGTCCTTCTCAGCCAGCAGTCAGAGAGAGTTCTGCCTCTAGGAGGCCTCCTTTTGAGCCTGGCAGAGTGGCCAAACTAGCCAATCTTAATATCAGAATTCTAAGCACCCAAGAAAACGAACTTCCCAGAACATTGCTTTGGGCCACGCCCAACAGAAATACCCCAGGTGGATAACTTTTACAATCCGGAGCTCCTCAGTTGCTCACAGCAATTTCCACCATGGAGTTTACAAAGACTTGTGGCTAGAAAAGCCATACCAGGTAATTTACTACACCGCAGCCACCATTTATTTTGTTGGAAAAAGGTAACTGAAATGAAAAAATCATTGGTCTTGCAAAATACTATTACGTGATCTCTGGCATTGTTTCTATCACCGAGGCCATATTTTCCAACTACCAGTGCTTCTTCTTTGTTTCCAACTTTCACATTCCAATCACCAGTAATAATCAACACATATTGATTGCATGTTTGGTCAGTTTCAGACTGCAGAAGTTGATAAAAATCCTCAATTTCCTCATTCTTCACTTTGGTGGTTGGTGAATAAATTTGAATAATAGTAGTATTAATTGGTTTTTCTTGTAGGCATATGGATTTCATCCTATCACTGACAGCATTGTACTTGAGGATAGATACTGAAAATTGTTTGTGATGATGAAAGCCACACCATTCTTCTTCAATTTTTCATTCCTAGCGTAGCAGATTGTCTGATTCAAAATGGCCAAAACAAGTCCTTTTCAGCTCACTAATGCCTAGGATATCAATCTTTAGTCATTTCATTTAATTTTTGACAATTTCCAATTTTCCTACGTTCATACTTTATACATTCCATGTTCCAGTTATTAATGAATATTTGCAGCTGTTCCTTCCTATTTGGAATCATGCCACATCAGCAAATGGAGCTCCCAAAAGCTTTACTCCATCCACGTCATTAAGGCCGATTCTACTTCGAGGTGGTATTTTGAGTGCCTTCTGACCTGAGGGGCTCATCTTTTGCCACTATATCAATGTCTCAGGGCTATTCATAAGGTTTTCCAGTAATACATCAGATAGTGTTTCACTGCTATTCATAAGGTTTTCACTGGTCAATTCTTTAAGAAGTAGATGGCCCTTTCCTTCTTCAAAGTCTGTCTTAGTCTGGAAGCTCTGCTGAAATATGTCCACCATGGGTGGCCCTGCTGGTATTTGAAATACCTGTGGCATAGCCTCCAACCTCACTGGAACATGCAAGCATACACCAAAGTATGACAAACTGATAGACAAGCCTGGCATAGTAGACCATCTGATTTTCTGATTCAAAATGGTTGATACCAGTCCATGTCCACTTACTTATGACTGGAACCATGACTTGTCTATCAGTTTTTCATACTATGATGGTTTACGTGTTGCTTGATGCTGGAAGCTATGCCACCAGTATTTCAAATACCAGCAGGATCACTGACAGTGGCAGGTTTCAGGCTAACACAAGCTAAGAAAAAGGACCTGGTGATCTATTTCTAAAAATTGGCCAGTGAAAACCTTATGGATAGCAGCAAGACACTGTCTCATATATCCCTTCTCTCAGGTAAGATGGCACTCAAAATACTACTGGGCTGCTTCCTCAGAGTAGAGTCAATTTTATTGATGTGGATGGAGTAAAGCTTTTAGGACTTTCATTTGCTGATGAGGTATGACTCAAAATGAGAAGAAACAGCTGAATATGTCCACTAATAATAGGACTATGGGATGTACAATGTATGAATTAATTGGAAAATTGGAAGTCATCAAAAATGAAATGGAATGTATAGAGATCAATATCCTAGGTATTGTTGTTGTTGTTGTGTACCATCGAGTCACACCTGACTTAGTGACCTGAAAAAGACCAATAGTGGCCATTTTGAATTGCACAATCATATGGCCTATTATGCTGGAAATGACAAATCGAAGAAAAATGACACCACCTTTTGAAAAGAACATTTCGAGATCTGTCATGGAGGACAACATTATCGGTGATAGTACAATACACATACATCTATAAGGAAGACTAGTTAAATGACTATTATTCAAATTTATGCACCAACCACTAATGTCAAAGATGAAGAAACTAAAGATTTTTACCCACTTCTGCAGTCTGAAATTAACAAAATATGCAATTAAGTTGCATTTTTGGTGATTAGAATGCACAAGTTGGACAGAAGAAGGATCATTAGCTGGAAAATAAGGCCTTAGCAATATAAATGGCATCAGCATTCACATGATAGAATTTTGCAAGACCAACTACTTGTTCATTAGAAATACCTTTTTTTCAACAACACAAACAACTATACATATTGACCTCACCAGATGGAATACACAGGAATCAAGTTGACTACATCTGTGGAAAGAGATGATGGAAAAGTTCAATATCATCATTCAGAATGAGGCCAGGGGATGACTGCTAAACAGACCATCATATGCCAGTTCACACTGAAGCTGAACAAAATTAAAACAAGTCCATGATAGACCAAGTATGACCTTGAGTATATTCCACCTGTATTTAGAGACCATCCCAAGAACATATTTGACATGTTGAACATTAACGACCAAGGTCAGATGAGTTGTGTGATGACATCAAGGATATCGTACATGAAGAAAGCAACAGGTCATTAAAAAGAAAGAAAAGACTGGACCCAACATCTCCAACAATTAGTAAAAGAGCACACACATGCAAAAAAAGACTACAGTGACCAGAAGAAAAGAATAGATTCAAGTAGAAATAAATGAAACAGAAAAACAATAGAAAGAATCAACAAGACTAGAAGTTGCTTCTTGAAAAGATTAATAGAATTGACAAACCGAAGGAGAAGATTCAAATAACACAAAGACATGAAATGGGTAACATCACAAAAGAACCAACTGAAATTAAAAGGATAATATCAAGATGTTAAGAAGAACTGTACCCCAATAAATTTGAAAACCTAGGAGAAGTGGATGTTTCAAGATCTGTCCTGAAGTATAATGCTGTCAATGATAGGATAATATCCATATGCCTACAAGGAAGATCCATTAATACAACTATTATTCAAATTTATGCCCCAATCACCAAAGCCACAGATGAGGAAATTGAAGATTTTTATCACCTTCTACAATCTGACATTCACCAAACATGCAACAGGATGTGTAGCTTATCACTGGTGACTGGGAGGCAAAGTTGGAAAAAAAGAAGAATCACCAGTAGTTGGAAAATTTTGCCTTGGTGCCAGAAATAATGTTGGAACTTGCATGGTAGAATTTTGCAAGACCAACGACTTATTCATTGCAAACACCTTTTTTCAACAACACAAATGGCGGGTGTACACGTGGACTTCACCAGATGGAACACACAGGAATCAGATTGACTACATCTGTGGCAAGAGGCGGTGGAAAAGCTCAATATCTTCAGC
>NW_006921885.1:2216289-2217605 GCF_000298275.1 Orycteropus afer afer | reverse complement strand
TGTCAGATGGATCTTGGTACAAGGCAAAGAATACCAGAAAGAGGAGTTCAAAAAGGAGTCAAGCCAGTGAGCAGCATGCTTTATCCCTCTGGCATCTAAGGTCTTGGAAAACTAGCCACAACAGTTTAAATTAGGGATTTCAGTGCTCTGAACAGCTCACAGATTTAGAGTACATCAAACACGGAAGAGCAGAATTAGAGGAAAGGCACAGGGAGATTATTTAGGAAAGAGCTACTGGAGGAGGACGGACGGGCACCCTAGAGAGGCACTGGAAACACTTCTGGAGCAGTCACTGTGTGCCAGGCTAGGGAGCCCACCTAAGATCCCCGAGCCAAGAGGGAGGACGCCTTATAACAGCTTACCAGTGACCACTCTAATATTCTGGTGACCAGCGGCAGAGACCTGCCTCCAGCAGCTCATCTTGATTTTTTGGAGGTAATTTGGGTCTCCTGGGTGCTGGCTGCGGGCACGGACACCTCTGCTGAGATTCAGAGGAAAACTTACTGTTGTGACAGGAAGGGTAGCTCCCGTCCCTCCCAGTGGGTCACAGAGTAGACTGGAGTCAGACTGGGAGACATCGTGCTTTTCTTTGTCACAGAGATCGGGACCGCAGGTCACTAACAGGTACTCCCCTGACCCACAGCTGAAACTGTGCACATCTTTGGTGCTGCAGCTGGGCGGTATCACAGACAAATTCCAGAGCTGGCCATTAGCAATCTGGTGGGATTATGTCAGCACTGGGGGCAGACGGAACAGAGAAAGGGAAGAAATTGCACTCCCGGATTTTTGCCTTGGAGCTGTTCTTTAGCGCTGTGGTGCCGCGGAGGTGAGATCTTTGGGTGTGCCTGAAATAGGAGGAAATCTGCGATGCTCTAACAATAAGAATCTTTCCTGAGGTTGAGCTGCTGTCTTGCAAATAAGTACGTCATCAAAAATAGCCTGCTCAAAGCCCTAGAAACCGACCCTCGCAACACCAAGCTTTCCTTCTTCTGCTCCCACCTTCTCCGCCAATATCTTCACTCACTCAGTAGAAGAAAACATATTCAGCCAATTACCATAAAACCTCCCACTTCAAACCTTAAATTCCCTTTATGACAAACAGAAACACATATCCACACTACCACCACAAAGAAAAGAGCAGAGTGACCCAACACACTTGAATCAATAATAATAATAATAAATACGAGCTTCACCTTTTCAAAATATTAAACCATAAAACCAAGACAAAACAAATCAACACGTAACCAGCAGCTAGTGACAACCTAAAGAGACAGTGCTCTACCAGATTCCAGGGGTTTAAGAAGAGGCTCTGCTTT
>NW_006921885.1:2204913-2206518 GCF_000298275.1 Orycteropus afer afer | reverse complement strand
TCTGCAAAACACCACATAACATGGATTAACTTAGAGGACATTATGCTGAGTGAAATAAGTCAATCACAAAAGGACAAATATTGTATTTGATCCATTATTGTAATAGTCAAGGAAATGCTTATCTATGCAAGGTCATTTTCTTTGTTGGTTACCAGGGGTGGGAGTGGAGGGGAGGGAATGCTGTTAGATAGATAGAGACAAGTTTTGATTTGGGTGAAGAAAAAAGCAATGTACCAAATGTGATCAATATAGTGGCATTGAGGAAGAGAAAGACATAGAGAGGTACGTGGGAAGTACAGAAAACAAAGATGAACCCGTTTGCACATATAGTACGGCATGCTCAGTGAAGGCAAACATGGGTATATGGGTGGATAGATGGGTGGACAGGCTGAACTATTAGGTATGTCTATGAAGCAGGGAGTGTACCCAAGACCATGTACAGGGTTGGCAGACAATGGTCCTATAAGTTTATGTGTATGATCTGAATTCCCAGGTGTATAGTAGAGCTGAGGAGCTCTGGTAGCATAGTGCCTAAGGCGCTTGACTGCTAACCAGAAGGCTGGCGGTTCAAACCCACCAGCCACTTCTCAGAAGGAAGGTTGGGCAATTCTACTTCCGTAGTGATACTGCCTCGGAAACCCAAGGAGGAGTCGCTATGAGTCAGGGCCAACTCGATGACAAATAACAACAATAACAACATAGTAGAGCTGACAAAGGGCAAGGTTGTAGTCAATGCTTGGTCATAGCCAGCTACCCAGAGGGACCGAGTAGTTGAACCTGTGGGCTGAGGACCATAGTTGCAGAGGACATCAAGCTCAATTGGCATAACATACTACACAAATCATTGTTCCACCTTCTACTGTGGCGAGTAGTGATCTTAAAAGCTTGCAAGCTGCCATCTAGATGCAACGATGGGTCTCTCCTCTTCCAGAGCCAAGAAGAATGAAGAAAACCAAAAATTCAAGGAAACAATCAGTCCTAGCGACTGGTACCCCATCTGATCTGCTGCCTGTACGACTATGAGACCAGAAGAAATGGACGGTGCTTGGCTACAATGGTCAACCACTTGGAAGAGGATTTTTGTAGGAGATCCTGGATAGACAGGTGGAACAATGTGGAACAAAACTCAAAATCATTTGGATAAAAAAAAAAAAGTGGAGAACAGTTTTGCTGGCCTGATGGAGCCTGCTGGAACCACTGAAACTATGGCCCCTAGCCGCCCTTCATGTCTGGAATTGAACACACAACTGTGGCTTTCAGCCAAGCAGTAGACAGGCATACTAGTTGAGCATTTACCTGAGGTAGATACACTCCTTGGAGAGAAAAAACAAGAGAGAAAGAAGGGCTGCTCAGGCACAGGGAGACAGCTCAGTGGGTAGGAGTACATAAAGGGGTGGTCACAGGGAAGCAGTACCTATCGGGAGGAAGTGGGAGAGGAGATGTTGCATTGTGCTAAATTGTGGTCAATGTCATGAGACAAACTGTATGTGATCTGCTGTATGGAAAGTGTATTTGCTCTGTAAATTTTCACCCAAATCACAATAAAAAAAAATAAGAAGAAGAATACCAGAAAGATGTTTACTTGTGTTTTATTGACTATGCAAA
>NW_006921885.1:2195278-2204138 GCF_000298275.1 Orycteropus afer afer | reverse complement strand
AGAAGGGACCATTCCCTGGAGAAGGATGTCATGCTTGGTAAGTGGAGGGTCGATGAAAGAGGGGAAGGCCTTCAACGAGATGGATTTACACGGTGGCTGTGATGATGAGCTCAAGTATAGCAGGGATCATGGAGCTGGTGCAGGATCAGGCGGTGTTTTGTTCTGCTGTGCATGGGGTTGCTATGAGTCAGAAATGACTCAACAGCACCTAACAACAACAACAAAAACAGGAGAAGTGGACAGTTTTCTAGAAACACACAACCTACTTAAACTAACAGAGACTGAGGTAGAAAATGTAAACAAACCCATAACAAAAGAAGAAACCGAATAGGTAAAAAAAAAAAAAAAAAAATTCCAACAACAAAAATGCCCTGGCCCAGATGGCTTCAGTGGCAAATTCTACCAAACGTTCAGAGAAGAGTTGACATGAATATTACTCAAACTATTCCAGAATACGGAAAAGGAGGGAATACTCACAAATCCATTTTGTAAAGCGAGCATAACCTTGATACCAAAGCCAGGCAAAGACACCACTAAAAAAGAAAATTATACAACAATATACCTC
Organism: Orycteropus afer afer; assembly: GCF_000298275.1. Taxonomy (NCBI): domain Eukaryota; kingdom Metazoa; phylum Chordata; class Mammalia; order Tubulidentata; family Orycteropodidae; genus Orycteropus; species Orycteropus afer. The sequence continues at coordinate 2,203,573 of NW_006921885.1, read as the reverse complement.
ATGAATATAGACATAAAAATTCTCAACAAAATCCTACCCAGCAGACTCTCACAACATATCAAAAAAATACCACATCATAACCAAGTAGGATTCATACCAGGTATGTAAGGATGATTCAACATTAAAAAAAAACAATCAATGTAATTCACCATATAAATTTTAAAAAAGGAAAAGAATCACATGATCCTATCAATCAATGCAGAAAAGGCATGTGACAAAATCCAACACCATTCCTGATAAAAATGCTGAACAAAATAGGAATAGAAGGGAAATTTTTCAACATAATTAAGGGCATATATACAAAACCAAGGGCCAACATGATACTCAATCAGGAGAGACTGAAAGCATTTCCAACAGTACCAGACAAAGATGTCTTTTATCACCACTCCTATTCAACAACGTATTGGAAGGCCTTACCAGAGAAATAAGGCAAGAAAGGGAAATAAAAGGCACCAAAACTGGCAAAGAAGATATAAAACTCTATTTGCAATGATATGATTTTATATGTAGAAAATCCCAAAGACTCAGTAAGAAAATTACTGGAACTAATTGAAAATTTCAGCATAGTGGCAGCGTACAAGATAACATACAAAAATCAGTCAGACTCCTTTACATTAATGAAGAGAACTCTGAAAAGGAAATCAGGAAAGTAATAGTATTTACTGTAACCAACCAGAGATGAAGTACTTAAGAATAGATCTAACCAGAGACACAAAAAACCTATACAAAGAAACCTTCAAAATACTATTATAAGAGACCTACATAATGGAAGAATATACCATACTTATGGATAGGAAGATGTAACATGATGTAAATGCCAGTACTACCCAAAGCAATCCACAGATACAACACAATCCTTATCCAGATTCCATCATCTTTTTTAAAGAGATAGAAAAGCTAATCACTAACTTTACATGGAAAGGAAAGAGACCTGGGACATGTAAAGCACTACTGAAAAAAGAAAAATGAAGTAGGAGGCCTCACAGTCCTGATCTCAAAATCTACTATACAGCTACAGTAGTTAAAACAGCCTAGTACTGCTACAATGGCAGACATATAGGCCAGTGGAACAGAATTCATCCACCTGTGGAAAGCTGATCTTTGATAAGGCCAAAACTCAATACAAGGGGGACAGATAGCCTCTTTATCTATTTGCAGAAAAATGAAACAGAGCCCGTATCTCACACCACATACAAAAACAAACTCAAGTTGGATCAAAGACCTGAATGTAAAACCTAAAACCATAAAGATAATCAAAGAAAACATAAGGACAGACTTAGGGGCCCTAACTTATGGAATAAATGCACCACTGAACAAAACTAGTAATGCACAAACACCAGAACACAAAGTGGATGACTAGAATTTCCTAAAAATTAGACACTTATGTGCATTAAAAGATTTTACCAAGACTTCCGGTATGATGGAGAATAGGTAGACAAGTTACACAGACCCTTTTCAACAAAGAAAAGAGAAACCAACTGACACAGAGACAGAAGATAATCCTGGAGCCCTGAGCTTTGAAAAGAAGGATACAGAAGTGGATTAAACACCAACTAGTAGAAGAACCTGAATGAAAACAGTGAATAAGGAGACAAACAGAGCTGCATGCTATCCTAAAGGCACAGACAGCCTGAATATTTTCAAGTGGTGTTAGGACCTGAGAATTAACCTAAAAACCAGCCCTGCTCACCAAGGACAATGGCACTGGTGGCTGATGATGAAAAAGGGAAAGAGCAAAGAAGGAGACAAATTGAGCTGTGGACTTTCAGCTGTCCAGAGGACACAATCATTTTGAATGGTTACAAGATGTGGTCAATTTGGATACTGAAAGCAATAGCATTCTCATTCAGATTCCAGGGTCCTAAGAACAGGCTCCCCTTGCCAAGGACAGCACAGACATACAGGAGGCTGACAAATGGAAAGAAGACAGGTGGTGAGTGCATAAGTGCTGCCACCTAGCAAACAGAGGAGCATAGTACCCTGCTAAATCAGATAACACCCAAACAAAATGAAGAAAATTAAAATCTTGGGCAAATCACTCCAACGTACAATCACCAATTAAATGTAAACACAAAAACATCACAATACTCAGAGAAAACCAACCATCACAGTCCACACAAAAAGCAAGTTAAAGCAGTAGAAACAAGGAACCAGGATACAGACCCAGAATACATCCATGAGGAAGAAGCAACATTGGAACTCCCTGATAAGGAATTCAAAAGAATTATATTTAGGTACCTTCGATGGATTGAGAGACAGATCAAGGAACACACTGACAAAATTGAGAAAACACAAATAAAATCCTAGGGCAATTTCAAAAGACAATACAAGAACAAAATGACAAAATAAATGGAAAATTAGAAATGATGCAAAATCTACATATAGTAATCCATAAGATTAATACTAAATTTTCAGAAAGAGATAACACATTGAAAGAGCAAAGGTGTAGAATTGAATCAATGAAAGACAGAATTAGTGAAATTTAAGACAAATACCCAAATACTTCTTTGGAAAGGAATCAATCAGAAAACAGATCAGAATAAAATGAAGAAAGCCTAAGTTCATGTGGGATACCATCAAAAGGAAAAACCTATGTGTAATTGGATTGGATTGTCCAATCTTCCTTCTGAGGAGTGGCTGGTGGGTTTCAACTGACAGCCTTCTGGTTAGTAGTCAAATGCCTTAGGCACTATGCCACCAGAGCCTCCCATAAGAGACAAGGAAGGACATTATATAATGATTAAAGAATTGATTGAACAAGAGGACATAACAATAATAAATATCTATGCACCCAATGAAAGAGCCCCAAAATACATAAATTAGACTTCAACAGAATTGAGAAGACAAACAGATGACTCCACAGTCATAGTAGGAGACTCTAATACACCACTTTCAATGAAAGCTATAACAACTGGAAAGAAACTCAACAAAGACACAGAAGAATTAAACAATACAATCCACCAACTTGACCTTATAGACATCTACAGAGCACTTCAACCAACAACAGCACAATATACATTCTTTCCCAATGCACATGGAACATTCTCCAGGGTAGATCATATGTTAAGCCACAGAGCAAGCCTTAATAAATTTAAAAACACTGAAACACTGCAAAGCATCTTCTTAGATCATAATGCTATCAAATTAGAAATCAACAATAGGAAGATCAACAGAAAAAAAGCAAACACATGGAAACTGAACAGCACCCTCTTTAAGAAAGACTGGGTAAGAGAAGAAATAAAAAATGAAATTCCAAAATTCCTTGAATCAAACAAGAATGAAAACACAACATACCAAAATCTTTGGGACACAGCAAAAGCAGTGATCAGAGGCCAATTTATAGCAATAAATGCACACATCATAAAAGAAGAAATAGCAAAAATCACACCTTACCCCAACATCTCCAACAATTAGAAAAAGAGCAGAAAAAAAAAAAAAAAAGCATACAGTCACCAGAAGAAAAGAAACAATAAAGATTTGAGCAGAAATCAATGAAACAGAAAATAGAAAGACAATAGAAAAAATCAGCAAGACTAGAAGTTGGTTTTTTGAAAAGGTTAATAAAATTGACAAACCATTGGTAAATTTAACAGAGGGAAAGAATACAAATAACACAAGTAAGAAACGAATTGGGTGATACCATAACAGAAACAACAGAAATTAAAAGGATAATATCAGGATACTATGAAGAACTGTACTCCAACAAATTTGAAATCTATTAGAAATGGACAGATTTCTAGAAACACACTACTTTTCTAAACTAACACAGACTGAGGTGGAAAATTTGAACAGACCCATAACAAAAGAAGAAATTGAACAGGGCATAAAAAAATTACCAACAAAAAAAAAGCCCTATCCTGGACGGTTTCACTGGAGAATTTTACTAAACATTCAGAGAAGAACTGACACCAAAACTACTCAAACTATTCCAGAACATAGAAAAGGCTGGAATCCTCCCAAATTCATTTTATGAAACAAGCATAACCTTGATACCAAAACCAGGCAAAGATATCACTGAAAAGGAAAAGTACATACCATTATCCCTCATGAATATAGATGCAAAAATCTTCATCAAAATCCTAGCCAGTAGACTCAAACAACACATCCAAAGAGATAATACATACGACCAAGCAGGGTTCATACCAGGTATGCAAGGATGGTTCATCATGAGAAAAACAATGAATGTCACACACCACAAAATTAAACAAAGGAAAAGAACCACATGATCATATCAATTGATGCAGAAAAGGCATTTGATACAATCCAACACTCATTCCTGATCAAAACTCTCAGCAAAATAGAAATAGAAGGGAAGTTCCTCAACATAATAAAGGGCATGTATGCAAAACCAACAGCCAGCATTCTCAATGGAGAGAGCCTGAAATCATTCCCCTTGCAAACAGGAACCAGTCAAGGATGCCCTCTATCACCACTTCCATTCAACATTCCATTAGAAGTCCTAGCCAGGAAATAAGGCAAGAATGGGAAATCAAAGGCATCCAAATTGGTAAGGAAGAAGTCAAACTATCCCAATTTGCTGATGATATGATCCTATACATAGAAAACCCAACAGATTGAGTCAAAAAAAAAAAAAAAAAAAACTACTGGAACTAATTGAGAGATTTAGCATAGTGGCAGGATACAAGATCAACATACAAAAATCAGTTGGATTCCTCTATACCAGCAAAGAGATTGCTGAAAAAGAAATAAGGAAATCAATACCTTATGCAATAGCTACCAAAAAAATAAAATACTTGGGACTAAATCTCACTAGGGACACAAAAGACCTGTACAAAGGAAACCCGAAAACACTACTTCAAGAAACCATAAGAGATCTACGTAAATGGAAGAACATACCATGCTCATGGATAGGAAGACTGAATATTGTGAAAATGTCAGTACTACCCAGAGCCATCTATACATTCAATCCAATCCCAACCCGGATCCCATCAACATTCTTTAAGGATATGGAAAAACAAATCACTAATTTTATATGGAAAGGAAAGAGACTTCAGATAAGCAAAGCACTACTGAAGAAGAAGAACAAAGTAGGAAGTCTCACACTCCCGGATCTCAAAACCCCCTATACAGCCACAATAGTCAAAATAGTCTGGTACTGGTACAATGACAGACACATAGACCACTGGGACAGAACCCAAAAAGAGATCCCTTGACCTATGGTCAGCTGATTTTTGACAAAGGGCCAATATCCATTAAAATCCATTAAATGGGGAAGAGAATGTTTGTTTAATAAATGGTGCTGGCAAAACTGGATATGTATTTGCAGAAAAATGAACAAGAGCCATACCTCACACCATACACAAAAAGTAACTCTACATGGATCAAAGACTTAAATACAAAACCTAAAACTATAAAGTTTCTCAAGGAAAAACCAGGGGTAAATTTAGGGGCCCTAATTTATGGCATAAATGACTGTCAAGCATAACTCAAAATGCAGAAATATCAGAAGACAAACTAGATGAACGGGACCTTCAAAAATTAATTTTTAATGCATCTTATTGAAATATAATTTATGTACAGTGAAATACACAAAACTAAAGTGACATGGGTCAATGCCTTTTTTTTTTTTTTTTTTTTTCAGCAGTGTTCCCTCCTTTCCCTTCCCAACTCCGGCAACCTTCCCTCCATATACAAATCCTTCCTTGACCCTCCACAACCATGAACTATTACTATATTTGTCCTTCTGTGATTGACTTATTTCACTCAGCATCATGTCCTCCAAGTTCATCCATGTTATGTGGTATTTTGCAGACTCTACATTATTCTTAAGTGTTGCATAGCATTCCATTATGTGTATGTACCATAGTTTGGTCATCCACTCTTCCGCTGATGGGCATGTAGGTTGTTTCCATCTTTTTGCTATTGTAAATAGTGCTGGGATGAACATGAGTGTGCATATATCTGTTCCTGTCCTGGCTCTCACCTCTCTAGGATATATACTTAGTAATGGGATTGCTGGGTCAAATGGTATCACCATAAAAGTTAAATTTTCTTGTGCTTCAAAAGACTTCTCCAAAAGAGTAAAAAGAGAACCTACAGATTGGGAAAAAATATTCAACAGCTATATATCTTACAAGGGACTTATCTCTAAAATTTGCAGAAAACTCCAACACCTCAACAACAAAAAGACAAACAGTCCAATTAAAAATTGGCAGAAGACATGAATAGACACTTCACCAAAGAGGATATTCAGGTGGCCAACAAACACCTGAAGAAATGTTTGTGATCATTAGCCATTAGAGAGATGCCAGTCAAAACAATGAAATACCATCTTGCCCCAGCATTAATAGCAAAGTTCAACAAGACAGAAAATAACAAATGCTGGTGAGGATGTGGAGATCAGGACTCCCATACATTGCTGATGGGACTGTAAAATGATACAACCACTGTGGAAAGCAGTATGGCAATTCCTTAAAAAGTTGGAATTAGAAATAACATTTGACCCACCAATCCCATTACTAGGTATATATCGTAAAGAATTGAGAGCCAGGATAAGAACAGATATACGCACACCCATGTTCATTGCAGTACTATTTGTAACAGTAAAAAGATGGAAACAACTTAGGTGTCCATGAAAAGAAAAATGGATAACCAAACCATGGTACATAATCACAACAGAATACTATACAACACTAAAGAATAATGTAGAATCTGCAAAACACCACATACCATGGATGAACTTGGAGGACATTATACTGAGTAAAATAAATCAATAACAGAAGGATAAATATTGTATTAGTCCATTATTGTAAAAAGTCAATGGAAGGTTTAGTATGGAAGGAAACTTTGTTGGTTACCAGGGAGGGGAGTGGAGGGAACATTGCAAATAAATTAATTAAATAAATAAAACAACAAAAATTAAAATAATAATAATAATACAAGATTTTACAACAAGAATAAAAAGAGAACTCACAAATAAGGAAAAAAATTTGACAATGATATATCAGAGAAAGGGCTACTTTATAAAATTTATAGAAAATGTTAACATCTAAACAACAAAAAGACAAAGCATCCAATTAAAAGAAAGAAAGAAAAGACCAAAATGGATGTCAGAACAGACTGAAATTTGCTCTTGAACGGAGAATAGCTAAAGAGAATGGAAGAAATGATGAAGTAAAAGACCTGGATAGAAGATTTTAAAGGGCAGCTCAAGAAGTCAGAATATATTATTATAAATGTGCAAAGACCTGAAATTAGAAAACCACAAGGGAGGAACATGCTCAGTGTTTCTGGAGCTTAAATAACTAAAGGAAAAATTCAAGCCTGGAGTTGCAATACTAAAGGATTATATGGGGAAATTACTGAATGACATAAGCAGCAGCAAAAGATTAAAATGGAAGGAATACAAAAAGCCACTTACCAAACATAATTAGTCGATGTTCAACCATTTCAGAAAGTAGCATATGATCAAAAACAAATGGCATTGAAAGAACAAGTTCGAGCTGCACTGAAGGCGTTGGTAAAAACAAGCCTTCAGGAACTGACGTAATACCCACTGAGATGTTTCAACAATAGGATGCAACTTTACAAGTACTCACTTACCAATGCCTAGAAATTTGGAAGCAGCTACCTGGCCAACTGACTGGAAGAGATTCATATTTGTGTCCATTCCAAAGGAAGGTGATTCAATAGAGTGCAGAAATTATCTAACAATATTGTTAATATCACATGCAGGTAAAATTTTGCTTACATCAACAGGGGACTGCCAGAAATTCAAGCCAGATTCAAATGAGGATGGGGAATGAGGGCTGTCATATGGATCTTGGCTAAAAGCAGAGAATTCTAGACAGATGTTTACCTGTGTTTTATTGACAAAGAAAAGGTATTCAACTATATAGGTTATAAAAATATATAGATAACATTACAGAATATGGGAATTCCAGATCACTTAATTGTACTCATGGCAATCTTTACATAGACAAAGCAGCAGTATTCCAATAGGAAAAGGGGATACTGGACATTTTCAAATCAGCAAATGTGTGTGTCAGTGTTCTATGCTTTTACCATATGTATTCAAACTGTATGCTGAGCAAATTACCCAAGAAGCCAGACTATATGAAGAAAAGCAGAACATCAAGATTAGAGGAAGATACTTTGGCGAGTAGCGACTGGGATCTTAAAAGCTAGCAAGCTGCCATCTAGATGCAACAATGGTTCTCTCCTCGTCAAGAAGAAGAAAATCAAAATTAATGGAAACAATCAGTCCTAGCGACTGGTACACCATCCGATCTGCAACCTATACAACTATGAGACCAAAAGAACTAGATGGTGCCC
>NW_006921885.1:2181322-2194663 GCF_000298275.1 Orycteropus afer afer | reverse complement strand
AGTAGGATTGCCCAACCTTCCTTCCGAGGAGTGGCTGGTGGGTTTGAACCACCAGCCTTCTGGTTAGCAGTCAAGTGCTTTAGCCACTATGCTACCAGAGATTACACAACCTTATTTCCTGCAAGCGAAAAGGATTTGAAACACTGATGAAGATCAAAGACAACAGCCTTCAATGTGCTTTACACCTTAACACAAAGCAAACAAAAATCCTCATAACTGGACCAATAAGCAACATCATGATAAATGGAGAAAAGAATGAAGTTGTCAATGATTTCACAAAACTTTGATATACAATCAACTCCCATGGAAGCAGCAGTCAAGAAACCAAACAAAGAACTGTATTAGGCAAATTTTCTGCAAAAGATCTCAACATGTTGAAAAACAAAGATGTCATCTGACTACTAAGGTGCACTCCCCCCAGATCATGGCATTTTCATTCGCCTTAGATGCACGCAAAGGACTTCTAGTGGTGTAGTGGTTAGAACAGTTGGTTGCTAATCAAAATTCCAGAAATTCAAACCCACCAGCCGCTCTGTGGAAAAAAATATGAGGTAGGCTGCTTCTGTAAAGATTTATAGCCTTGGAATATAAGGAAAACCAAAGAAGAGTTGATGCTTTTGAGTTGTGGAGTTGGTGAAGAATGCTGAAAGTACCATGGACTGCCAGAGGAACTAACAAATCTGTGCTGGAAGAAGTACAGCCGGAATGCTCCTTGGAAGTGAGAATGACCAGACTGTCTCGCCTACTTTGGTCATACTGTCAGAAGGAACCATTCCCTGGAGAAGGATATCATGCTTGGTAAAGTAAAGGGTCAACGAAAAAGAGGAAGTCAACAGCATGGATTGACACAGTGGCTGCAATGATGGGCTCAGGAATAGCAAGGATCATGAGGCTGGCACAAGACTGAGCAGTGTTCATTCTTTGTACATAAGGTTGCTATGAGTCAGAGACGACTCAACAGCACCTAACAACAACAACAACAAACTCAATGGGCAGTTCTACTTTGTTCTAAAGGGTTGCTATGCCTAAGGCACTTGACTGCTAACCAGAAGGCTGGCGGTTCAAACCCACCAGCCACTCCTCGGAAGGAAGATGGGGCGATCTACTTCTGTAGTGATACTGCCTCGGGAACCTAAGGAGGGGTCACTGTGAATTGGGTCTGACTCGACGGCCATAACAATAACAACAACAACATGAGTCAGAATTGACTCGATGGCAGTGGGTTTTTATGAGTCAGAACAAATTTGACAGCACTTAATAGCAACAATGCCTATGTCATTGATCTCAAGCTTTCCATTTCATTTTTGACAACTCCCAATTTTCTTTGAGCCATACTTCATGCATTCCATGTTCCAATTAATGGATTGTTTCTTCTGATTTTGAGTCATACCACATCAGCAACTGAAGGTCTTGAAAGCTTCACTCCATCAACATTTTTAAGGTTGACTGTACTTTGAGAAGGCAGTTTTTTCCTAGCTGTATCTTCCAACCTGAGGGGCTCATCTTCTGTCATGATATCAGGTAATGTTCCACCACTATCCGTAAGGTTTTCCCTGGCCAGTTTTCCCAGAAGTAAATCACCAGGTCTTTCTTCCCAGTCTGTGTTAGTCTGGAAGCTCTGCTGAAACCTGTCCACCATGGATGATCCTGCTAGCATTTGAAATACCAGTGGCATCACTTCCAGCATCAAGCAACACACTAACTGCCACAATGCAACACACTTGACAGACAACTGGTGATTCGAAGCACTGTTGTTGTTGTTGTTGTTATGTGCCGTCGAGTCGGCCCCGACTCATAGCGACCCCTCCTTGGGTTTCCGAGGCAGTATCACTACGGAAGTAGGATTGCCCAACCTTCCTTCCGAGGAGTGGCTGCACTAGCACACTTTATTATTTCAGTTGACCCTCACAAAAACTTTGTACAATTGAGAGCCTGGAAGTTATTCTTCCAAGTGGATCAAACAGGTAAGATACAGAGCAGTTTAATAATCTAATTCATTGAACATTTAATGAATGTCTGTTTGCCAGGCACTGTTCTAATTATGTTTGTCTATCTTGCTAATGCCTGAGCCAGAGTCAGAATTCTTGATCCATCATTGTTAACGGGAATGTAGCCACACTGCATTCATTTATGGCTGCTCTTCAGTGCGTCACTTGAATACAAAGCTCTTGATTAAAGTCTTGATAAAAATATATTCTGGCTATACCATAAAACATAAGCCTGTGGGTATTACATAAAGGAAAGGTTTTTGTGTTTTATACATTTGGTGAGTGGTATGTCCCATACATTTTTATGGAGGATGTATATATATTTAAAATATTTTTATATATGAATTAAGGTTAAGGCATTTGGCTGCTAACCAAAAGGTTGGTGGTTCGAACCTACCAGCTGCTTTGCGGAAGAAAGTAGAGACAGTCTGCTTCTGTAAAGATTTACAGCCTTGGAAACCCAATGAGGGTCACTATGAGTTGCAATCGACTTGATAACAGTGAACTTGTTTGTTCTGGTTTTGTATATTGACCAAAGGTTAAGTTTTAATCACATAACCCACAGGGTGCAAGGTCTGTGTGAGCCAACGGTGTTTAAAACATTTTATGAATTAATTTTAAATGTACAGCTTTATAGCTTGATTTCTTTGCATTCTTTTAAGTATTTGAAAACAAATAAATAGGTGTTTTATACCTTAGTCACAGAGATATTACAGATGGGCTCTATTAGACACCAACTCAAAACATTTCAGGTAAAAATCCTTTAAGATTTTACGGAAAAAAAAATCTGAGCCCTGATTTGGTCAAATGCTATTCTGAAACAGAACTCCTGAAGTGAAATGTATAGTAATTTCTGGAATGTAAAAGCCGAAGTTATTGTCTACATGGTCTACCCAGTGTTTGTCAAAATGGCACAAATCCATTACAATGGATTTCAGAGATGTTCTTCTTTTGACAAGTATACCTCCATATGTTCAAGTACTACATGAAGTTCAAGTCTTCTAACAATTTTTTTTAGGGTTTACTTGATTTCATTGTTAGTTGAAAACTCTGGGTATGCGCATGTATACACATACGCCACTTACATAAATTTCCCATTTTAAATGTTGAAACTGTGTATGTTTAGGTATAACCAGGAGATTAACAATTACTAGAGAAATTGGGGCATGAAAAGTATGTTTTCTCAACATCAAGTCCAACGCTAGAAGCAAGTCACAGGTTTCGATGTTTTTACACGGTGCTGTGTTTTTACACGGTGCTGTAAACATGGTTTCCATGGTCCCTGTCTACACGACACTCCTGCTCTGCCAGGATGGAGAGTCTTGCTGGCCATATTGCTGATGTGGTCAGACTAGTCAAGTGACTGCAGAAAAGGCACATTCTTCAGTCAAGCTGATGGTCTGCCCTCTGTTCTGTAGTCATTGTTGTTGGCTTTACACTCTAGGATAAGGAAGTCTTGAGCCCTATAGTAGGGCCATACTAGCATCTAATGCATCATATATTAAACAGTCCGGGCCACTCTGCTGCAAGGCTCCTTTTTGAGTGGCGATGAGTTATATACAAGTGGATCTTCACTCACTGACTTAGGTGGGAGACCTTAAAGGTGTTTCTTCTCTCCTTCCATAACTGGATTGGAAGCCTGAACCAGGTGTGCCTTGTGAGGATTGCCTGAGTTAGCCACTTACATATGGCAAGTAGGGGGTGAACCTTCAGATGAACCACTAAACGCGTGCTGTCATTGTCCAATCCCAAAATTCATATCCCTCGGCCCTGCGCTCCACTCGGAAAGCCCTGAAACCTCGAATCCCTTAACTCATTCCGGCAACAGTACCAACTCACGGAAGCCAGAGTGTTAAGGAAGGCACTCAAGCACAGTATCATTCCTCTTTCAGGCCGCGCGCTGAAATCAAACGCAACGCACTCTTTAGGGGCCAGGCCGCGCATGCTCCGTTCCCTCTCTGGGCTGAGCCGCGGCCTCCGCCAGCTAACCCGCCCCAAACCCGAGGAGTTGGGCGGGGCCGCCTCAGGGCAGCGGGGAAAAGAGAGTCTGGAAGGAAGAGACGCCGGAGGCGCGTTCTGCGCAGGCGCGCGGCTCCCCGCATCCCCAACGTCGGCTCTCGGGCGGGCGGCGCGGGCCCTCCCACTGTCTCCCGCGCCGCCTCACCGTCCTGGCCCTCGCTTCACCCCGACGCCCCGGTGTGCCCGTCCTCCCGCCGGCCTCTGGCCGGGCGCTTCCGCCTGCTCCGCCGCTGCTTCTCGCGGCCCCAGCTTGCGTTCACTCTGTCGCCTGGGCCAGCGCGGCCGCGGGCAACCGCTCCCCCTCCCACACCTACCCCGCCCCCTCTCTGCTTTTTCCGTTCTCCGGTCCCCCTCCCTCGGCCCGCAGCCGCAGCTCCAGATGAGGTGATGGCAGCGTCCAACTTCGGCAAGATCCAAATCGGGATTTACGTAGAGATCAAACGGAGCGATGGTGAGCTGCGCTGCCGGCCGGGTCAGCCCTGCATTCGAGTGTGCACCGAGGGGACGCGGGCGCTGGCCGCCTCATTGAATGCTCCGTGGGCTGTGGGGGCGGGAAGGCGGTGGCCGCGGTGCTTTTGTGTGTGGCTTGTGAGGCCAGCGTGGGGTCCGCCCGGGCGCCTCTGCGGTGCTGGGGGCGGGGAAGGGCCTTGAAGAGGGTTGCAGGGGACTGGGCTGCAGGCAACGGCGGACGGGGAAGGGGCCTGGGTGTCGTGGGCAGTGTCTCTGGGGGTTTCGGGCGAGCGCAGTGGAGGGGGCAGGGGCCAGGAAGACGGCCCCTTGCTCCTCCTGCTATCGCGGTCCTCTTCGGCGCTTCCAGTACTGGAGGGAGCGGGCTTCCTGAGGGATGACCCTCCGCGCGTTTTAGCCCGGCCTTTTCATTTTTACTGGCCTCTTCTCTGAACATTGGGGGGTGGGGGGTGGGGAGGGTGCAGAGCAGTGATTTGAATGTGTTGAGAGCCGACTTCTGCTTTAGAGGCTGAGATGAGGAAAAAAAAATTACATTGATTTAAACTGCTGTCTGGTTGTCGGGCCTCTTAAGCTCTCGTTTCTGGAGCATGTTTCTTTCGTTTTGCTAGCCTCTTCTTTGGGAGAAGGATGTAGATAAGAGAATGTCGCGCTCAGCCATGGATGAGGATGGGGGAGCAATGGGAAGAAATATTCGATAAGCTTCCCAGAGATGATGGAAGTGAAAGGGGAAGGAGGTGACGAGCCCGGTCAATGGGAGGCACTGCCGAGGGTTGGGGGTGGGCGACCGGATGTTGATATTTTCACACCCTCAGGAGAGGTAACAAAAAGTGTGAGGGAAGGTGAAGGCACATGCTTTATTTAAAAAAAAAAAAAAAAAAAGCTTCTGGCTTACGTATTTTTCTGTAGATTCTTCTTGGGGGAAATGTTTTACTTAAGTAGCTTGGTATAGAAATTGAGGTATGCTGCCAGAGTTGTAAATAATCTGTTGTGAAGAAGAGAAGTACAACTCCCTTTTTTTTTTTTTTTTAATCCAAATATTGAAGGAATTAGAGGTGTGCAATGTCTAGAAATGTGTGATGTTCTTGACTCCATCTGCCTATGCCAATTTCTTTAATTTATGGTTTACTTGCTATCCATTAGCCTAGTCGCTGGTAACCTTGCCGTCACATCCACATCCTTTTGGTTTCTACCAAGTTATGTAAAGCTAGATTGACTTTCATGTTATCTATGTGATACATTGGAAGATATAGCTAATACATATTTTTCTTATTTGCGTGTGAGGTTATTTGCGTTAGCAAGTAGAAGCATCATTAATTATCTTTTATGTGAAAAGATGAATTATTCCAAGTTGAGCTTTAGAAATAACTATTAACGCTAGTGGGAAAACGATGTTTCCTTTACTTGGGTTCAAAACCAAAACCAAACTCACTGCCGTCGAGTCGGATCCAACTCATAGCGACCCCTCTTTGGGTTTCCGAGGCGATAACACTACAGTAGTAGATTGCCCCATCTTCCTTCCCAGGAGTGGCTGGTGGGTTTGAACCTCCAGTCTTCTGGTTAGCAGTCAAATGCCTTAGGCATTACGCCGCCAAAGCTCCTTTGCTTGGGTTGGGTTTATTTTTTTGTCTCCTCACATTGACTTTGCTGAAAATGCTGTTAGTGTCATACCCTTTTTAGGTGAATACGGATTCACTGAATACCAGGATTACTATGAGTCAGAAATGACTTGATGGCAGTGGGGTTTTTTTTTTTTTTTTTCCTTGTATGCCAGCAGAAGTCATATATGCATATTATTTTTCAAAACTTTGGGTCCACTATGTGTGTACTATCTTGTGTTTTTTTTTAATCTTACATTCTTTCAAACCTTTGTGATTATGAGTGTTGTTAATGGGAAAAATAGCATTCATATGACATTTTAGTGATTTGTATGTTTTCAAGGCATTTTTTTCTGAGTTGACATTTTATTGAAATGTATTGGGCTTTAAGCAATATTCTTTTTAGGGTTCTGGTAGAGTAGTGCCTAAGGAAGAAAGATTGGGCAATCTATTTCTGTAGTGATAGTGCCTGGGAAACCCAAGGAGGGGTCTCTTAGATCCAACTTGACGGCATTGACTTTGGTTTTGGTTTTTAGGGTGGTGGTAAGTGCCTTCAAGCCAATTCCTACAGCCCTATAATGCTCTTTCTTCCTTTTCAGCTTGTATCAGAAATTTGCAGCTGTTGTGTTGTGTTGTGTTCTTATATATGGGCACTCTGGTAGCATAGTGCCTAAGGTACTTGACTGCTGACCAGAAGGCTGGTGGTTCAAACGCCCTACCCACTCCACAGAAGGAAGGTTGGGCCATCTACTTCCTAGTGATACTGCCTCGGAAACCCAAGGAGGGGTCGCTATGAGTCAGGTCCCACTCGACAGCACATAACAACAACAAGGAGCTCTGGTGGTGTAGTGGATAAGGGACTTGACTGCTAAATCTAAGGTCAGTGGTTCAAACCCACCAACTGCTCAGTCGAAGGAAGACTGGGCAATCTGCTTCCATAAAGATTTACAGCCTTGGAAACCCAGTGGGACTCGTTATGAGCCAGAAACAACTCAATGGCAGTGAGTTTGGGTTGTTTTTTTTTAAAATATGTGTTGTTAGTAACCTAAAATCACATTTCAAAAGTAATATTCTGCTTCATAGCCATAACCACACACCTTTAGAGAGTAAGTCACTGGGCCTGCGAGCTTAGGACCGTAGTTGTGGGGAACATGAAGGTCATTTGGCGTAACAAAGTCCACAAAGACATTGTTCTGTATCCTATTCTAGTGAGTAGTAACTGGGTCTTAAAAAATTGTGAGCAGCCATCTAAGGTGCAGCTGTTTGGCATCCAGAGCAAAGCAGAGTGAAGAAGATCAAAGATGCATGGAAACAGTAAGTCCAAGGGAGTAGTGGACCACATGAACCTCATCCTCTGTGAACCTCCACCTCCGTGACCCTGAGACCTGAAGAACTAGATGGTTCCTAGCTACGACTGCCAACCACTGTGAAAGAAATCCCATTAGGAGATCCTGAATAGAGTGGGAGAAAAATGAGGAACAAACTCAAAATAATGAAAAAAGATCATGCTTACTTGTCTGGGAGACTGGTGGAACCCCTGAGATCGTGGCCCTTAGGCCAAGATAGTACACTCTTCAAGCCTGGAACTGAACTTAATCCCAGGGCTCGAACTTTCAGCCAAACGATAAACGGACCTATGAGGTGAACGGTAACTCTAAGGAAATTAACCTATCCATGCCTCGGTTTGTTTACTTGTCAATAAAATAGGATTAATAATCTGAGCTACCTTATAGGCTTTGGGGAAGGATTAAATGAGTTGATACTCATAAAGGACTTAAAGTAGTGCTTGTTGTTGTTGTTTTGTGCCGTCAAGTTGGATCCAACTCATAACGACCCCTCCATGAGTTTCCAGGGCCGTGTGGAAGTAGATTGCCCAGTCTTTCTTCCGAGGAGTGGCTGATGGATTTGAACCTCCAACCTTCTGGTTAGCAGGCAAGTGCCTTAGGCACTATGCTACCAGAGCTCCCAAAGTAGTGCTTGATTCATTTTAAGCGCTCCAGAAGTGTTAGCTGCCACCATTGTTTATCAGTATTTGTATCCTCTGTCATAAATGTCACCTCCCTTAATAATTTTCTGTTCTTCGTTCAAGATTTTGATTTACTGTGAAGCTTTTTCCTAATTCTCCCCCACCTAAATTCTTTGCCTTCTCTTTTGTACCCACACAGACCAGTGTGCTTGCCTAATCATTGCATTTGTCACATTGGACTTATTTCTTTACCAGGAAGGTAGAGTCCCACAGTCCACCACTGTGCTTCATTCATTTTTGAGTTCCTCATAGCCCAGTGAAATGTACATCACAGGGGCCCAAAAATGTTTCTAAAACAAATGACTGAATTGGCACACACTCCTTACAATAGTCAACCGGAGGAGATCAAAAGGGCAGTGTTTGTCCAGGGATGAAACTCAGAAGGCAGGCGTGGATAGGAGAGAAGGATAAAGGGAAATGGTAACCACAGGGAGGAAGTGGGAAGTGGGAAGAGGGCTGCTACATTGTGAGAATTGCATTCGTTGTCATGAAACAAAATGTATGAGCTGTTGAATGGAAAACCAATTTGCTCTATAAACTCACCCAAATCACAATAAAAAGTTTAAAAAAAAGAGGTAGTTTCCCCATAAGTAATAATGTCGAGTAATGAAAATCTTACAAAGTGTATTATTCTAACTCAATAATGTTTTAATACTGTATGTATTTATGGGGTTTGGATACTTGATGGAGATCGTGGAAGACAAAAGATGACTTAATAACTTGAAAAGAAAGGAATAATCATTTGCATTATGATAGTGTTTCACAGTAGATATTGATGTCCCAGAAACCACCCTCAGGCTTTTCCTTTTTCTCTTTAAAGAAATTGTTTTGGTTTGCTGGTCCAATAGAGCCTGGTGGAACCACTGAGACCATGGCCCCTAGCTGCCCTTCAGGTCTGGAATTTAACCCATGCCTGTAGCTTCCAGCCAAACAATAGACAGGCATATGAGTTGAACATTTACCTGAGGTAGATCCACTCCTTGGAGAGAACAATCATGGGAGAAAGAAGGGCTGCTTATGCACAGGGAGACAGCTCAGGGGGCAGGAGTGATGGAGGGTTGGACACTGGGAAGAGGTAACTATGGGGAGGAAGTGCTAGGGGAGCTGGTACATTGTGGTAAACTGTGGTCAATGACACGTGACAAAGTATATGTGAACTGCTGTACAGAAAGTGAATTTGCTCTGTAAATCTTTACCCAAATCATAATTTAAAAATTAAAAAAAAAAAAAAGAAACTGTTTTGGTTGCAACTAAAATAAACTTTACAGTTAGATGAGTACTAATGCCTGAGACAATAGAAATCACATGGGTAAAGAAGGTCTGCTTCAGATGGCTTGTAACTGGTGACTTGATGTTTTTCTTCATGCTTGCTGATGGTGATCCTTGTCCTTATTTCAGACCCTATTTTTTCTCATCAGTGATGCTTATATATTAATATAGCATATTCCAAGGGCAAAGAGGTAAACTTAAGATGGATTTATTCTTACCTTTCAAGACCCTGCTGAAAAACTAATCCCAGTAAGTCTTCACTAAAACCATGCATCTGACTTCCTAAGTCACTTGTACCACTTGTGAGACAACATATTTCCTTGAGAATTAGTATTTGAGTACATGTCTCTGAATATTATTTTTTCAGAGGGAGAGGTGATATGAAGAATGCCATGGCAGAGGGATAGCAGACTATCCACAGGCACTTCAACGAGAGCCAGATGTTAGAGGATTATACTTACTAATAAGATTTTTAAATTCCCTGAATTCCCCTGTATAGTCTGATGTGTGGCTAACAGAGTTTTTTGCATTTGTATTTGAATGAATCATCCATTACTGGATTTTTGGTTTTCAAACATTTTAATTAACTACTTAAATGAAATCTTACTGAGAGGTGAAATTTTCATCTATGCTCATTCTTAACTGCTACACTGTACTCTGCCCCCACACTGGCCCCTTAGTTCCGGATCCCCAGAGTCCACTGAAATAGAATGATCTGCTAAGGCTAACTTGAGTTTTCTGGTACTCAAAGGTTAGAGATAACAAGAGTTAAGCTTGTACTCCTGACATTGTTCCCAGCCAGGACATAAACTGGTATGAAATTGGGCTAGTTTCTGGAAATGGGTACTCAAGTATAATTTTTTCATTTACATTTGTCTATTATTTTTTTCATTCAGTTCTTTTTTACAGTCTAGTGGTTCTAAAAACTATAGTCTTACCATTGTGTAGCTAGTCTTACTGGCAGATTTCAAAAACTGCACTGTTGAAACATTTCTTACCGCCTATACATTGTCTCTGACACTTGACTGCTAATCAGAAGTCTGGTGGTTCAAACCCACCAGCCACTCCTCGGAAGAAAGATGAGGCGATCTACTTCCGTAGTGATACTGTCTCGGAAACCCAAGGAGGGGTCACTATAAGTCAGGTCTGACTTGATGGCACATAACAACCACCACCACCACCACCACCTTTTGGTAAGAAGGGGGAGGGTTGAGAAATGTTGCATATTAGGAAGCTACAGCTAAGATGGGTTTGCGTTTTGGGGTCTCTTAGTCACTGTATTGTTATATGTGAACTGAAGGTCATCAGTATCTGAACTAGAAAGATTCTTGGACATAATCTAGTTCTCATTTTTAAAAAGATGGAAACTGAGTCCCAAATTATTATAAGTGACTTGTCTAGATTTCTACAGCTTATTAAAGACAACCAGATATATCTTGCATAGCACAGAAACCAGACTGTTAGTAACTATGGTAGTAAAGGAAGAATTCCCTGTTATTTTGAAAGTAACACTGATTTCTACAGTCAGGTGAAGATATAGGAGATTTAACTTCTCATTTGAGAAAACTACCAGAAAGCAGGGTTATAGAGCCTGATTGGAATGATCTCTGGTAGAAAGTGACATGGTATGGTTAACTAGAAGGTCACAAAGCCCCTAACTTAGTGGGATTGTAGAAGGAAAATATTGCTATTTTTTAATTAAATGTTAGTGAAAAGAGTGCTTTTGAGGAGCACCTGAAATCCATGGGAAATAGGTTTCAAAGAATTTATCAGTTGGGAACATTGGAGCTTACAGCAGACAATGTTTAAAAAAGATTTTAAATGACCTAATTTTCACATGAAGAGCTTTGGTGGCACAGTGGTTACAGCATTTAGCTGATAACTAGTAGGTCACTGGTTCAAACCCACCAGCCACTCCTTGGAAGGAAGGTGTGGCAATCTACTTCCAAGTGAAAATGCCGGAAACCCAAGGAGGGGTCGCTATGAGTCGGGGTCTGACTCGATAGCACATAACAATAGTGCTTCATGAAGATTAATAGCCATGGATACCATGTTGGGTTTCCTTCCCTGTGGGTTTTCTTTTCTGTCCTGTAGGGTCAGAATCTACTCAATGGCATCGAGTTTGGTTTTGGTTTGGAATTCTCATGGAAATTCTAGAACAATTAGTTGTGCTCATGAAGAACCTGTACAAAGGACAAGAAAGAGGCAGTCCTTCAGATAGAATAAAGGGATACCCCTTGATTTAAAATCAGAAAAGTGTGCGTCAGGTGTATCCTTTCACCATACTTACTCAGACTGAGCAAATTATATGCCAAGCAAACAATGTGAGAAACTAGACTATATGAAGAGGAATGCCTCATCAGGGTTGGAGGAAGACTCATTAACAACCTATGTTAGGCAGATGACACAGCCTTGTTTGCTGAAAGTGAAGAGGGCTTGAAGTACTTACTGATTAAGATCAAAGACCTCAACCTTTAATGTACATTATACCTTACCCTAACGAAAACAAAAATACAACTGGACCAATAAACAATATCATTATAAATGGAGACAAGATTGATACTGTTAAGGATTTGATTTTATGTGAATCCATAGTAAATCCGCGGAAGCAGCAGTCAAGAAATCAAGTGACGTATTGCATTGAGCAAATGTGCTGCAAAAGACCCCTTTAAAGTGTTCAAAAACAAAGCTGTCACTTTGAGGACTAAGGTGTCCCTGACCCAAACCATGTTATTGTCAGTCACCTAATACGCATGTGAAAGCTGGACAGTAAATAAAGAAGACTGAAAAAGAATTGATGCCTCTGAATTATGATGTTGTCAAAAAATATTGAATATACCATGAACTGCCTGAAGAATAAGCAAATTTATCTCGGAAGAAGTACAGCCAGAATGCTCCTTAGAAGCAGGGATGGTGAGACTTTGTGTCCCGTACTTTGGACATGTTATTAGGAAGAACCAGTCCCTTGAGAAAGACATAATGCTTAGTAAAGCAGAGGGTCAGCAAAAAAGGAAGACCCTCAGCAAGATGGATTGACACATTGGCAACGACTGTGAGCTCAAGCATAGCATTGATTGTGAAGATGGAACAGGCCTGGGCAGTGTTTCAGTCTTTTGTACATAGGGTTGCTGTGTCACAACTGACTGGACAACACTGACAACAACAATTCTCTGCATACTTTGCAGTATTATGTAGGTTTTTGGAGAGTAGTGTGTGTGTACTTAGCAAATAAAAATGAATCACATATCAATTTACTGTTTTTAGATTTAATTATATGAAGGTTGGAAAGGGGGGATTTGAAGATGAATAATTTCCTTTTACATGGTGACTACCCTGATGATGGTTGGTTCCATATATGTATTTGTTAGGCCTTCATAGTTTTCCACGTGCTTTCAAATATGTTACCTAATTGGATCCTCATAGAAACCCTGAGGTAAGCAAGGTAAAAAGATGGTGAAGTTGTCATATTTGTATTGAGGTGAAATTCACATAATATACAGGTAACCATTTTAAAGTATACAATTCAGTGGCATTTAGTGTAATCACAGTATTGTGAAAACACTACCTTTCTCTAGTTTCAAAATTTTACATCACTCTGGGAAAGCACCACTACATACGTGTTAAGCGGTTACTTTCCCATTTGCCCCTTTCCTTTACCCCTTGGTAACCACTACTCTTCTTATTGTCTCTATGGATTTGCCTGGTCTGGATACGTAAAAGGAGTCATATAATATTGGATCTTTTGTGTCTGGCTTCTTTCATTTAGCATAATGTGTTCATTATGCTCCAGGGACAACTCAGGGACGCCCAAAGTCCAAAGCAGCAGGCCAGAAGAGCAGGAGAAAGGGAATTAAAAGCCAGGAAGCCAGACAGAGGTACAGTCAGCCACAGGGACCCAGGTGTGGGTGATATGAGAGGTCTCCAACAGCAAGACAAACTTGTCTGTCGGTTTGTCCTACTGTGGTGACATGTAGAC
>NW_006921885.1:2170449-2178642 GCF_000298275.1 Orycteropus afer afer | reverse complement strand
ATGTCATGCTTGGTAGGGTGGAGGGTCGACGAAAGAGGGGGAGGCCTTCAACGAGGTGGATTGACATGGTGGCTGCGATGATGGACTCAAGTATAGCAGGGATTGTGGGGTTGGCATGGAGTCGGGCAGTGTTTCGTTCTGCTGTGCATGGGGTAGCTATGAGTCGGAAACGACTCGATGGCACTTAACAACAACAACAACGTTTTCAAGGTTCAGCCCAACTTACAGTATTTCTCATCTTCCTTCATTTTTATTGCTGAATAATCCTCTATTGTACAGATCTACCACAATTTTTCTACCCATTCATCTTTTGATAGACATTTGAGGTGTTTCTACCTTTTGGCTATTGTGAATAGTGCTGCTGTAAACATTTTTGTACATGTTTCTCTGCAGACATATGTTTTTATTTTTCTTACGTGTGTGCGAAGGATTGTAGTTGCTGGGTCATGTGATAATCCTATGTTTAACTTATTGTGGAACCACCAAACTGTTTTCCACAGCAACCACATCATTTTCCAATCTTACCACCAATGTATGGCAGTTCCAATTACTCCAACTCCTTATTTATTTGTTTTTCTTTTTAGTGAGTTTAGAGTGATACCTGTTTGTGGACTTAATGTATTGAGAGCTGAATGAAGGGATATCCTTTTTAAAAGTTAATGCTTCTAATTCTAGCCCTTCCCTAGGACTTTCTCATTTTGGGCATTATGCATTTTTCTCTCTGGATGGCACAAATGGTTAAGCATTTGATAACTAACTGAAAAGTGGGTGGTTCAAACCTAGGTGTCTCTGAAGAACTTAGTGATGTACTTCCAAAAGATCACAACCTTGAAAACTCTGTGGAGTATAGTTCTACTTCCCAATAATTCATGGGATAAACATGAGTCAGAATCAACTCAACAAGAATTGGTTTGGTTTATTGTTTATTTTTCTTACTATCCACTACCATAAAGCCTGAAATTCATGGAGACTTTCCAAAGAGTGTGGGAGTATTTTGGTGTGTAGAGCTTAATGATTATGCCCTGTCACAAAATAATATGATGTCATTTTATGTTTTCTTACTGGAATGTCATTAAATGTACTTTTTTAGCAGCCTACTCTGTGTCAAGCAAGGGTGTCCTGGTGGTACAGTGGTTAAAGTGCTCAACAGTGAACTAGAAGGGCAGTGGTTTGAACCTTCCACCTGTTCTGTAGGAGAAAAGTCTGCTCCCATGAAGATTTACAGCCTTGAGAACCTGTGGGGCAATTCTTCTGTCATACAGGGTCTCTAAAGGAGCTCTGGTAATGCAGGGCCCAAGGCATTTGACTGCTAACCAGAAGGTTGGTACTTCAGACCCCCCAGTCACTCTGTGGAAGGAAAACCATGCAGTCTACTTCCACAAAGATTTACCACCTTGGAAACCTGGTGAGGGTCATTATGAGTCAGAATCGACTCAATGGCAGTGGGTTTGGGTTTTTTTGGATAGGGTCTCTAAAGGAGCTCTGTTGGTGCAGTGCCTAAGGCATTTGACTGCTTACCAGCAGATTGGCAGTTCAAACCCACCAGCTGCTCTGCAGAAGGAAGATGGAGCTATTTACTTCTGTAAAGATTTACCACCTCAGAAACCTAGTAGGGGTCACTGTGAGTTGGAATTGACTCAATGGCAGTGAGTTTGGTTTGGTTTATAGGGTCTCTGTGAGTTGGAATTGATTTGATGGCAACAGATTATATGTCAAGTATTGGAAATACAAAAAGGGCAAGGCATACGTAGTTCCTGCTCTCACACACATAAATAAATAAATACGTAGTATGATCAGCACTGATTGAAGTATGCCATTTTGTGTGTATATGTTAACCACTTCCCTCTTAATGGTTTAGGCCCTACAATTAGACTCTTAAAGTACTGGATGGGAAATATATGTCATACATTATGCCTTTCTCACCTCCACTAACCATGTCCCTTATATTTCATAACATGCTTTTCTTATGAACCCACTTTCAGTCTTGGAATTCTTCTCAATATAACTAGTCCTGCTAGCACTTGTCAGTCATTTGAAATTTTCATTCTTTGTCATTGACCCATTTGAGTTTTGAATTTTAACCTCTGTTTGGATATCTGAAGGAATAAGGCGTACTCAGTTTCTGGCAGACAAGCCCCAATAGCAGGTTTTTCTCTAGATATCCAGGGGTGAAGTGCATGTAAACACAGGAACCATGTAGCAGAACATACCAACAAAGGTAGATCCTGCTACTGGTGCCAGTGGCTCCACACAGTATGGCCAAGGGACTATAAGAATCAGACATCTTCCTGGGCTATATTTTATTTACTGTTAAGATTTTTTTTTCTTCAGGTTTTTATTGGTCATGAATTTTATTCAGACTTATATTAAAAAAATTAATAGAAAGGTAGGATCAGAAGAGGACATACTTAATGGTAAAATTGCTGAGAGTCTATACCCTGCTAAGAATGACCTTTTTGATCATAACTTGGCTGTTGCTATAGCCAGCAGCCATCACCTTCATATCTTGCTTTCTGCATTGCTGCTTGAGTTGTTTCTTTACTAAGTCATTGCAGGTAACTCTTGGTGGCTGAAGGGAATAACATTTGTGTGTCCCTTATAAGCCAGTTGTTTTACTAAATATATCATATACAGTATCTTACTTGATTTTTATGACAACTTGTAAGGTAGACGGCATCTTCCCCTGTAATATTTTAGGGGTGGAGAATATGAGTATATTAGTGTATGTATACATTAGAAATGTAATTATGGGCATTCTCTTTCCAGGTTAGGTAGGGCTACAATAGTGGGTAACAACCTTGGCTGTGCATTAGAACCTGTGTGGTTTGGAGGTGGGAAATAAACAAAGGAATAAAAACCCCACCAATATCTGGGTCATTTGTCTAGATATTCTGTTTTAATTGGTCTAGTGTAGAGTGTAGATGTTAGTATGTTATTCCAGTGTGCAGCCAGGGCTGTGATCTGTTATTTTAGAAAAGTGCTATCTCCTAACAGAGTGATCTGACAAGATTTTATGAAGAGTAAAATTCAACTGGTGAGAAGAAGATGACCAGTAAATTGTTTTTGTGGGGGAAGGAAACATTCCAGGCATGTGGCACAATGTGGGAGAAGTCCCTAATGTGGAAACAGGGCAGTCAGGTTAAAAAAAAAAAAATTAAGTCAGGCAGAAAAGGGAATGACAGGTGAGGAAATCAGGAAGAAGGAAGGGTAATCTGGGGCACCTCTTAACACCTGGAAACAAGGGTGAGGTAAGGACTTTGGAATTAATTTCTAGGACACTTGGAAACTACTGTAGGACTTAATCTCCTAAGAGCAGTAATAGGAGTTAGTGATTAGTGATAGATTAGAGGGAGAGTAGTAGTGAAAATGAGAGCTAGCAAGGATAAGATTGCATCAGTATAGGAAGGTGAGCAACACCATTAAGGAACTACAAAAACAATGTGAAAAGAGTTGATAGATGGAATTTGGTTATTGAACACTGCAAAAAGGACATGGAAGCAGCATCTTCTGACCTCCTCCAACCTCAAGGGGGGAGACAGAATGACCATCAACAGCCCAAGGCTTATTTCTATGAGGCTAGACATGCCACCACCCTCCAACTTTATTTTGCCAATTCTGACGCCAGCCGTCCCTCCCATGGCACTCGCTACTTCTCTGCTGGGTTCATTGCAGTGACCACACAGAACTCACAGACAATACTCGAGATTATTTGGTTTATTAGGGAAGTAACAGGCTACAATTCAGGTTCAGAAACGTACTCAGGATACAGTTCTTCCATCAGGACAGTCTCCCCTCTACTGTGCCCTCAGGCATGCCTCTCTGGCCTTTGGCCTCTCAGGCCTGGCCTCTGCCCTACCTGAGCAGGTGAGTTACAGAGCTCTTCTAGCTCTGCTGATAGGTACACCTGTGTGCACCCCACTCCGCCAGCAAGGCTCTTGCCCAAAGGTACTCAGCTTTCTCGTTCTGTGGGCCAGGTAAGCCCACTGCTCTGTTTCATGCTTCTTGGTTCCACTGCTGGTGTCTTTTTGCCAAGGAGGTCCAGCACAGGGATCTCAAGGCCAAGGACACACTCCACTTCACTTGTAGCTCTGCTCTCTCAATGGCAGTGAGATCCCCCATTCTGTCTCTTAAAAAAAAAAAAAAAGAAAAAAATGCTGTCGAGTCAGAGCTGACTCATAGTGACCCCTCCTTGGGTTTCCCAGGTGGTATCACTACAGAAGTACAGAAGTGGATTGCCCAGCCTTCCTTCCAAGGAGTGGCTGGTAGGTTTGAACCGCCTGTCTTCTGGTTAGCAGTCCTATGCCTTAGACACTATGCCACCAGATCTCCCACTCTGTCTCTAGGATGGCTCATTTTAAGCCTGGCAGAGTAACAAAACTAACCAATCCCAACATCAGAGTTCTACACACCGTATTTTCATGGTCCACCCAGTAAGCTATGGGAGTTACAAAGGCTGTTGCTAGAAAAGACATACCAAATAATTAACTGCACCACAAACACTAATTCTTAGAACTTTTAAAACGATAGCATTTGGAAAGCAGGGATACCATTGCACTTGACTGGGGTTGTTTGTTTGTTTGTTTGTTTTTCCTTCAGATGGTAACCGAGTACTCTTCACTGATGAGTACTCTTGACTGAGAAGATGGACTCCTTGAAAACTTCCTAAAAGTTCAGGGTAATATTAACCCTTTTCATAACACAATGAGTTTACATAAAATTTAAGAATATTTGTTTTTATGTCACTGTAGAAAGAGCCCATAGATGGAGTCTCTGGAATGAAAAAGTGGAATAATTTAACTTTTCTAAAACGTGGTTAGTTAACTGAATATTCATATTGTATGTTTAAAATGATTTGCCACTAATTTGTAAGTTGCTAGCCACAAAACAAGCACCCCAGATAATGTAATACATGAAGCAAATTTATGCAATACCAAATCATATAGCTGGGGTGTGTATGTGGGGGGGGGGCAGGAATAAATGACTTTAAAAATTGAATATTGTACTAAACACACAAAAATAAACTCTTCAGAGTTGATTTTTTTAAAAAGTTGATAAATGGCAATATATCAGTCGTGCAGAGGAAGGGACAAAGTTGGAAAGAGTAAACATTTGGAAGGTCTGAATGTAGATTATAAAAGCTCTTCAGTTCTGTTTAATTATGCTAATCTTATTAATGAGTACAATGCAGGGGACTGTTTAACCTGTGTGCAGTGTAATATCAAAGAGAGCATCTAGTTCAACTGTGGCAGCTTACAATTTTTGCCACTAATATCTTAAAAGTAAGTGAATCTGAGATTTAGGTCACTTCCAATAAATTTTCACATGCAGATAAGGGATTCACTTAAGCTGTAAGTAACCACCTTGCCCTCTTAAGAGTAAGCTATAGTGTAGAGTGTATTATTAGCCAAGACTCACTCAGAAATCCTGGAAAAGAACAGAAGGAAAAAATAGTATTTAAAGAATCTGGCTTTTAGCTCTTAAGGGATAAAGATTTTTGATTCTTTTTTTTTTTTTCCTCATCTTCTTACAATTTATTTGGTCCTTCATTCATTCTTTTATGTTTAATGAACATCTATTACAGAAAGTTCAAGGCACTACAAGGTATAGCCCTATATTGTCTACATCAATTGGATAAGACTTTTTTTTTTTCCTAAATTGAGATAAATTGCAAACATCATGGCATTTCTAAATGCTGCAGCATAAAAATCCTAAGAACAAAGACATTATCCTACATCAGCACAGTAAAATTATCATGCATAAAAAGTTTGATATTAATATGATACTATTATCTAATTGTTGTTGTTATGTGCGACTCATAGCGACCCCTCCTTAGGTTTCCAAGGCAGTATCACTACGGAAGTAGATTGCCTCATCTTCCTTCCGAGGAGTGGCTGGTGGGTTTGGACCGCCAGCCTTCTGAGATTTTTGATTCTTGAAATGCTGCCATTCTCCTTTACTTTTTCTTTTCTTTTATTATGTTTCACCCTGGCTTTTTTCTTCCCTTTTTCATCCTCAAGATTCTGAATGTTGTTTCAGCATTTAGAATCTCGCAACTGCTATTTTAGGACTTTAAAAGGGAGTATGCAAACAATAAGTGTTAAAAGTCAGTCTTGAAGTAATGGACCAATTAATGACAAGAATCAATCATTTTTTTAAGAAGTATCAATTAGTAAAGGTTGCAGTTATGGTAAATTTTTGCTCTTCATTTATGTTACACTCAGTCACGTAGGCCAATATGAGATCTTAAGGGTGTGCTGATAACATTCTGGTGACGTAGTGCCTAAGGCATTTGACTGCTAGCCAGAAGGCTGGTAGTTCAAACCCAGCAACCACTCCTCAGAAAGAAGACTGGGCAATCTACTTCCGTAGAGATTGTTGTTATGTGTTACAATGTTGTTAAGTCCCATCAAGTCGACTCATAATGACGACCTTATGTACAACTGAATGAAACACTCCCTGGTCCTGTGCCAGCCTCATGATCCCTGCTATACCTGAGCCCATCATTGTAGCCACCATGTCAGTCCATCTTGTTGAGGGCCTTCCCTTCTTTTGTTGCCCTTCCACTTTACAAAGCATGACATCCTTCTCCGTAGAATGATCCCTTCTGACAAGACCGAAGTAGGTGAGGCAAAGTTGGGCCACTCTTTGCTTCCAAGGAGCATTCAGGCTGCACTTCTTCCAGGAGAGATTTGTTAGTTCTTTTAGCAGTCCACGGTACTTTCAGCATTCTTTGCCAGCACCACAACTCAAAAGCATCAGCTCTTCTTTGGTCTTCTTTATTCATTGTCCAGATTTCACATGCATATGAAGTGATTGAAAATACCATGCCTTGGGTCAGGTATCTTCAAGGAGATACCTTTGCTCTTTAGCTCTTGAAAGTAGTCTTTTGGAGCAGATTTGCCCAATGTAATATGTCTTTTGATGTCTTGGCTGCTGCTTCCATTGGTGTTGATTACAGAACCAAGTAATACGAAGTCTTTCACCTCTTCAGTCTTTTCTTCATTTATAGTGATGCTGCTTATTGGTCCAGTTGTGAGGATTTTTGTATTCTTTATATTGAAGTGTAATCCATACTGCAGACTGTAGTCTTTAATCTCCGTCAGTAAGTGTTCCAAGTCATCCTCACTTCCAGTAAAGAAAGTTGTGTCGTCTGCGTATGTCAGATTGTTAATGAGTCTTCCTCCAATCCTGATACCACGTTCTTCTTCATATACTCCTGTTTCTTGGATTATTTGCTCAGCATACAGATTGAATAAGTATGGTAAAAGAATACAACCTTGATGCACTCCTTTCCTGATTTTAAACCATGCAGTGACCCTTCTTCTGTTTGAACGACAGCCTCCTGGTCTGTGTACTGGTTCCTCATGAGTACAGTTAACTGTTCTGGAATTCCCATTCTTCTCAATGTTATCCATAATTTGTTATGATCCACACAAGCAAATGCCTTTGCATAGTCAGTAAAACACAGGTGAACATCTTTCTGGTATTCTTTGCTTTGAGCCAAGATCCACCTGGCATCAGCTATGATATTCCTCGCTCCACCTCCCCTTCTGAATCCAGCTTGTATTTCTGGAAGTTCTCGGTCAATATACTGCTACAACCTTTTTTGAATTATCTTCAGTAAGATTTTACTTGCATGTGATATCAGTGATACTGTTAAATAATTTCTACATTCTGTGGGATCACCTTTCTTTGGAATGGGTACAGATAGTGGTCTCTTCCAGTCAGTTGACCAGGTAGCTGTCTTCCAAATCTCTTGGAATAGACAAGTGAGTACCTCCAGCGTAGCATCTGTTTGTTGAAACATCTCAATGGGTATTACTTGGTTCTATAACACCACCAGTGGGAGCAGCAGTCAAGACATCAGAAGACGTATTGCATTGAGCAAATTTGTTGCAAAAGATACTTTCAAGTGCTAAAGAGCAAAGATACCTCCTTGAAGACTAAGATGCACCTGACCCAAGACATGGTATTTTCAATCACCTCATATGCATGTGAAATTCCGTCAATTCCTGTTGTTGTCGTTAAGTGCCATCGAGTCGTTTCTGACTCATAGCAACCCCATGCACAGCAGAACGAAACACTGCCCGATCCCGTGCCAGCCCCACAATCCCTGCTATACTTGAGCCCATCATCGCAGCCACTGTGTCAATCCATCTCGTTGAAGGCCTCCCCCTCTTTCGTCAACCCTCC
>NW_006921885.1:2154686-2168318 GCF_000298275.1 Orycteropus afer afer | reverse complement strand
ATTCCTGTGTGTTCCATCTGGTGAAGTCCACGTGTACAGCCTCCGTTTGTGGTGTTGAAAAAAGGTGTTTGCAATGAACAAGTCGTTGGTCTTGCAAAATTCTACCATACGAGTTCCAGCATTATTTCTGTCACCAAGGCCAAATTTTCCAACTTCCGGTGATTTTTCTTTGTTTCCAACTTTTGCTTTCCAGTTACCAGTGGTAATTAACACATCCTGATTGCATGTTTGGTCAATTTCAGACTGTAGAAGCTGATCAAATTCTTACTATTCCTAGAGCCTTGTTTTTCACCGATTCTTCAGTACAGTTTCGACTTCGTCCTTCAGTACCATTGGTTCTTGACTGTATGCCACCTCCTGAAATGGATGATCATCTACCAATTCTTTCTGGTATAGTCACTCTGTGTATTCCATCCATCTTCTTTTGATGTTCCCTGCATCATCCAACATGTTGCCCATGGAATCTTTCAGGATTGCAATTATTCAGTATTGCAATTCCAGGCTTGATGTCATCCCACAATTTCTCTGGTTTTCGGTCATTGGTGTTCAGTGCATCAAATCTGTTCTTTAGATTGTCTCTAAATTCAGGAGGGGCATAATCAAGGTCAGATTTTGGCTGTCGTAGACTTGTTTTAATTGTCTTCAATTTCAATGTGAACTTTCATATGGACAGTTGATGGTCTTTTCTAGTCAGCTCCTGGCCATCTTTTGGCTGAAGTATTGAGCTTTTCCATTGCCTCTTCCCACAGATACAGTCAGTAGTCAGTCTGAGTAGAGATACCACCTCAGAAACCCAAGGAGGGGTCGCTGAGTTGGAATTGATGGCAGTGAGTTTGGTTTTTTAATAATGCAGTGAGAGAGACTCATACAGATTAAGTGTGTGATAGCCTTTGCCACATTCCTTTCATTTAGCCCTGGATATTTTGAGTTTATGTAAAGTTATGACAAATGTGCACGTGTTGTGTCTAAAAACTTCATTCCTGAGATAAGTGGAATCTACAGTTTACCAGTTCTAGTTGAATGATAAGAAATACCTTCTGTAAGCTGTGCAAATAAAATTTTATTATATTTTATTCCATGAAAATTAAGGTGGGAATGCAAAGGATGTTAGACTTTTTTTTCTTTTATTGGTAATAATTTACTGTGGACTTCTGAAGAGAATTGGATAATTAGTGAATTACTTGTATTTCATTTAGGAAATGAGAACAAATTAGAAGCTCTGATTGAGTGAAATAAGTCTTAGAATTTAACGACACACAGCTCTTTGATAAAATATTACTATTTGTCAAAACGTGTTAATTTATAGCGAAGAAACTGATGTGTCAAATGTGATGCATTAAATAGCCAATCTCAGATTAGACCTCGGACTGTTTCTAAAATCTTCTGCAGTATAATTTATTTTAGAATTCTTTGTGTACTATAGATGTTTCAGGCTTTGTTGTTGTTAGGTGCCGTCAAGTCAGCACCAACTCATAGCGACCCTGTGTACAACATAACAAAACACTGCATGGTCCTGCACCAGCCTCACAATCCTTGCTACATTAAGTATTGTTAAGTATGTGTCGTTGAGTCAGACCTGACTCATAGCAACCCCTCCTTGGGTTTCTGAGGCAGTGTCACTACGGAAGTACATAATTAGAAGTCAGATAATACATAATGCTTTGATTTTCCTTTCTATCTTATAATTTACTTTCAGATGTTTTTATTAATCCAGCTAGTCACTTCATCTGATGTCCATTGAGGGTGTAGATAGAGGACTTTTCCTTAGAAAAGATTACTGTCACTTAAAACAAAATGTTAAGTAGCTTTTGTACTCAATACAAATGTTGTCTGTCTCTATAATTTCTTTTGAAAAAGAAATTCTGGTCTTCTCCAGTCTCTCTGACATTGCCTAAATTTAGTCCCTTCTAAAGAATTTCAAAGGAGCTCTGGTAGCATAATGCCTAAGGCACTTGGCTGCTAACCAGAAGGCTGGCGGTTCAAACCCGCCAGCCACTCCTCGGAAGGAAGATGGGACAATCTACGTGTGTAGTGATACTGCCTCAGAAACCCAAGGAAGGGTGGCTATGAGTCGGGTCCAACTCAGTGGCACATAACAACAACAAAGAGTTTCAAAAGCATAGACAGGTACTGTGCTATCATGTAAAAAGGGTGCTTCTTATCAGATGTGCAGCTCTATTGTCAGGAAAATAAAATGGATTTTAGCAGTTTGCTGAGAATGTGCTGACATAATATATTGATTTGGGTGCCTGTTCAGATTTAGTAATCCTTATTATATAAAACTGTTTTTTCATACTTGTTTTGGGATTGTATGTGGGTTGCAAATTTGCTCCCCTCCCCCTGTTATAGTTGAGGATTGACTGTAGTATAACCCTAAATATATATGTTTTTTCTTTGTATGCTCTTTGAGTTGCAGGTTTATTAAGATTGATACATTGCCTTTAAACTTATTTGGTCTTTTGGGTTCCTTTTAAGAACTATTGTTAATTAAAAGTAAATAGAACTTCTTATTTACTTGTACTTTTCAGATCTCTTTTATCCATATTTCTTTCTCCATTCCCTAAATGTTAGTGTTCCTCAGGGATTGGTCCTAAACCTGCTCTATTTCTCAGTCAGTATTTTCTCCTTGGGTGAACGAAATGCCTCTTTTTGGCCCAGGCGGACATCTTAAATTCATCATGTCCAAAATTGAATAGAAATTATTGTATAGATTAGAAATGTAAATATGGGTATTCTCTTTCCACACTGGGTAGGGCTACAATAGTGGCTGCACATTAGAACCTGCATGGTTTGGGGGTGGGAATTAAACACAGGAACAAAAACCCTACCAATATCTAGGTCCTTTGTCTAGATAGTCTTTTTTAATTGGTCTACTGTGGAGGTTCAAAAAAATTAAATTATTCCACTTTTTCATTCCAAAGACTCCATCTATGGGCTCTTTCTACAGTGACATACAAACAAATATTCTCTTCAGTATCTCTCATGTCTTCCTTAATTCTACATGGCTCCGGTATCTGTGCTGCATTATCAATATTTTTCTCCGAAATCACTTCCATCAACATACTGCAATGTATTTTTTTCTCTCATCTGAAAAAAATAAAAAACACTCTAGATCCCATTTTCACTTCTGTGTATTGCTCTTTACATCAGCTCCCTTTCAGCTCTCTAAATCTGTTTCTTCACTATATGTCATGTCGTCTTTAACTCTACATGGCTTACTAGGCCCTGATCAATCTGACCTACTCTCCAGTATCATTTCATGCCACATTGTTTGAGGCACATTGTACTCTAGACACACTGGACACTCTACTTCTCTCTGATCTGGTTAACTGCTACTTCTCCTTTATGATTTAGTTAAACAGTAAAACTGCTCCATCCTTAGAGATGTCTTCATTGATTCCTACACTGGGATGGGTCTCCTACCTTATGTTTTCCTCGTCCCCTCTGCTTATCCTATCAAAATATTTGTAGGATTGTATTATCTGTTCGTTTGTTTCTAATTCAGACTCAAGTTCTACTATACCCCAAGTCCCTAGCACAAGGTTGCCACACAAATACATTTACCGAACCAATGATTAAATGAACTTCTAGCTGTATTGTTCTTTCAGTACTCTATTCAAGTTTTAGCATTATGGGGGGAAAATTTATTTGTATTGTTCATGTTCCAGGCATCAAAAATATGACATGACAAGATATGTGTCATTGCTTTTAATGCATACCTTTAATTTTCCATCTAAACTTAATTACCTGTTTTGAATAGCTGTCAGTGGTTAAAGTGCTTGGCTGCTAACTGAAAGGTTAATGGTTTTCCTTACTAGCTGCTTCAAGGGAGAAACATGTGGCAGTCTGCTTCCATAAAGATCACAGCCTTGGAAACCCTATGGGGCAGTTCTATGCTGTCTGTGGGATCATTGTGAGTGGCAGCAATACCACAGCAATGGGTTGGTTTGTAGTCACTTGGTTAGTAAAAAAAATTCTACCTCCTTCCTCTGCCCACCCCCACAGCCACCTACTTTTCCCCCAGGAGACAACCAGTATTACCAGTATCTTGTATATTTGTGTAGAGTTTTTTGTTTTGTGGGATTTGGGGTTTTTTGTTTTGTTTTGCATTTTTAAGCAAATTTGTGTATGTATATTTGTATGTAATACAGATATGTGTAACTAAATACTTTTTCTTCTGCAGATGGTATATTGTATACACACGGGTGCTTAAATTTTTTTTTCAACTTAACTATCTTGGAGAGCCTCTCTGTCTGTCTCTCTTTTTTTTTTTTTTTTTTTTTTGAGAGCTGTATTTTATAAGTGATTAAATACACCACAGTTTATTTAGCCAGTGTTCTGTTGATGACATTTAGGTTATACTTAGTCTTTAGTCTGTACCTGTTACAACTTACACAGTATTGAATAACTTTGAACCTTTTTCATTTTATGCATACATGGATATATCTGTAAGATAAAGTCCTAGAAGTAGAATAGCTGGTTCATAAAGTTGTGTGATTGTACTTTTGATAAATTTGGCATTTTGCCTTCCAAAGTATAGATTTACCTTCTAGCAGTGTGTGAGGGGTCCAGTTTCTCTGCATTGTCTCCAAAAGTTGTTATTGTCTATCTGATTATTGCTATTTTGTTGTTGGTGGTGGTGTGTGCTGTCTAGTTGATTCTGATTCCAAGTGACTCTATAGGACAGAGTAGAACTGCCCCATAGGGTGGAATAGATCACCAGGTCTTTTCTCGCAGAGTGGCTAGTGGTTTCAGACTGTCCATCTTTTTCAGTCAGCAGCCTAGCACTTAACTACTGTACCATCAGGACTCCTATAGTTGTATAGCTGTTGTTGTTATGTGCTGTCAAGTCGGACCCGACTCATAACGACCCCTCCTTGGGTTTCCGAGGCAGTATCACTGTGGAAGTAGATTGCCCCATCTTCCTTCCGAGGAGTGGCTGGTGGGTTTGAACTACCTGCCTTCTGGTTAACAGTCAAGTGCTTTGGGCAGTATGCTACCACATGTCATTGTGAGTTTGATTTGTATTTTCCTAATAATTAATGATGTTACGCATTTTTTCACGTGCTTTGCTCATTTGTATATCTTCTTTGGATAAATGTCTGTTCAAGTCTTTTGCTAATTTTTTATTATTTTTATTAAAAAATATTTTATTTTTTAAATATATTTAGATATATTCTTGTTGAATTGTTAGAATTCTTAGGTATTCTAGATACTAATTCCTTGTCAGGTAAATGATTTGCAAATACTTTCTTCTATTCTGTTTGGTTATCTTTTCCCTTTTTTGGTAGTGTCCTCTGAAATAGAAAAGTTTGTATTCCTCATGAAGTCCAATTTATCTGTTTTTTTGTTTTTGTTGTTTTGATCTGCTTCTACTTTTTTTTTTTTTTTTTTCATATTTAAGAAACCATTGCCTAATCTAAAGTACGACCTACTTTTACTTCTACTTCTACTGTCTTCTCCATGGCATAACCGGAAAAAAAAAAAAAAAAACTCAGTGCGTCGAGTCAGATCTGACTCATAGCGACCCCTCCTTTGCTATCTGAGGTGGTATTACCACGGAGGGAGCTCTGGTAGCGTAATGCCTAAGTCACTTGACTGCTAACCAGAAGGCTGGTGGTTCAAAGCCACAGCCACTCCTTGGAAGGAAGATGGGGCAATCTACTTCCATAGTGATGCTGCCTCAGAAACCCAAGGAGGGGTCGCTATGAGTCGGGTCCGACTTGATGGCACATAACAACAACAACAACAACAACAACATTACCATGGAAGTAGTTTGCCCAACCTTCCTTCTGAGGAGTGGCTGGTGGGTTTGAACCGCCAGCCTTCTGGTTAGCAGTCAGATGCCTCAGGCACTATGCCACCAGAGTTCCTCTCCATGGCCAATACTACCTAAAATACTTACTTATGTTCTTTCTTGATCTTAACACTCATTAACCTCTTAACAGAGAGAGCAAAGTGATTTGGTATTTGTCAGCAAATACATTGTAATTCATAGGTGGTATGAGTAAGGCCTTGGATATTTTGAAATTCTAGCCTTGAAAACATCTATCTTTGTTAACAAGGTTGTAGGGTGGGGGAAGGGTTGCCTAATACATGTGTAGGTGTGCATATGTGGTGTAAGGTATTTGAGATTTAAAGAGACCATACTGAACACAGCACAAAACCAAGAATAAAGAGATTCATGGAAGGTAAGTTTTAACTTGAACTGTGATAACATTTTTTAATGCATAATCATATCCTTAATATTATTTTAAACAACTTAATGGTATGTGATTCAATTTACTGAAAATTTATTAGCTGTAAGATAGTTAAGAGACAACTATTGATTTGGGTGAAGAGAAAGGCAGTATGCCAAAAGCAAGTGACCAACACAATAACACTAAGGAAAAGGAAGACACAGAGGTGAACAAGAGGTACAGACAACAAAGTTACATACTTCTACCTACACAATTAACAAACATTAATCTATGGGTTCGGAAGGAAGGTTGGGCAGTCTACTTCCGTAGTGATACTGCCTCAGAAACCCAGGGAGGGGTCACTGTGAGTCGGGTCCAACTCGATGACACTTAACAGCAAACAGCAATCTGTGGGTAGATACATAGGTAGACAGGCTAAAGGATCAGGCATATCTAGGCATATGTAAGTTTGGCAGATGATATTTCTGCATACGTATTTGTATGTGCTATAAGAATGCCTATGTAAATAGAGCTAATGAGACAAAGTTATGATAACTTCTTAGCCACAGCCAAACATCCTGTGGGAATGAGTCAGTAGGCCCATGGGCTTGGGACTATGGTTGCGGGGAACATCAAATTCAATTGGCCTAACATACTACACAAAAACATTGTTCTGCATCCTACTCTGGTGAGTAGTGACTGAGCTCTATTAATAGCTTACAGGCAGCCATCTTCATGGAACAATTGGTCTCTCCTTATCTGTAGCAGAAAATAAAGAAAACCAAAAACGTATGGAAACAATTAGTCCAAGGGACTAGTGGACCATGTGAATTTCAGTCTCCATGACCATGAGAACAGAAGAACTAGAAGGTGCCCAGCTACCATTGTCAA
The DNA here is from genome assembly GCF_000298275.1 of Orycteropus afer afer. Taxonomy (NCBI): domain Eukaryota; kingdom Metazoa; phylum Chordata; class Mammalia; order Tubulidentata; family Orycteropodidae; genus Orycteropus; species Orycteropus afer. The sequence goes on along the minus strand of NW_006921885.1, from coordinate 2,161,248 downwards.
CCACTTGAAAAGGGATCGAAATAGGAGATCTTGGATAGAGTAGGAGAAAAATGTGCAACAAAACTCAAAATAATAAAAAAGACCAAACATACTGGTCTGATAGACACTGGTGAAACCCTCGAGACTGTAGCCCCTTAGGCACCCTTTGGGCCTGGAATTGAACTCACTCCTGTGACTTCTAGCTGAGCAATAGACAGGCATATAAGGTAAACTTTCACATCAGATAGGTACACTCCTTAGAACAGTCCACCACGGGAGATGAGAAGGGCAGCATTTGAGCAAGGAGATAGCTCAGAGGGCAGGAATCCATAGGAAAGGAGGATGATACAGGGAAAAGATAACCACAGGGAAAAAGTAGGAAGAGAGATGTAACATTATGGGGATTGCAGTCGATGTCATGAAACAAATGGTGTATGAACTGTTACGTGGAAAATGCACTTGCTCTGTAAACTTCCACCTAAATCACAATTTAGAAAATAAATTACCAGCTATACTAAAACAGCTGGAAAAAGAGGGGAAGGTAATATTTCCATACATACTGAAGTAATTGTGAATGAATTGATAATGATATCTGAGATTTGCTTCAGAATAATTCAGTGGTAGTAGGAGGAAGCATAGCAATAGGATTAGCAATGTGTTAAAATGAAGGTGAATGAAAGGTGTAAGAGGGTTTATAATATATTGTAAAAGAGCTGCTAGCAGTGTAGTGGTTAAAGCATTTGGCTGCTGACCAAAAGGTCAGTGGTTTCCAAATCCATTAGCTGCTCTGTGGAAAATGAGGCGGCAGTGTGCTTCGATAAAGATTTACAGCCTTGGAAACCCGAGGGGGATGGTGTCACTATGAGTTGGAATTGACTTGATGGCAGTAAATTTTGTTTATATGTTGTATGGTAGAACCTGTGTAAGCAGTAACCTGTCAGAGAAGGAAAACTCAAATATTTTCCATTAAAATGAGCTGTAGAAAAGTGGTAAGACTGCACCCTGTCGAGCAGAAAACTTGGGAGACCCAGAACAACAAGGTATTCATTTAAACTTCCGGCTCTCAAGGTTTCACTGTATAAGTTTGGAGTTTTCATAATAGATTTTAACTAATTTACTTTTTTTATAGAAATAAAATGCCTTCCCAGACCTAATCTTTCCTGAGTTTCAGATCAGCCTTTAGGATATTAATGCATGAATTTCCTGCTGGTATCTCAAATATAACTCTTCAAAAATGGAATCTGTTGCCTTCATCCTCACACCTCTGTATTTCCCTGTATTCCATATCTTGGTTACTGGAAACACTATATACCTGGTTTCCCAAGATAGAAATTTCATGGACTTTGTCAAGTTCCCTCATTTCTTGAAGATACTTGCTCCTGACTCACTGTTAATTCTCTTCAACCCTATTCCTGTCATTTCTTGGAAATTAAAACATTTCTGTATGGATGAAGATGATCTTTCCAGTACCCTGGCCTTTCATTCCTTTAACCTCCTTTCAGTAATTTTGTACTCCCCCTTACCTCACTATACCCTGACATTCTTTTCTTGGGAATTACTGCAGCATCTCCATACTGTCAGTTTCAGACACTTACTATTCACTTACCCAACCACCTCTCTTTCCAGCATATTCCCTCAAATATCCTAACTTCATTAATTTTTGATCATATGAGGATTTATAATCTTATGTTTTCTGTTTTCCTTACTCCCCTTCATGGCTTCACTTACCTCTTTGTACACACTTCCTTATACATGGAACTTCAACCACCTTTACTCTCTTGATTGACAAAACCCCTAATCACTTTCTTATATATATTTTAAACATCCTTGTCCCTTTCTTAATGAGTTGGAAGTGACTGGAGGGGAAAGATACTGAATAATTATTGATCATAATTTAAATTAATGACTACTTACCTTGGAATAACCAATCATGTCCGTAGTCCATTCACTCCTCATTCCTAGCAAACTTTTAAAATAAAATCCTTAGTATTAATTTACTCAGCCACACTCCTAGCAGATGACCTTGTTATTTCACCACTGAAAGGTAGAAGGTACCATAAAAAGGAACTTCCGCACATCTACCATATCCACCCACCTACTAGCATCTGTGCCTATAACTCTGTCACCAAGATCCTTTACTGTTGCTGTGGATTAACTTTTTCCTGTGCCTGTTTTAGGCCACTTTCCACTTACACACTAGATCCTATCCCCTATCATCTACCCAAAGTCACCGCTTAAGCACTGCTCCCCTGTCTGCTGCATTATCAGTATTTTTCTCCTAAATCACTCCTATCAACATACTGCAATGTATTTTTTTTCTCATCTGAAAAAAAGAAAAAACCCTCTAGATCCCATTTTCGCTTCTTTGTATTGCTCTTTACTTGATCTTTTAGCAGCATTTGACACAGTTAATTTAATGTATCTTCCTTGAAATATCTTCTTTAGTTGGCTTCTAAGACTACTCTCCTGGTTTTGGATTTGTTTTTTGTTTTTTTCTGGCAACTTCTTGATTTCATTGGATGGTTCCTCATTTTCTCCCTGACCCCTATCTATAAATGTATACCAGGACTTGTTTGTATACCCTTGTCTCTTGGTAATCACACGTCCTTTCATAGCTTAAAATATCATCTATATCAGTGTTTTTCAAGGTTTTTTTCATTACTGCTTCCCCAGAGAGCCTTTTCTAACTCTCCCCTTTCCCTGCCGTTGACATTTTAGTACCACAGATACACTGTATATTTGTCTGTTTGCTGTGGCCTTTTGGAGGCCATAAACCATCCTATACCTAAGATCTCCACCTCCCACGAACCAGTTTTTGCCCCCTTGAGGGTGATGTAACCCCTGTTGAGCATGCATGCTGTGTGTGTGCTAACAGTTATGAAGCTTGTATTTCTGCCTGGAATATCCCTAGTGTATCAGACAGCCTACATGATACCTCCACTGGATGTCTAAAAAACTCCAGACTAAACTCACTGTCATCAAGTTGATTCTGACTCATAATAACCCCTATTGGGTTGCAAGGCTGCAAATCTTTACGGAAGTAGTTTGCCCCATCTTTATTCCGCAGAGCAGCCGGTGAGTTTGAACTGCTAACCTTCTGGTTAGCAGCCAGATGCCTTATCCACTATGCCACCAGAGCTCCTTAGGTGTCTAAAAGGTATCTCAAGTTTAATATGTCCAAAAGCAAACTAATAAACTGACTTCAGCTTGTCTCGCCATGTTGAACTTCTTTTGCTCTACTCTTAGTGAACCTTTTGCTTTGTTGTTGTTGCTGTTGTTACATGCCATCGAGTCAGACCTGACTCATAGTGACCCCTCCTTGGGTTTCCGAGGTGGTATCAGTGCCTAAGGCACTTGACTGTTAACCAGAAGGCTGGCGATTCAAACCCATCAGCCAAACCCACCAGCCACTCCTCGGAAGGAAGATGGGGCAATCTACTTCCGTAGTGATACTGCCGTGGAAACCCAAGAAGGGGTCGCTATGAGTCAGGGCTGACTCGACGGCAAACAACAACAACAAACAACATTCCTTATTTGCATGTTTCTGCCCAGTAGTTTGGGAGCTCTGGTAGCATAGTGCCTAAGGCACTTGACTGCTAACCAGAGGGCTGGTGGTTCAAACCCACCAGCCACTCCTTGGAAGGAAGATGGGGCAATCTACTTCCATAGTGATACTGCCTTGGAAACTCAAGGAGGGGTTGCTATGAGTCGGAGCCGACTTGAAGGCACATAACAACAATAATAACAACCCAGTTGTCTGGTGACAGTCATAAAGATTGGTTAGAAAAGCTATGCCAAGTAAGTAATTCACTGCACCACACAGCCACACTAAATGTTTTCTGCATTTTACCCTAGTGGTAAAAGGGCTTAAAGGAGTGATCAGTTACTCTCCCAACCCAAATTGTCCAGGCACTGAAAGAAATTCCCCTGGCTCAGAGCTGCTTACCATCATAGGCTTTCACAGGTAGATTGGAGCAGGGATTATGATGACAAATTCCTGGGAGAAGCAGTGACATTGCAACCAGGGCTGGAAATTTCAGCTGAGGGCAAGCACTCTACCTTATTCATTATTGTATCCCTACTACCTAAACATGGCCTTTATACTTGAAGGGACAGGTGGGTGAACATTCTGAAACTAGGTTGTTCATGATTGCATCAACACAATAATGCAGGAAGGAATTTTTGTGTAATGGTTAAGAGTGTGACTGTTTTAAAACTAAACTATTGTCAGTAAATGGCTGATTTAACATTGTACTAATGTGATTCCAATTAAGCATTGTCAATTAAGATTTCATCTACATCTGTAGCAATTACTTCTAATGTTTAAATGTAGACATAATTATTATTTTATTTGGAAAGACATTTCCATATTCTTCCTTTGCTGGTGTCAGAACAGTTTTTTGGAATATGTGTTTTTGGAAGTCCCTTATGACGTTTATACCGTTCTTTAAGGTTTCCAGGAAAGCTATTCCATTTGTTCCTCTGAGAGACAAGAAAGATGGACAACTTTTTTAACACTGGGTTGTTGGGTTTTTTTTCCATATTAGTGTGTAGGCATATGCCACTGTTACTACAGAAAGTAGCAATTTTCTCTTCCAGATTCTATATGAAAAGTTTCATCTCATAGTAGAATATTCAAATTGCCCAACCTCTGTATTAACAGGAGAGTCTTTTTGAAAGATTCTTTGATGCTGTCAGTCTGCTTGGTGTCCTCATTACCACTTCTTTGACTTTTATTGAACACTTACTGTGCTTAGTGACTCGATTTCAATCCTTAAATTTCCTAATGAAAGTTAAGGAGGATAATTAAAAACAAAATTGAATGACTTAGCATTTTATCATGTATTTGGCAGTTTTCTAAATGTTAAAATTTTGTTAATAAATATATGTACATAGCTCATTGCTTGGGATACTGCTACTGAAGACTGTTGAAGAACATTCCAAAAGATCCCTATAAGCATAAAAGGATTTTATCTACATGTTGCTATAGAAAGTTTACAATATAGCCTAGCTATATTGGCATAGAATTCCCTTTTGAATAAATAAAAATTTAAGCCAAGGATCCAATGAGATAGTGTTGCTCAGTGTGTCTAGTGGAACATCTGTGAAAGGCAGTTCTTCACCATCTTGGACTATTAACATGTTATTTTACTAATGCCACAGTAAAACTCTGGATTTCTAAATAGCAAATCTTTGAATCTTTAACAAATGAATAAAGATATGTTTTGGGTATTCTTTCATTCAGAGGAATATAGGTATGAAGAATGTTAATTAAAGATCATACATTTTGGAATTTACTCTTTAGTGCTGTGTTTCTTAATTTTCAGTGTTCAGCTAGAATCATAATTATATAACTTATGACTTTAGAATTTTAGTTTTTACCCTCTCTTTACATATGATTTTAGACTTTTTTAAACCTCCATTTCCTACCCCACCCCAGTGTAAGCAGACTAATATTAGAAGATGCTACATTATTTAATACTTCTTAATGGTGTCATGACCTTTTTATGACATTTTTCTTATTATCATTATGCAAATTCAGAATGGAACTTTTCTGAAAGGCTACACAGTTGCCCCTTAAATAATAATTTTATATAAGTTGTTGGTTTGTAGTATGGTTCAGTTATTAGAACAAAACAACTATGGATCTGAAGTTTCGTTGTCACCCTAGAGGAACTGAGCAATATTAAATTTTCACATCCCTTTTCAAAATAATGGACAGATGAGGTAAGAATTATAAGTTTTGTAGTTTGTATGTAATATGAATGAAGTTTGTCTCATTTTTATGTTGTATTTTCTTCATGAAAATCAAACTGTGACATTCCCTTTTTTCTCTCCTAGTGTCAGAATTCATTTTTGAGTGTAAACTCTATGAAGAGAGAGGAGAATGCTAGAACTTTCTAAATTAGTTATAAACAGTAACATCTTAAGGGGATAAACCAAAACAGAAAGGTCTGTATGTTTGGCAAAGTCATATCCCCCAGGGATTTACTAAACAGCAACAGTACTGTTGGCAGTGTCAGCTGAGCCATTATTTGTGTCCCTCTCTGATGGCTCCTTATTCTACCAAAGCTATTGAGGAAGGTGTGACACATACATAGTGGTCATTAAGAATTCTATTTTATTGTGGTTTAGATTAGCTAACAAAATCTATATATTAGTGTTTGGGAGTTTGACTTCTACATCTACTGATTAGCTGTAATGATCTCTGACAAATCACCAGATTCCTTTCTGGCCTCATTTACTGGTCAGTGACATGCAGGAACAGATTGACATTTACTTTTGGAAAGTGTATAAATAATAGATTGCAGACTGCTTTGAGGTAGTTGGCAAAACCAAGAAATAATGGAAGAACATTACTGTGTGGTTGACAATGTCATTCATTTTCTAAATAATGCTTTTAGTAGCGTCTTTTTTGTTGTCTGTTTAGTTTTTCTCTTTTAAAGCAGCATTTTGGCAATCTACACTTTCCCCCTTTAACTTTATGGTAGATCTTTTTATTGTAAAATTATAAGGAGGTAGCTATTTTTCATGTGTGTGAAAGAACATTTTTTTTTTTTACATCATTATTCTTTTTTTTTTT
>NW_006921885.1:2147113-2148040 GCF_000298275.1 Orycteropus afer afer | reverse complement strand
ATCTTCCTCCTCTGTATTGGACAGTGTTTCTAGACTGTTCATAAAGTTGCACAGTAATGTATCAGACAGTGTTTCTCTGCTATTCATAAAGTTTTCCCTGGCCAATTCTTTGAGAAGTGGATGGCCTTTTCCTTCTTCCTAGTCTGTGTCAGTCTGCAAGCCGGGCTGATACCTGTGCTGTGTGATGCACCCCACTGGGTTTGAAACACCAGTGGCACAGCCTCAAGACTCATAGCAACATGTCACCACAGTAGGACAAACCAACAGACCAGTTTGTCTCCCTTAGCTGTTGGAAACCCCTCCAACCACCCTTCCCTGGATCCCTGTGGCTAACTCCTCGATCTGTTCCAGTCCCCTTTGCCTTTTCTGTCCTCTCCTTTCTTCACGCTTCGCTGCTTTTGGGGGGTGGCCTGGGTTTCCTCTCCTCGCCTCGCTCCCTATGGTTGACTCTTCGATCTGTTCCTATCCGCTTTGCCTGTTCTGTCCTCTCCCTGCCTTCCTGCCTTGCTCCTCGGGTGTGCCCTGGGTTCCCTGTCTTCACCTGGGTCCCTGTAGCTGACTCCTTGATCTGTTCCGGTCCCCTTTGCCTTTTCTGTCCTCTCCCTGCTTCCCGCCTCTCTGCCTGTTCTTAGGTCCCTGGAATCCGAATGAGAATGCTATTACTTTAAAATCCATAATGGTTGCCACTTGTAGACATTCATAATGGCTGTGCCCTTGACCACTTTAAATATCCAAAATGGCCACCACTTATAAACACTGAAAATGGCTGTACCCTGGGTCACTTTAAATATCCAAAATGGTTGCCACGTGTAAACAATCAAAATGGCTGCGCCCTCCATACAAACAAGAAGATCAGCCCAAGAAAACCTGCAATATCTGAGGATAGGGCAATAAGAGAAAAAAGACAGAGAAGGAAAATAATGAAGG
>NW_006921885.1:2142922-2146488 GCF_000298275.1 Orycteropus afer afer | reverse complement strand
AGATTTTAACAACTTCAAAGGAAATCACATTATAAATCAATTTGTAATTTATTTTTTTTTATTTTTACTAGTTTCAGTTATGCTATTCTTGCATACTCAGTTTTGAAATTTTTATTAAGTCTTAGTATTTTTGGAAGTATCCAAAAGAGAAATTTTCATAGACATCTGAAGAGGAACTGATATAAACAGTCTCTTTTTGGGAGGACATGTCCTTTCTATGCTCCTGTATACCTCAACCCTATGATTATTGCAATCAGAAATAGAAAAAAGCATGGAGTTTGAAATCCTAGGTATGTCAGAAACAGCTGCAACCTTTTTAAAAACAGTTTGGGTCTGAAAAGAGTTGATCATTACTTTTCATATTTTTTCCTGATCACCCACTGTATCCTTTTAATAATATACATATATTTATTAGCATTTGAAAACATTCTGACTTTTAAATGCTTGCAATGAAATTTTATTAGTATTTTTTTGCAGATTTATTTTGGCTCGTGTCTCCTGCATTTGAAAGAAATTATGCTTTATATACTAGATAAGGTTTATGCCAGCCTAATTGGTTGCTGGCATTTCTTAGCCTCACAGCTGCTGTGGATTCAGCTGTGAACAAGGAAACACATAATAGGATCTTGTTTTCAGAGACCAAAAGGCAATTGTTAGCATACAAAATGTGTTTTTGACATCTCGGTATACATATATAATCTATGAATGACAAATAACACTAACACCAATCTTAAGGAATGATCTTATAAAGGTTAGAAAATCCGAAATACAAAATCTGTGGTTTTTGTTCACTGGGGCAGAAGTGGCTTGAATTTGGGTTTGTTTTTCTGTTAATTGTGGTTTCTTTCTTTTAAAATTAGGATCAATTTGTCTTAATATTTACCAATAGCTATTAAAAAGTTAAATATGTACTGTTGTCCCTTTAATTTTGGTGTAATAAAAACTTTTACAAAAAGATGTAAAGGTTTTTCTTGAAATGAACTAAACATAAAATCTCTTTAAAATAAAGGTTACAATTTCAAAATATTATATATTTATATTTTTCAATTTAGTAGATTACATTTTTAAGGATTACTTTGATTTTGAAATTTGGGGTAAAATTTATTTTTCCACTAGGTTGAACCACATGAAGTTGCCATATTTTAGGTTAAGAAAAGGTCAGATAGAGGCTTATTTTGAACTAATACAGTCATCTTGGTGGCATATTGGGTAAGGCTCAAAAAAAATCATTGCCATTAAGTTGAATCCGACTCATAGCAACCCTTCCTTGGGTTTCCAAAGAGTGGCTCATGGGTTTGAACCACCAGACTTCTGGTTAGCAGTCACATGCCTTAGGTACTACACCACATTTGGCTGCTAACCGAAAGGTGGGCAGTTCAAACCCACCAGAACCTCCACAGGCGGAAGATGAGGCAATATACTTCTGTAAAGATTTATAGCCGTGGAAACTCAATAGGGGTCACTATGAGTCAGAATCCACTTGATGACAATGAGGAGGGTTTGGTTTTTTGTTAATCTATACCTAGGAGCTCTGGTGTCATAATGCCTAAGACTGATAACCACATGATTGCTGGTTCAAACCCATCAGCCGCTCCACAGAAGGAAGATAGGGCAATCTACTTCATAAAGATTTGCTGCCTTGGAAACCTTATGGGGTTGCTGTGAGTCAGAATCGACTTGATGGCAGTGAGTTTTGTTTTTCAGTCTATTTTAGTCTATACCTAAAATTAGGAGCTCTGGTAGCATAGTACCCAAGGCACTTGACTGCTAACCAGAAGGCTGGTGGTTCAAACCCAAGGAGGGGTCGCTATGAGTCGGGTCCTACTCAACGGCACATAACAACAACAAATACCTAAAATTAGATGTTGTATGTGTAAATGCTGATTGACGGCCTATTTTTTGCCTTTTGTTTTAAATGGGAAAAAATTGCTGTGCATTATCCATCAACCCAAAATTCCCAACCTATTTCAAAATTGTAACTGACACTGTAAATCATTTATATATAAGTAAAATACTGCCATTTGTGATCATACATAATAAGGTTAACAATCAGTTGCTTTTCTTTTAATTCCTTTTTGCCCGTCCTCAGTGTTTTCTTCAACATTATCTTTATTATTTTGAGATTCATTCAACAGTAGGCAAAATAAGGGAAGGGACATTATTCTAAATTAAAATGAGACTTAAGAAATAAAATACCCAGACCATGGTGAAATAGAAAAGGATGTCAAAAAAGGGATATCATTGCCAATGGCTCTTGGCTGAAAGCAAAGAATACCAGAAAGATGTTCATCTGTGTTGTATTGACTATGCAAAGGCATTAAATTGTGTTGAGTCATAACAAGGTATGGATAACATTGTGAAGAATGGGAGTTCCAGAACACTTAATTGTGCTCATGAGAATCCTGAACATAGACCATGGGGCAGTCGTTTGAACAGAACAAGTAGATATTTCATGGTTTAAAATCAGGAAATGTGTGTGTCAGGGTTGTATCCTTTCACCATACTTATTTAGTCTGCATACAAATAATCCAAGAAGCTAGACCATGTGAAGAATAACGTGGCATCAGGATTGGAGGAAGACTCATTAACAGCCTGCCATATGCAGATGATACAAACTGGTTTGCTGAAAGTGAGGAGGACTTGAAGCACTTACTCATGAGATCAAAGACTATATGGTATGGATTACACCTAAACATAAAGAAAATAAAAATGTTCACAACTGGATCATTAAGCAACATCATGATGAATGGAAATAAGATTGAAGTTGTCAAGGATTTCATTTTACTTGGATCCACAATCAGTGTCCATGGAAGCAGCAGTCAAGAAATCAACATATTTGGAGGAGAACTTCCCTGGTATGATGAAAGATTAGAATATATCCATTCAGGAAGTCCAACAAACACCAAACAGGATAGACCCCACAAGAAAATACCAAGACATATCTTCATCAAACTCATCAAACTCAAAGACAAAGAAATAACCCTGAAAGCAGCATGGGAAAAACAAAAAGTTGCTTACAAAGGACAACCAGTAAGAATAAGCTCTGATTTCTCAGCAGAAACCATACGAGCGAGAAGGCAATAGGATGGTATATATAAAACCCTGAAAGAGAAAAATTTTCAACCAAGAATTGTATACCTGGCAAAATTGTCCCTCAAATATGACGGTGAAATTAGGAGCTTTCCAGATAAGCAGAAACTAAAGGAATTTGTTAAAACCAGACCAACCTTACTAGAGATGCTAAAGGGAGTCCTTTGAACAGAGAACCAAAGATAGCAAATAATAACTGACCATTAATACTAAGGTGACATAACCCAGAAACCAAAGCTGTGTACATATCCAAAGCAAAATAAGCTTGTAAGATTGTAAACAGGGAACCAAAGACATCAATTGGCAAGTGAGGACAACTGCAAAGAGAAAATACTGTGTAGTTACAGAACTTCTAAATGGTGAGGAAGTCAAGAGAGTTGTAAGATAGAATGGACTGTTCTAATCTTGTGGAGAAAATTATAAATCACAGGGTAACCAAAGAAAAATGATAAACCGTCACATCACAATAAAAAAGA
>NW_006921885.1:2137696-2142212 GCF_000298275.1 Orycteropus afer afer | reverse complement strand
AATAAATTTAAAAACATTGAAATACTGCAAAGCATCTTCTCAGATCATAATGCTATCAAATTAGAAATCAACAATAGGAAGATCAACAGAAAAAAGAGTAAACACATGGAAACTGAACAACACCCTCCTTGAGAAAGACTGAGTAAGAGAAGAATAAAAATTGAAATTCAAAAATTCCTTGAATCAAACGAGAATGAAAACACACATACCAAAATCTTTAGGACACAGCAAAAGCAGTGTTCAGAGACCAATTTATAGCAATAAATGGAAACATCCAAAAAGAAGAGCCAAAATCAACACTTTAAAGAAATCAACATACTGCATTGGACAAATCTGCTGCAAAAGACCTCTTTAAAGTGTTAAAGAGCAAAGATGGCACTTTGAAGACTGTTAAGGTACCCCTGACCCAAGCTGTTGTGTTTTCAGTAGCTTCAGATGCATGTGAATTATGGTTTTGGTGAAGAATATTGAATATACCATGGACTGCCAGAAGAATGAACAAGTCTGTCTTGGAAGAAGCAGCAGCCAGAATGCTCCTTAGAAGTGAGAATGGCCAGATTTTGTTTCTTGTACTTTGGTCATATTATCAGGTGGGAGCTATTCCTGGAGAAGGGAGTCTCTGAGGCTGTATACCTTTACAGAAGTAGAGTGCCCTATCTTCTTTCCACAGAGTGGCTGGTGAGTTTGAACTACTGACCATCTGCTTAGCAGGCTTATCCACTATACCACCAGAGCTCCTTAGGTAAAGTAAAGTAGAGGATTAGCAAAAAAAAAAAAACTGGGGGGGGAGATCTCAACAAGATGGATTGACACAGTGGCTGCACCAGTGTGCCCAGGCATAGCAACGATTGTGCACTGGACCAGGCAGTGTTTTGTTATGTTGTACATAGGGTCCTTATGCGTCAAACAGACTCAACAGCACCTAACAACAACAACATGACAGTGGATTTATATGGCTAGTGATATAAACAACCCAATTATTGGAAGATATTTAGGGAACGTTCTGGGAAATTTGAATGTGGACTTTATATTATTTAATATTATCAATATTGTTTGCCTTGTGATGATATTGTGGTTATTATATAAGAAAATATATATTATTTCTTAGAGGTGCATTTTGAAGTATTTAGGAATGAAATGATCTATTTGGTAATTCCCCCAAGACTCTGGCCCTTTGACACTATTCAAGCCAGGAACTGAAGTCAACCTCCATGGCTCAACTTTCACTCAAATGATAGGCCTATAAGGTAAACCGTAATATCGGGAAGGTATGTACTCATTAGAACAATCAACCATGCAATACTAAAAGGGCAGCATTTGCCAGGGTTGAAGCTTATGAGACAGGAAGGGATAGGAAAGAAGGACGAAGGGAAATGGTAAGCACAGAGACAAAGTGGAAAGAGTGCTGTTACATTGTGGGAATTTCAGTGGATGTCACAAATGGGTTGTTAAATGGAAAACCAATTTGCTGTGTAAACTTTCACCAAAATCACAGTTTAAAATAATAATGCTGCCTTGGTAAAACAAATGACGAAAATGTTTTAGATTGTTTTTGTTAGGTGCTGTTGAGCCGGCTCTGACTCATAGTGACCCTGTGTACAACAGAACGAAACACTGCCCGGTCCTGTACCAGCCTCACAATCCTTGTTATCCATGATCCCATTGTTGCAGCCGCTGTGTCAATCCATCTCGTTGAGGGCCTTGCCCTTTTTTGTTGACCCTCCATTTTACCAAGCATGATATCCTTCTCCAGGGAATGGTCCTTTCTGACAACATGACCAAAGTAGATGAGATGAAGTCTGGTCATTCTTGCTTCCACAGAGCGTTCCGGCTGCACCTCTTCCAGGATAGATTTGTTAGTTCTTCTGGCAGTCCGTGGTACTTTTCAGTATTCTTTACCAACACAATTCAAAAGCATCAACTCTTCTGTCTTCCTTATTCATTGTCCAGCTTTCACAACCATATGAGGTGATTGAAAATACCATGGCTTGGGTTAGGCGCTTAGCTCTTCAGCACTTGAAAGAGGTCTTTTGCAGATTTGCCCAGATAAAAGGTATACGGGGTTTTTGTTGGCCCTGGGCCTTTCCCCTGCTCTGCTCTGCTTTTCATCACAAGAACTTGCTCCTGAAGGCTGTTTCCTAGACTTTGTTTTAGTTGAGTTTCTTCTGGCAGCATAGTGCCTAAGGCACTTGACTACTCACCAGAAGGCTGGCATTTCAAACCCACCAGCCGCTCCTCGGAAGGAAGATGGAGCAATCTACTTCCATAGTGATACTGCCTCGGAAACCCAAGGAGGGGTCGTTATGAGTGGGTCTGACTCGATGGCACATAACAACAACAACGTTTGAAGATTTTTTTGGTGTTTTTTATAAGACTAAGACTAAAACATGGTTTTACTTTATCGTATTCTCCGCTTCTTCTGTGTGTGTCTGGAATTTTTCTTTTTTAGAAAAAAATGTTGCTTTAGAGGTTGTACATTGGTTTATATTTGGTTATCTAGAGGTGCTTGGTAACTTTGAACAATTTTAATGACCATGATAGCCTAATGGAAGTGGGTTTCAGAGAGCAATGGGAAGTTTTTATTTTTGGTAAAATGATACGTAGGTATCTGTACTAGCCCTCCTTGGGAAAACTTAAATCCTGTATAAAGCTGTTTTTTAAAAAACTTTATTTGATTTTGTGACTGAATTTTGTCCCCAAAAAGTGTTGTGACTTAACCCCATGCCTGTGGTTATGATCCCATTTGGGAATAGATTCTCTTTGTTATGAGACAGGATTAAGGTAAAGTATATTTTGAGTCAATCTCTTTTGAGATATAAAAGTGATTAAACAAACAAGCAAGCAGAGAGAATAAGATAGATGCCAAGACACATGGAGATCTCCAAGGAATAAGAAAACCAAAGGTGAAGAGATAAGGACCTTCCTCCATTGCCAACAGAGAGAAAGACTTCCCCTAGAGCCTACGCTCTGAATTCACCTTTTAGCCTCTTCCACTGTGAGAAAATAAATTTGTTTGTTAAAGCTTGTGGTATCTCTTTTACAGCAGCACTAGGTAAGTAAGACAATGTTCCTAAAACATGTGAAAGTCGGAAAAGTAAGACATGCTTAGGCCAAGGATAATGATAAAAGTGGGAATCCAAAAAAATTTAAGAGGAGCACTGAGCTGGCTTTTATCTAACAGGTATTCTGCAAACAGTGAGAACCTAAGGTAATGTTGTGGGACACAGGAGTTAAAAAGCCTAGGCCCTACCCATTCCCTAATAAAGCTGGAGTTCCTAGGTAGGTACTCCCTTAATACAAAAATGCTCTCAGAGTAAACTTGTTCCCCAGCCACTTATTTTGCAAATTTGCCTGTTTTTGATCAGGATTGAGCAGAAGGTATAAATGTGTCACAGACAACATCTGTGCCAATTTGAAGCTGGATTCAAACTACTTTCATGAAATGGAAAAAAACAAACAAACAAACTCACTGCTGTCGAGTGGATTCGATTTATAGCGACCCCTCTTTGGGTTTCCGAAGCAGTATCTCTACAAAAGTAGATTGCCCAGTCTTCCTTCTGAGGAGTAGCTGGTGGGTTTGAACTGCCAGCCTCCTGGTTTGCAGTCAAATGCCTTAGGCACTATGCCACCAGAGCTTCCTTTTTAAGGACTAGAAAACCTATTACTCTCCATGAATTTTTGAGAAAATGTACATTCTCTTTGAGGGAATCTGTTTTGATGTTCAAAGAATTCCCGAAATAAAATTGAAGGAAAATGCATAGTTCTTAGTAAAAAAAAAAAAAAAAACACCACTGAACAAACAAGGAAACAATGCACTATGAGTAGAATCAGTAGAAATAGACTTTCAGGGGCACAGAAAAGAAAATAACTATGATTTTAAAAAAACAAAAGACAAACTTGAAAACTTTCATTCATTTCCTGAGTTTGTATAGTGAATTTGAATAGCAAGAGATTCTGCATTATTGAAATGGTTTTGGTTGATGCATTTTGAATATCAAGTAGTAAGAGTTCAGATAATGAGGAATGAACTGGGAAACAAAATTTTGAGTGTATTTAACTCTGGAGACTCAAGTAGTTTTTTTTTTTTTTTTTCAGATAGCAAAAGAGAGTCTTAAGTGCTGAGATCATGAAACTTAAAAGAGCAGGTAGATTTGAAAAACCAGCAAATAAATATTTTAGAAGTGAAAACTTTTTAAAATGAAATCAGGAACACACAGAGACATGTGGGGCACAGAAAACTACTTTTGCTCTTTAGGCATTTGCTGAAGCTGACAATAAATGAGGCGCAATTTGTATGGAGTAGTACAGTGGATAAAAAAACTCCAGCACTGTGTTGGATTGGGTTCTCTAGAGAAACACAAAAACCAGCAAAGTATATATATATATTTATAGAGAGAGAGAGAGAGAAATTTATCTTAGATAAATGGCTCACAAGCGTGTAGAAGCCGACAAGTTCAAGCTGAAAAGTTCGTCTCTGGAGGGGGATGGGGCCCAGAGCCGTCTGGCTTTCGCACGC
>NW_006921885.1:2121350-2137436 GCF_000298275.1 Orycteropus afer afer | reverse complement strand
CCAGCTTGTCCCTGGGATAGCATTGCAGGTAGGCCACACCCCTGGGGAAACTCCCCTTGGGCAGACCGGCCGCTTAGAACTCAGTCATGTGATCCATCATGGGAACCACCACTCACAACTGGAGTCCAGCCAAGTTGACACATCTTCACCTATCACAAGCACCCACCCAAGGTGGTGAGTAGTAGTATTAGTGCTATGTACTACATATTTCCAGCTCTTCTGCCTTTTAGACACATGATGGGATTGCTCTTCCTTGTTCCTTGAAAATTAGGCATGGCTATGTGACTTGGCTAATGCAGTTGTAAGTAAGTATAAGTAATGCATCATTTCTGGGTGGACTCTTTGAAGATCTAGTTCATGAATTAACAGATTTGCTTTCCCCTCCCTGCACAGCAGTTATTGAAAAACAGTAATGGATACTCCTTCAGCCTGAAACACTGAGTGAGGATAACATAGCACCCCTATTTGATCTATAATGGCCATGTAACACAATGAAGAAATAAACCTTTATTGTTTTACATATCTGAGTGATCAGGGAGACTGATAAAATAGATAATCCCATAAAACTGGAACCAAAAAAGACTAAAGCCTGAATCATTGTAGACCAGAGATCTACAAATCATCATCCACTCTCGCCACATTCAGAGAGGATACGAGAAAGCACCTCTGGAGAGCTGTCACCATAAGCTGGCCTTCCTGACAATTTGTTGTCCAAATTTGTATCATGTGGATGGTCCAAAAACCTTAAGCTGGAGTATGTAATTTAAACAGGTTCTGGGCTGATCAAATTCTAGGCTGCTGGCAAAAGGAAACCACAGTTTGACTATAGTACTCAGAACACTCCTACCAATAATTTTCTGTGGAAAACAAGAAGCCGACTTTAAAAGATAACTAAGCACTAAGGAAACAAGGCATTGTAAGTGAGAGCTAGCAGAAACAAACATGAGAAAGGGGATCTCTTAAGACTTTAGATACTGATATTATTAGACAAAGATTATAAAAATAATTGTGCTTACTATGTTTAAATAAAACCTCGGAAACCCAAGGAGGGGTTGCTGTGAGTGCGTGTGGCATTTGACTGCTAACCCACCAGCCACTCCTTGGAAGGAAGATTGGACAATCTACTATACCTGCTTGGAAACCCAAGGAGGGGTGGCTATGAGTCAGGATCAACTCAACAGCAGTGAGTTTTTTGGGTTTTATGGGGGTTTTTATGTTCAAATAAATAAAAATGTTGTTATATGCCTTTGAGTCGGACCCTACTCATAGCAACCCCTCCTTGGGATGCCAATGCGGTATCACTACGGAAGTAGATTACCCATAATATAAAAACCAAACCTACTGCCATTGAATTGATTCCGACTCTTAGCGACCTCTGTTGGCTTTCCAAGGCTGTAAATCTTTACAGAAGCAGACCACCTCATCTTTCTTCCATGGAGCAGCTGCTGGGTCCTAACTGCCAGTCTCTTAGTTAACAGGCAAATGCCTTAACCACTATGTCACCGGGGAATGGTATTTTGTTTTATTTTATTTTTTTAAAAAAAGAAACAGACTCACTGCCATCAAGTCAACTCTGACTCATAGCTACCTCCTTTGGGTTTCTGAGGTGGTAGATCTTTACAGAAGTAGATGGCCCAGTCTTCCTTCCACAGAGTGGCTGGTGGGTTTGAACTGTCAGCCTTCTGTATAGCAGTAAAATGCCTTAGGCATTACACCACCAGCTCCTTAGAGAATAGTATAGGAAAGTACGAAAGCTAGCAGATTGATAGAGAAACAAAACAGTTGAAATAAAAATATAGGAAATACAAAACTTAATGGATGAATTTCCTACTATAATATTAGACACAAGTTCCAAGAAAATTAGTGACTTGGTGAATAGGTCAGAATGAATGATCAATAAGCAATCCAAAGAGGCAAGATGTAGAATGCTTGATAGAAAAGAGAGATGAAGGATGCAGTGACAAGTTGCAAATTTAATCAGTTTGGGAAGGATAGAAAAAAGAATGAATAGAGGCGATAATTGAAAACATTAATTGATAAGCCCCTAGAGCAAGGAAGGGGAGGGAGCAGGAGAGGCTGGGGACATCTGGAGCAGCAAGATATCCAGGTAAAAAGCGGGAGCAGGAGAGGCTAGGGACTTGCGGTGCAGCAGGATATCCAGGTAAAAAGGAGCAGGAAGCAAGACTAGGCCCCAAGCCTCCTAGAGCCAGGAAAGGGACTAAGCAACCCAGGACCACAAAGTGGCAGGTTCCAGGTAGGAATTAGGTAAGGGGAGGGCACAGAGGTTTCCAACAGCTAAGGGAGACAAACTTGTCTGTCAGTTTGTCATCCTGTGGGACTTGTACGTTCCTTTGAGGCTTGAGGCTCCACCACTGGTGTTTCACACGCCATCAGAGTTGCACATGGTATACAGGTTTCAACGCAACTTACAGACTGAGACAGACTAGGAAGAAGGAGGAGACCATCCATTTCTCAAAATTTGGCCAGAGAAAACCTTATGAATAGTAGAGAAACACTGTCTGATACATTATTGGGCAACTATATGAATAGCTCCAGAAACATTGTCCGACACAGTACAAGAAAGCAAGCCCCTTGGGTCAGAAGGCACTCAAAATAGGACTGGGAAAGAGCGGCCTCATCAGAGTAGAACCAACCTTAATGATATGGATAAAGTAAGTCTTTCAGGACCTCTGTGTGCTGACATGGCACAACACAAATTGAGGAGAAACAGCTGCAAACATCCATTAATAATTGGAACATGCAATGTAGGAAAATTGGAAGTTGTCGTAAATGGAATGGAATGCATAAAGATTGATATCCTAGGCATTAGTGAGCTGAAATGAACAGGTTTTGGCCATTTTGAATCAGACAACCATATGATCTATGTCGGGAATGACAAATTGAAGAGGAATGGCATGGCATTCATCATCACAAAGGATGTTTCAGGATGTGTCCTGAAGTCAATGCTGTCAGTGATAGGATAATATCCTACAAGGAAGACCCATTAATACAACTATTATTCAGATTTACACATCAGCCACCAAAGCCGAAGATGAGGAAATTGAAGATTTTTATCAACTTCTGCAGTCTGAAATTGACCGACCATGCAATCAGGATGTGTTGCTTATCACTGGTGACTGGAATGCAAAAGTTGGAAACAAAGAAGAATCACCAGTAGTTGGAAAATTTGGCCTTGGTGACAGAAATAATGCTGGAGATCGCATGATAGAATTTTGCAAGAACAGTGATTTATTCATTGCAAATACCTTTTTTCATCAACACAAACAGCGGTTATACACATGGACTTTTCCAGATGGAGTACACAGAAATCAGATTGACTACATCTGTGGCAAGAGGCGATGGAACCAAGTTCAATATCTTCAGCCAAAAGAAGGCCAGGAGCTGATTGTGAAACACATTATCAACTGCTCATATGCAAGTTCAACTTAAAATTGAAGACAATTAAAACAAGTCCACAAGAGCCAAAATATGATCTTGAATATATCGCTCCTGAATTTAGAGACCATCTGAAGAATAGATTTGATGCATTGAACACCACTGACCAAAAACCAGAAGAATCATGGGATGACATCAAGAGCATCATCCATGAAGAAAGCAGGAGGTTGTTAAAAATAGAAGAAAGAAAGAAACGACCAAAATGGATTTCAGAAGAGACTCTGAAACTTGCCCTTGAGCGGAGAGTAGCCAAAGCAAATGGAAGAAATGGCAAGATAAAAGAGCTGAGCGGAAGATTTCAAAGAGCAGCTGGAGCAGACAAAGCTAATTACTATAATGAAATGTGCAAAAACCTGGAGTTAGAAAACCAAAAGGGAGGAACGTGCTCAGGATTTCTCAAGCTGAAAGAACTGAGGAAAAAATTTAAGACTCAAGTTGCAATATTGAAAGATTCTATGGGCAAAATATTGAATGATGCAGGAAGCATCAAAAGAAGATGGAAGGAGTACACAAAGTCACTATACCAAAAAAGAACTGATCGATGTTCATCCATTTTAGGAGGTGGCATATGATCAATAACCGATGGTAATAAAGGAAGAGGTCAAAGCTGCACTGAAGGAATTGGCAAAGAACAAGGCTCCAGGAATTGACGGGATACCCATTGAGATGTTTCAATACTAACGGGTGCCCCACTGGAGGCACTCACTTGGTTATGCCAAGAGATTTCAAAGACAGCTGCCTGGCCAACTGTTCTGGTTGTCTATTGCTGCTCTGATAGGAAATATACCACAAATGGCGATGGCCTTAACAAACAGGAGTTTATTCTCTTACAGTTCAGGAGGCTAAAAGTCCGAGTTCAGAGTGCTAGGCTCCAGGGGCTAGGTGAAAACCCCTCAACCTTTGAGTTCAGCTCTGCCTTTTGTGCCTGGCCCACTGGAACTCTAGAGCCTTTTCTCTACTCAGCTGCTGGCTGCTGAGGCTGACACGCCCAAAGTTGACAAGTAAAAAGTCACAGTCCTGATGTTACCAGACCACACAGCAGGCCATTACTTCAAGTCCATTGAAAGTCCCAAGGTCGGCAGAGCATGGCAGACTCTTGAACAATGACTTGGCTACATGCAGGGTTCAAGCATGCCATAAACTAGAGACCATTCCCATTCCCAAAGCTGTTTCTTATGTACAGGAAGCAGACCACGTACCCAAAGCAGCTACTCAGCTGCTTTAATACATTCCACCATGGAGTTAATTACCAGTCTTACCATGGGGAATAACTACATCCAGCTGCCCAGCCACTCAAACAGGCCTAGCCAAGTTGACACACAAATGTAACAACACACCAGCTGACTAGAAGAGATCCATGTTTGTACCCATTCCAAAGATAGGTGATCCCACAGAAGGTGAAAATTATCAAACAATATTATTAATATCCCGTGCAAGTAAAATCTTACTGAGGATGATTCAAAAATGGTTGCAGCAGTATATTGACAGAGAACTTCCAGAAATGCAAGCTGGATTCAGAAGAGGATGTGGAATGAGGGATATCATTGCTGGTGTCAGATAGATCTTGGCTCAAAGCAAAGAATACCAGAAAGATGTTTATTTGTGTTTTGTTGACTATGCCAAAGCTTTTGATTGTGTGGGTCATAACAAATTATAGGGAACACTGAGAAGAATGGAATTCCAGAACACTTAATTGTGCTCATGAGGAATCTGTGCATAGATCAGGAGGCTGTCATTTGAACAGAACAAGGTAACACTGCATGGTTTGAAATCAAGAAGGGAGTGCATCAGGGTTGTATCCTTTCACCATACTTATTCAATCTGTATGCTGAGTAAATAATCTGAGACAATGAACTATATGAAAAAGAACGTGGCATCAGGATTGGAGGAAGGCTCATTAACAACCTGTGATACACTGACAAAACAACTTTGCTTGCTGAAAGTGCAGATGACTTGAAGCACCGATGAAGACTGAAGAAAACAGTCTGCAGTATGGATTGCATCTCAATATAAAGAAAACAAAAATCCTCACAACTGGACCTATAAGCAGTGCCAAAAAGACAAGGAGGCCACATCTCCTGACCTCCTCTAACCCCACAAGAGGAAGACAGAATCACCATCAATAGCCCAAGGCCTATTACTGCAAGGCCAGACATGCTGCCTCCCTCCAGCCCTTTCACCAACCGTTCCTCCCAAAGCACCCACCACCTCTCTCCTGGGTTCAGTAATTCACTGAAGTGGCCACACAGAACTCACAGATTATGGGGGTTTATTAGGGAAGCACCAGGCTACAATTTGAGTTCAGGAAAACCGCTCAGTCTCTCTCCCAGCCCAAGACATATGGCTAGACAAGCCATACCAGGTAATTTACTACACCGCAAGCAGCATCACAATAAATAGAGAAAAGATTAAAGTTGTCAGAGACTTCACATTGCTTGGTTCTACGATGGATGCCAATGGAGACAGCAGTCAGGACATCAGAGGACATATAACAATGGGCACCTTGGCTGCAAAGACCTCTTTCAAGTGCTAAAGAGCAAAAATGTCTCCTTGAGTACTGAGGTGCACCTGACAGAGGCCATGGTACTTTCATTTACCTCATACGCATGTTAGAGCTGGACAGTAAATAAGGAAGACCGAAGAAGAGTTGACGCTTTTGCGTTGTGCTGGTGAAGAATGCTGAAAGTACCATAGACTTCTAAAAGATCTAACAAATCTGTCCTGGAAGAAGTACAGCCGGAATGCTTCTTGAAAGCGAGAATGACCAGACTTCGTCTCACCTACTTTGATCATCTTGTCAGAAGAGACCATTCCCTGGAGAAGCATGTCATGCATGCTTGGTAAGGTGGAGGGAGGGTCGACGAAAGAGGGGAAAGCCCTCAACGAGATGGATTGACACAGTGTCTGCAGCAATGGGCTCAAGTATAACAAGGATTGTGGAGTTGATGCGGGACCAGGCGGTGTTTCATTCAGCTTTACATAGGATCGCTATGAGTTGGAGACGACTCGACGGCACCTAACAACAGCAACAACAGTATTAACTGTTCTTCCTTGTATGCGTATGGATATTGTTCTGTCACTGACAACATTATACTTCAGGATAGATCTTGAAACATTCTTTGTTATGATGACTGTCACACCAGTATAAGTGATATAATTCACAATAAAGTAGATGAGGAATCAAAGATAGTTAAAGGACAATGATTTAGTAAATATGGAGCACAGGAATTTTCTCTAAATGGCCCAGAGTAATGGGATGGTATCTAGAAGCCAAGTGTGAAGATTTTCCCAGGTTCTGGGGAAGAGATTTCCAATCCTGATTTGTCACTGCGTTACAGTTTTGTATCTCTGGTAGTCTTGTTACCATCCCTTCTTTGTTCCCTATTAACAACTAGATGTAGGATAAAGTATTTCATTGTTCTGCCGCTAGTACCATCATCCAGGCAGAAAACTTTGTTGCTAATGTCTGTATCTCATCACCAAATCAGAGTAATTTTTTTCCTTCAAGAAATTGCACATAAATCTGTCCCTCTTGTTTTTATTGTTGTCATATCTTTATTAACAGGTACTTGCTGTTTGACTTTTGATAATATTAAGTGATACATTTTTATTACAGTAAAAAATGAGGTACTTGACTGTCTCAACTGAATCTGATATAAAATAACTTAAGGGAGCAAAAAAAATACCTTAAAGGTATATTGGGAAAAGCTTAAGAAAAAGCATTTGTTGCAGACATCTCTTGATGTAAAGATGGTAATACACCCATGCTTCAAATAGTATTGCAGATATTTCTAGTTACCACATCAACTGGCAAAAAAGCAAGCACTTAAGTAAGGCTTTGTTCACCTTCGATCTTTGTATTCATTTCTTACTGCAGGAATTTCATATTCATTTTTTCTTGTTGAACGAGTAGCTAGGTTACAGTTGAGATAAACCAACATTTTCTCCGTCTTGCCCTACCCAGCCTCTAGAGCTTAGCCTCAGCTGGTAGATCAGCTGCTTTTCACTCTTAACTTGTGGTTTAAGGCTTTCTGGGTATCTTTCTGCATTAGTAATTGAAGTTGTGGAGGTGCCAGTGTTGAAATGACTATTTATGCTGGGTGTTAACATTTCTTTCTTTATGTCTTGCATTGCCATTCTCTCTAGGCTGTCTTTGTTGATTAAAGTAACAAATTGTGACTTAAGCCCTCGTTTTGCCCCACTTGTCTACCTTTTGAATCACAGCCTGGTTGTCAGTACACTCTGCCCCTCCTCCCTGCTGAAACCAAACAAACCCACTGCCATCAAGTCAGTTCTGACTCATAGCAACCCCCATTGGGTTTCCAAGGTTTTAAATCTTGACAGAAGTAGGTTGCTTGCCTCATCTTCCTCCCTTGGAGCATCTGGTGGGTTTAAAAGTTGACCTCCTCATTAGCAGCCAAATGCCTTACCTACTATACCACCAAAGCTCCTTCCTCCCTGCCCAAGAACATTCGAATACTGTCGGAGATGCTGAACAGTAGAAATGTTGGGTCTCACCTTGTGGAACATCACATGCTTTTCAAGTTCTCATTGTTGGCGTAATTTTGTAGGCGACTGCATGGAGACCCCTCTCTATATGTATAATTTCTTCAGCAACCTTAGCCACAGCCTCCTTTGAGAAATATATATATATATCCCTTTCTGTTTATTTACTTATGATTTTATTAACCCTGGATTTGCAATTAGCAGGTCAGAAGTAAGGATGTCACGTAGACTCCCAAGTTTGCAGCTGGTATCTGCCTATTTGGCAATCTATCTGAAGGACAGTGTCCTTTTCAACTTGTGATCTCTTAACCTAGCTCTAGGTCACTAGAGGCAGAGAGAGGGAGTGCAGTGCTGCAAGGGTGGCTGCTTAGGGTTATTCTTTATGGGATTTGAATATTTGTATTATGAATATTCATAAATACTCATGTCATTTCCTGCTTAGGGTTATTCTTTTTGGCAATCAGGTATTTAAATACATTTTCTTGGAGTCATTTCATATTGATGAAATCATATCAGTATCCTATATTGAAATACTTCACTTTTCCCAAAATCTTTGTTGTAGTAATCTTGCCCCCACTAGTGGATATTACTGTTGTGAAACTACCTAGAGAATTGAAGGTGAAATTGACTGCTGGGGCTTGATGGCAACAGTGATAGCTCCTGCCAGAATCTAATGGTATCTAGGCCTGCACCACAGTGAGCTGGCAGCCTCCAGCTGTTAGTAACTTCAGGATCTGTAGCATTAGAGCTGAGGGCTCACACTTCATGGGAAGCCACCACCCATTGACTAAGCTTGGCAGGATTACAAGAGTTTGTCCATTTTGACTCAGCCCAGGACTCCAATGGGCAGTCTTTGCTGTGGAACTCTGCTGGGTTGGCTGAGACTGTCAGATAAACATCCAGGTCTACGGCATTCTCTGTTCCATTCTATTTCCTAGACCCCTTCCTTCACAGGTTTCATATCTGCAGCATCATGGTCTGAAGGTTTTCCATGCCCAGTCCTGTTTCCTCTCCCTTTTATTGTTCACAGACATTACCCTCTGATAAATCTCTTACACTCCTAACTCTCTCTCCATACCACTAAAGGTATTCAAGTAGGAGTTGTATGACCGTTTATCATATATGCTGAAAATAAACTTCTCTGTCTCATACAATTTCATGAATTCATGGTTTTGACAAGTACCAATGTATGGCCCTATGAACATATTCATTCTCTAATCTTGAGTTTGTGGAAATCCTTGTGAGAAAGGTAGCACATTTATTTTAAAAAATAATTTAAGATTATAATATTGTATTTGACAGTGTTTAGGGATGCCGTATTTGTGACATTTTTAAATGTATTTTATTCTCATTTAGGTCGAATACATCAAGCAATGGTAACATCTTTAAATGAAGATAATGAAAGTGTAACTGTTGAATGGATAGAAAATGGAGATACAAAAGGCAAAGAGGTATGATCACTGTTTATTTCTAGTCCTGCAATCAAGAGTCAGAATAGGAAACAAAATAGAAGAGTATATCATTTTTATAGGATGCATGTACTCTCTATGATTCCCTGAACACTTTTTCAAATGATTAATAATTTTCACTGAAAGATAGATTCTTCCTATGTCTCTTATATGATTGTTAATAGTTATTAGATAATGAAAATATTAGCATGTATATGAAAATAATATTATTCTTTTAACTCAGTTCATAAAATTTTTAAGTTGTTATGCTAGTTAATTGTGTGATCCTATTGATCACTTTGTCATAAGTAATTCACATAATCAAGACCACAAAAATACTATTTTAAGAGAAATTCTTTAAATACACGTAGATTATAATTCTAGGTAATCTAGTTTGCAAGGCAGTAATCTCACTTGCAAGGTAGTACCATCATTAGGCTAACAGTTAAGAGTTACTCTGCAAATTTATTTAAAAAGTACTTAACTGTCAAATGCTCAAAATACACACTTTTTTTTTCCCCCTTAAAAAAAAAAAAAAAAAAACAGATTGACCTGGAGAGCATCTTTTCACTTAACCCTGATCTCGTACCCGATGAAGAAATTGAACCCAGTCCGGAAACACCTCCACCTCCAACATCTTCAGCCAAAGTAAACAAAATTGTAAAGGTTAGTGATGAAAATTTAGAGCAGGGTGTATGTGCATGTTGTCTGGTTAGGCTGTGAGCTATGTCAACAAAATATTCTGCTTTCTAAATCATGTGTATGAACATAAGGCAAACATTCAGTTCATATTAAGTATATTGACAGTCATTACTTAGAGATCATCAGTTGTTGGATGCCATCAAGTTGATCCTAACTCATAGCAACCCTGTCTAACATTAGAAAAGCCTTCACGGGAATTTCTTGGCGATCATCTTTACAGGAGCATATTGCTAGGTCTTTGTTCCATGAAGCCACTGAGTTAGGTTCTAACCACCAACCTTTCAGTTAGCAGTCAAGTGCTTAGTGGTTACATCACCAGAGCCTCCTTAGAAGTCATTGTTGTATGCCGTCAAGTGTATTCCAACTCACAGAGATCCTGTAGGATGGGTTAGTACTGCTCCATAGGGTTTCCTGGGGCTGTAATCTTTATGGAAGCAAACTGCCACATTTTTCTCCTGTGGAACAGCTTATGAATTTGAACCCCTGACCTTTTGGTTAGCAGCCAAGTATTAACTACTGTGTCACTAGGGCTCGTTACTACTTATAAGTGGGCTGTTTTTCATGGTCATCTTCAAAAGCTTTGGAAGATTTTCATAGGTTGACTTTCCTAGTATATCATTAGTAACCTTTGCTGCACATTAGAATTACCTGGAAAAAATTTTTTAAATACTGATTCTGAGGCCCTACCCCTTGACATTCAAGTTTATTTGATCTAAAGGGAGACAGTAGCATCAATATCCTTTTAATAGTACCCATCTGATTTAAATGTATAGTCAGAGTTGAGAATCACTACATTAGTTGATACCTTTTTTTCAGGTGAACAAATAAAATCTGGATAAATAAATAATACCAAAACCAAAAAAAAACAAACTCAGTGCCATCGAGTCATTTCCAACTCATAGTAACCCCCATTGGGTTTCTGAGACTATAAATCTTTATGGAAGTATATCTCCCCGTCTTCCTTCCACGGAGCAACTGGTGGATTTAAACCACTTATCTTCGGTTAGCAGTGAAATGCCTTATGCACTGCGCCATTTCTGCCTTGACCTATGTAGTATCTAAGTCTTTGGAAAGCCAACAAAACCTTTTTAGGATAACTGACAATGAGCATTTCATAGTATTTTGATATTTCAGTTTAGCTATGGGCTCTAAGCTGTCCAAAACTAGTGTTTTATTAACTATTCCCTGATACTCAAAACTAGTGTTTTATTAACTATTCCCTGATACTCAAAGATGAAATTTGTTACATGCTTTTGGCAGGATAGCATGGTGATTAAAAGCAGGCACTATAATGAGAATATCTGAACTTGGGGAAGTTACTTCTCTTTGCGTCAGTTTGCTCATCTATGAAACAGGAATAATAATAGTAATATCCTCATAGGTTGTGAACATTAAATTAATTATGCATGTAAAGTGCTTAGCAGTGTCTACCTCATGCTGATTCCTGAATATTGAGGGTGGGGGGAATGATGAATAGAAAAAAAAAAAGTCTCTTACATAAAGAAAGTTGAACAATAATAGCATTAGAAGTAGTAGTTCATTAGATTATTCATCGTTTTTCTTTCTCCATTCAGGTTTATATTATTGTATTTCTGCCTGCCTTAGTTAAAAGAAGCTGATGTATGTATGCATATAGAAAGAAAATATCATGGATATTTTTCCTTTTAATAGAATCGTCGGACTGTGGCTGCTATTAAGAATGACCCTCCTCCAAGAGATAATAGAGGTAAAGTAAACTTTATCTATTGACTTCTTAGTATGGCTGAAACAGGTTAAAAATAATGTTATCCTTCATGATGTCATTCTTTTAAACTTGGCTAATTTAAAGATTGGTATCTCTTTGATTTTCTAAGACAGTAATGTCAGTAATAAAATAACATTTTAAATTGTGTGTGATGAATATGAAACTATGAAATACACAGTTTTTACCCAGCTCTGGTGGCATAGTACCTAAGGCATTTATGACTCTTAACCAGAAGGCTGATAGTTCAAATCCACCAGCCACTCCTCAGAAAGAAGGCTGGCAATTACTTCCATAGAGATACCAGCTTGGAAACCCAAGGAAGGGTCGCTGTGAGTTGGAACCGACTCTGTGGCAGTGAGTTTGGGTTTTTAATTTATCTCATTTACCCAGTAATTTTGCAGATATGAAGAGTATTATGAGAAAGAAAGAAGTGGGAAAGGAGTCAGTAAATTATTTTACAAGGGTAGATTGAGTAATTGTGATATTATTAAACATAATTTTCTGGCCAACAGACTTCCAAAAAGGGCCTTGAGTAACTCTGAAGTTGAACTAAAGTTAAACAGGTATAAATTGCAATTAACTACGGTTCTTGTATTTTCAACCAGGAGATGTAAAGCATAATTAATTTTTTCTCTTCTATTTAGCAGTTCAGACTTACCCTTCCTAATAATAGTGTTTGTACATGTACATGTTGTGGTGCAATGAATTACTTGGTATGGCTTTTCTAGCCTTAGTCTTTGTAACTCTCATTGGATTAGTGGGTGGGACCACGCAAATAAGGTATATACTCTGATGTTGGGATTGGTTAGTTTTGCACAGTGGCTAAGGCATTTGACTGTTAACAGAAGGCTGGCGATTCAAACTCACTAGCCCTCTTCAGAAGGAAGGTTGGGCAATCTATATGCATAGTGATACTGCCTCGGAAACCCAAGGAGGGCTCACTATGAGTTAGATCTGACTCGATGGCAGTGAGTTTGGTTTTGTTTTTGGAGGCAGAGGGGCCTTTTCATTGTCATCAAGAGAGAAGAGTTAGAGGTGAAATAGAGTGCGTCCTTGGACCAGAGATCCCTGCACTGGACCTCCTTGGCAGAGACACATGGCAGAGAGAGATGCCTGGCAGAGACACAGCCACAGTGGAACCAAGAGGCACAAGACAGAATGGCAGGCTTACCTGGCCCACAGAGTGATGAAGATGAGTGCCTTTGGGCAGGAGGTTTGCTGGCGGAAGTGGGGTGCACCTAGGTGTACCTATCAATCAAAAACAAAACCAAACTCACTGCCATTGAGTCAGATCCGACTCATAGCGACCCCTCCTTGGGTTTCAGAGGTGGTATCACTACAGAAGCAGATTGCCCAGCCTTCCTTCCAAAGAGTGGTTTGTGGGTTTGAACTGCCAGCCTTCTGGTTAGCAGTCAGATGCCTTAGGCACTAGGCTACCATACCTCCCAGTGTACCTATCAGCAGAACTAAAAGAACTTTGTATTATAACATTTGCCCATGCAGGCCAGAGGGCAAGCTGAGAGGCCAAGGGCCAGAGAGGCCAGCCTGAGGGCACAGCAGAGAGGGAGATTATTGATCCATACCTCACACTATACACATAAACGAATTCTAAATAGATCAAAAACCTAAATGTGAAAAATAAACAATGAAATACTTAGAATAAAATATCAGGACATGCCTGCTGGGCCTAGTTTTTAAGGATGGATTATCAGGTATAGCAAAAGCACAAGCAGTAAAAGACAAAATAGGGTCAATGGGACCTCTTAAAATTTAAGAGAAAAAGAACTGTATCCTGAGCATGTTCCTCAACCTGAATTGTAGCCTATTACTTCTCTAATAAACCCCACAGTCATGAGTATTGTCTGTGAGTTCTGTGTGGCCATTGTAGCATATTACTGAATGCAGCAGAGAAGTGAGTACCGTGGGAGGGATGGTTGATGTCAGAATTGGTAAAAGGCTAGACGGTGGCAACATGTCTGGCCTCATGGGAATAAGCCTTGGGCTGCTGATGGTGATTGTGTCTACCTCTTGTGAAGTGAGGGAGCTCTGGTAGCATAGTGCCTAAGGCACTTGACTGCTAACCAGAAGGCTGGCAGTTCAAACCCACCACCCACTCAGAGGGAAGGTTGGGCCATCTACTTCCGTAGTGATACTGCCTCGGAAACCCAAGGAAGGGTCACTATGAGTCAGGTCTGACTCAGTGGTACATAACAACAACACCTTGTGAAGTTAGAGGAGGTCAGAGGATGCCACCTGTATGCCCTTTTAGCAGTACTGGAGTAGGAGGGGCATAGATATTAGAGGACAGACTAGAAGTAGTGGGGGAATCCCTTATTTTAACCACTGTTCTTTTTTGAAGTCTTTTGAAAATTTGTTTCAACTTCTATATTCCTTTTTCCACTTTTAAAACCATACATATTGGGAAATTCACTGCAGAATTTTAGCATATTTGAGGAACAAAGTGGAATTTAGAAAACAGGGAGGGTTGAAAGACTTGCAAGTTTTTACTGTGCTTCTGGATTGTGTAAAATTTTCAAAATGAGAATACGTTTAAAATGCATATTTTATACACAGTTGTACAGTTTAAGAATATTTATTTAAAATCACACTTGGCTAGCCAGAGCGATTAGGCTAGGTGGGGAAAGAAGTTACCTAAATTGAGAACAAGAAAGTAAAACTATCCCTTTCACAGATGACACAGTCTTATACATACAAAACCCCAAAGAATCTACAAAATAATTATTAGAACTAATAAATGAATTCAGCAAGGTAACAGGATACAAGATCAACACACAGAAATCAGTTAGGTTTCTATACATCAGCAATGAGCAAGTAGAAAAAGAAATTTAAGAAAACATTACCATTTACAATTACATTTTAAAAAATAAAGTAACCTGGAATAAATTTAACCAGAAAGGTGAAGGACTTGTTCATAGAAAACAAAAGAAATTAAGGAAAACCTAAATAAATTGAAGAGTATTCTACATATGTACATTTTGTTGTTGTTATGTGCCATCGAGTCAGTCCTGACTCATAGCGACCCCTTCTTGGGTTTCCAAGGCAGTATCACTACGGAAGTAGATTGCCCCATCTTCCTTCCGAGGAGTGGCTGGTGGGTTGAACCGCCAGCCTTCTGGTTTAGCAGTCAAGTGCCTTAGCCACTATGCTACCAGAGCTCCTGTATGTACATTGGAAGGCTTTATATAGTTAAGATGTCATCACTACCTAAGGCATTTTTTTAAGTTCAATGTAATCCCCATTAAAATTCCAATAACTTTTACAGAAATAGAAAAGCCAATCCTCACATTCATTTGGGAGGACAAGGGACCCAGAGTAGCTAAGCAATCTTGAAGAACAATAAAGTAGGAGAATTGACACTTCCTGATTTCAAAACATACTATATAAATGTCCATTAATTAAAACACCCTGGTACTACTGCAATAACAGGCGTATAGACCAAATGAATAGAATTTGAGAGTCTAGAAATAAATCCATATATCTATGGTCATCTTTTCAACAAGGGTGCTAAGTCCACACAGTGGACCTTCAATGATAAAGGAAGAGTTTCTTCAATAAATGGTACTGGGAAAGTGGAATTTCCACATGCAGAAGACTGAATCAGGATCCATGCCTCACACCATATACATAAACCAATTCAAAATAGATCAAAAACCTAAATGTGAAAAATAAACAATACAATACTAAGAAAATGTAGGGGCATGCCTGCTGCGCCTAGTTTTTTAGGATAGATGATCAGATACAACAAAAGCACAAGCAATAAAAGAAAATTGGATCAAAGGAACTTCTTAAAATTTAAATACTTCGGTTCATCAAAGGACTTTTTATCATAAAAGTGAAAAGAGAACCTATATATTGGGACAATATTTTCAGGAACCATTTATCACATAAAGGTCTAATATCCAAAATACATATATTTAAAAAAAAAAAAAAAAAAACCCTACAACTTAATAACAAAAACAACCTGGTTGAACAGAAAGGTCACCAAAAAAGATATTCTGATGTTCAATAAGCACATGAAAAGATGTGCAATATCATTAGCCATTGTTGTTAGATGCCATTGACTCAGCTGTGACTCATAGCAACCCTGTGTATAGCAGAATGAAGCACAGCCTGATCCTGAGCCCTCCTCAGTATCCTTGTCATTGTCCTCATTATCCTTGTCAAAGTTGTAGTCACTTTGTCAATCCATTTCATTTAGGGTCTTCCCCC
>NW_006921885.1:2116440-2120697 GCF_000298275.1 Orycteropus afer afer | reverse complement strand
GCCTAAGGCACTTTACTGCTAACCAGAAGGCTGGCAGTTCAAATCCACCAGCCACTCCTTGGAAAGAAGGTTGGGCAATCTACTTCCGTACTGACACTGCCTCGGAAACCCAAGGAGGGGTCGCTATGAGTCGGGTCCAACTTGATGGCACATAACAACAAGAACTAGGAGAGGGAAAGAGGGAGTTTTTGTTTAGTGGGCATTAAGTTAATAGGCAGTTAACTTACAGGCAGCAGTGAAGTGCTCTTGTGCATGTTGAAGTTGAAGACAAAAGAAGTCCAAAAGAGCCAAAATATGACTTTTATAATATTTATCTTGAATTTAGAGACCATCTAAAGAATAGATTTGATGCATTGAACATCAATGACTGAAAACCAGAGGAATTGTGGGATGACATCAAGAATATCATCCAGAAAGAAACAAGAGGTCATTAAAAGGATGAGAAAAGATGAAAAGACCAAAAGGGGTCAGAAGAGACTCTGAAACTTGCCCTTGAGTGGAGAGTAGCTGAAGCAAATGGTAGAAATGACAAGATAAAAGAGCTGAACAGAAGATTTCAAAGAGCAGCTCGAACAGACAAAACCAGTTACTGTAATGAAATGTGCAAAGACCTAGAGTTAGAAAACCAAAAGGGAAGAACACACTCAGCATTTCTCAAGCTGAAAGAACTGAGGAAAAAATTTAGGCCTTGAGTTTCAATATTGAAATTCTATGAGCAAAATATTGAATGATGCAGAAAGCATCGAAAGATGGAAGGAATACACAGTCACTGTACCAAAAAGAATTAGTCGATATTCACCATTTCAGAGAGTGATACATGATCAAGAACTAATGGTGTTGAAGGAAGAAGTCAAAGCTGCATTGAAGAAAATGGTGAAGAACAAGGCTCCAGGAATTGACTAAAACCCGTTGAGATCTTTAAACAAACGGATGTTGTGCTGGAGGCACCCATTTCAGTGATGCCAAGAGATTTGCAAGACAGCTACCTGGCCAACTGACTGGAGGAGACCCAGTTTTGTACCCATTCTAAAGAAAGGTGGTCCCACAGAATGTGGAAATTATTAAACAGTATCATTAATATCACATGCATTTAAAATCTTACTGAAGATAATTCAAAAACAGTTGGAGCAGTTTATTTACAGTTGCCAGAAATGCAAGCAGAATTCAAAAGAGGACATGGAACGAGGAATAGCATTGCTGATGTCAGATGGATCTTAGCTAAAAGCAAAAAATACCAGAAAGATGTTTACTTACATTTTATTGACTGTACAAAAGCATTTGATTGTGTGGATCATGACACAATTATGGGTAAAATTGAGAAGAATGGGAATTCTGGAACACTTGATTGTACGTATGAGGAACCTGTACATAGACCAGGAAGCTGTCATTCAAACAAAACAAGGGTATACTACATGCTTCAAAATCAAGAAGGGAGTGTGTCAAGGTTGTATCCTCAATAATAAGTCACCATACTTATTAAACTTGAATGCTGAACAAATAATCTGAGAAGCTGGATTATAGGAAGAACAATGTGTCATCAGGATTGGAGGAAGAATCATTAACAACCTGCAGTACGCAAATGACACACCTTTGCTTGCTGAAAGTTCAGATGACTTTAAGCACTTACTGATGAATATTAAAGACTACAGTCTGAAGTATGGATTACACTTCAATATAAAGAAAACAACTCCTCACAACTTTTCCAATAAACAACTTCACAACAAATGGAGAAAAGATTGAAGTTGTCAAGAATTTCATATTACTTGGTTCTGCAGTCGACACCATTGGGAGCAGCAGTCAAGACATCAGACAACATATTGCATTGGGAGAATCTACTGCAAAAGACCTATTTCAAGTGCTAAAGAGCAAAGATGTCTCCTTGAAGACTAAAGTGCACCTAACCCAAGCCATGGTATTTTCAATCACCTCTTAGGCATATGTGAGAGCTGGACGGTGAATAAGAAAGACTGAAGAAGAGTTGATGCTTTTGAGTTGTAGTGTTGGAGAAGAATGCTAAGAGTAGCATGGTCTGCTAAAAGGACTAACAGATCTGTCCTGGAAGAAGTGTAGCTGTAATTCTCCTTGGAAGCAAGAATGGCCAGACTTCCTCTCACCTGCTTTGCCAAAGGGACCATTCCCTGGAGAAGGATGTCATACTTGGTAAAGTGATGGGTCAGTGAAGAAGGGGAAGGCCCTCGATGAGATGGATTGATACGGTGGCTGCAGCAATGGGCTCAGGTACAGCAAGGATTGTGAAGCTGGGACAGAAGAAAGGGAGTGCTTTGTTCTGCTGTGCATAGGGTCGCTGTGAGTCAGACAACTCGACAGCACCTAACAACAAGTTTACATTAATGGTGGTATTATGTTTTTAGAAGGATAACAGGAATGGATGCACAACTTGACAAATGTAATCAGTGTCACTGCATTATTGTACATGTAGAAGTTACTGAAATGGTATATTTTTTGTAATGCATGTTTTCACCACAATGAAATTTTAAAAGTCACCCTTGGTTGTATTTTTATATAATTATTCAGATTGAGTTTTTATAGCTGAAATTATATTGGTGAAACCTAGGTTATGTATGTGTTATGTTGAAAACAACTTATATCAGTTTATTAAACAGAATTGATTATTATATATTCTGCTTATAAATACCTATATAAATAGAAAAGTTGGCAGTTTGCTAGTACCCCTTCTAAGTATCAGCGTTTCTAAGATAATCTCAGTTTCTTTTACCATGGTTCACCTTTACTGATTTTCTGTTCTGACTTAAATTTTTTTCATTCAACAGTGGTTGGTTCTGCACGTGCACGGCCTAGTCAACTTCCTGAGCAGTCTTCCTCTGCACAACAGAATGGTAGTGTTTCAGATATATCTCCAGTTCAAGCTGCAAAAAAGGAATTTGGACCCCCTTGTATGTAAATCATGTATCAAGGATTCAGTCATTCTAGGCATACATGTATTCTCTCTTGGTCATCCTTATGACTTCCCAAATGATAAACAGTCTAATTACAAACTTGAATGCTGATAATACTTTATTACTGGAAATTTTAATTTTTTTCATTTTCTATTTAGTCTGTTAATTGGGTTTTTTAATTGTACTTTTTAAAGAAAAATTTTTATTTAAATATAACATTATAACAATATTTCAGTTGTTTTGAATTTTAAATTCTGCACAGATGATAATTTATCAAATGTTATAGAAGAAATTCACATACTTCTTAATCCTTTCCCAATTATGATTCTAAACCAAGAAGAGATGACATATGTAACATATTTGTTTGAGTCATTTTTATTGGCTCTTATTTGTATGTTGTCCTGTTCTACTTTTGTTAAAGCAGCTCATACATAAAGTTCACATAGGCATGCTTTGTCACTGTGTACCTTTTTATGTGTGTTTATGGTGAAATTGGGAGCTCTGGTAGCGTAGTGCCTAAGGCACTGGACTGCTAACCAGAGGGCTGGTGGTTCAAACCCACCGGTAACTCCTCGGAAGGAAGGTGGGGCAATCTACTTCCATAGTGATACTGCCTCAGAAACCCAAGGAGGAGTCGCTATGAATCGGGTCCGACTCCATGGCACATAACAATAACAACAATATGATGAAATTAAACAAAATTTTTGTATGTAAGTACAGTAGCTTAAGAAAGAAAAATTACAGCTCATGTTTTTTTTTTTTTCCTTTCAGCACGAAGAAAATCTAATTGTGTGAAAGAAGTAGAAAAATTACAAGAAAAGCGAGAGAAAAGGAGACTGCAACAGCAAGAACTTAGAGAAAAGAGAGCCCAGGTTTGTAACGTAAAGCATGTGTTGTATTTATGTACCAAGTGAAGATTAAAATACTATGTTGGTACAGTACTGCGTTGTCAGTGAAGGCAAACATGGGTATATGGGTGGATAGATGGGTGGACAGGCTGAACTATTGGGTATGTCTATGAAATGGGGAATGTATCCAAGAACATGTATAGGGTTGGCAGACAATAGTCTTAAAAGTTTATGTGAATGATCAGAATTCACAGGTGTATAGTAGAGCTGACAAGGGGCAAGGTTGTGGTAACTGCTTGGTCACAGCCGGCTACCCAGAGGGACGGAGTAGTTGAACCTGTGGGCTTCGAACCATAGTCACAGGGGACATCAAGCTCAATTGGCATAACATACTATACAAAATACTGTTCTACCTCCTACTTTAGTGAGTAGCGACTAGGATCTTAAAAGCTAACAAGCTGCCATCTAGATGCAACGATGGGTCTCTCCTC
>NW_006921885.1:2096399-2116023 GCF_000298275.1 Orycteropus afer afer | reverse complement strand
GCATATGAGTTGAACATTTACCTGAGGTAGATACACTCCTTGGAGAGAACAAGCATGGGAGGAAGAAGGGCTGCTTATGCACAGGGAGACAGCTTGGGGCAGGAATGCATGGAGGGATGGACACTGGCAAGAGATAACTATGGGAAGGAAGTGGGAGGGGAGCTGTTGCATTGTGGTAAACTGTGGTCAATGTCATGATACCAGTGTATGTGAACTGCTGTATGGAAAGTAAATTTGCTCTGTAAATCTTCACCCAAATCACAATCAATCAGTACTATGTTGGTGAAAGTAACTTGTGAAGAAAATGTTGAGGCAGTCTTTTAAAATCTTTAATAATAGTTCCTTAAATAGGTATTGAAAAATACTATAAACTTTTCTGAAAAATAATTTAACCACAGCAGATTTTTTTGTATGTACTTTTCACATTTTAGTAGTTATGTGTTAGCCCAAAAATTTTACTGGATTTTGTATAGCAGAATTGCATATATTGTCGCATTTATGAATAATGAGCATTTGATTAGTTCTTTCATTGTTAATAAGTTCAACATATCACAATGAAGGGAGGAAATTCTAGTGTCTCAGTTTGTAGTAGATATTGATCGTTTGTGTACTTGTGAGGATGTTCATTATACTATCAATTACCTTGTTGTTGTTGTTGTTGTTATGTGCCGTCGAGTCGGCCCCGACTCATAGCGACCCCTCCTTGGGTTTCCGAGGCAGTATCACTACGGAAGTAGGATTGCCCAACCTTCCTTCCGAGGAGTGGCTGGTGGGTTTGAACCGCCAGCCGTCTGGTTAGCAGGCAAGTGTCTTAGCCACTATGCTACCAGAGCTCCTATTAATTACCTTAGTGATGATTATTTCATTATTATGTAGAAAAGCCATATATAACTATTGTCTATAAAATAAGAAAGCTTTTTATGTACAATTTTGTTCAATTCATTTTAATAGTTTTTCAAAAACAGCTTTTTATGAAGGGAAAATTATGTTTTAAGCATAACGTAGTGCCTAAGGCGCTTGACTGGTAACCAGAAGGCTGGTGATTCAAATCACCAGCCACTCCTTGGAAGGAAGGTGGGCAG
This sequence comes from Orycteropus afer afer, assembly GCF_000298275.1. Classification (NCBI taxonomy): domain Eukaryota; kingdom Metazoa; phylum Chordata; class Mammalia; order Tubulidentata; family Orycteropodidae; genus Orycteropus; species Orycteropus afer. Next base: position 2,114,941 of record NW_006921885.1, on the reverse strand, counting down.
TCTACTTCCATAGTGATACTGCCTCAGCAACCCAAGGAGGGGTCACTGTGAGTCGGGTCCAACTCGACGGCACGTAACAAGAACAACAACAAGTGTTTTCTGTAAACTAACCTGTCTCTAGTTCCTGAGAAACTTGCTTTTTAGTATAGTGATCATTCTTAAAAATGATACTAAAATAATTCAAGAAAAAGCTCCTTAAATTTTAATTATTGTGGATTTTTTATTTTAATCACCACCTATGTTTTAGTCTCATCTCTTTTCAAGTGGATAAAATCCTTATCATCATAAAATATAATTGTGTAGTATAAACATGAAGGAGCTCTGATGGTGTAGTGGTTAAGACATTTGGCTGCTAGTGGTTCCAACCTACCTGCTACTTCATAGAGGCAGTCTGCTTCTGTAAAGCTTTACAGCCTTGGAAACCCAACGGGGGATGCTATGAGTCAGAATCATTTCAATAGCAGTGCGTTTGATTTGTTTGTTTGTGTGTGAGTATAAGCTTACAAGTATAAATAACACATTTCGAAATATTCATTGTTCCTAATTTCCTCACATTTGTATCTTCCTTTTCCCAGGGAAACTGATAGCCAGTTTTTTTTTCCCCTCTTTGGAAATAACTAAAGAGAACCAAGGAAGAGATGAATATATAATATATGGTTAGAATAAGCCATAAACTGTATGAAGGCATGTAGTATGGTCTGTGGCACAGAAGGCACTCCATAAAGGTAGAGGTTTTACTTATATCCCAAATGAAAATTATATATAAAATTCTTTTGGTTAGTTAATTGCTGATTAGTATATCAGTAGTCTGTCAGATAGTCAAATTGATCAGATGTATTACTTCAGGCTTGGAGATTCTGATGCAATATTTTTAAGATATTTTTAAAAATATCTTTCTGGTTTTCATTTAAGTACCTTTTCAAAGCACAGAACCAGTGTTAAAATGTGAGATGTTAGAAAGATTCTAGTTTTGAACATGAAACCCTGTTTAACAACGCATAGCCCAACTATAGCATAATGAAAGTCACATTTTACAGTAAAATACATACTATATAATACTGTTACTATAAGATAGTCTACCATGAAGTTTTCATCCATGCTTCTTAATAAAACCAAAACCAAACTCACTGCCATTGAGTTGATTCTGACTCATAGCAACCCCCATTTGGTTTGCAAGGCTGTAAATTATTACAGAAGCAGACCACCCCATCTTTCTTCCGTAAAGTGGCTTGTGGATTCAAACCACCAGCCTTTTGGTTAGCCAAATGCCTTAACCTCTGTACCACCAGAGCTCCTTAGGCTCCTTAATAGGAGTATTTTATGGTTAGATTTCATTTAATTCCTTAAAAAATACTTTTTTTTGACTGGAGTTAGCAGTGCTAATGTAGAACTTTGAATAGGACTGTAAGTTTCCTTTTTTGTGTGTGTTCTGATCAGAGTTAATTTCACAAAGATTATTCAGTTATAGCTATATAGTTGAATTAATATGAGCATTCATACACTTGTAGTTTCTTTTAAAAGGAGCTGCGTTCTAGTGAAGGCACTCTAGTGGCATAGTGGTTAAAGCATTTGGCTGCTAACCAAAAGGTCGGCTATTTGAATATACCAGCTGCTCCACAGGAGCAAGTTGTGGTAGTCTGCTTCCGTAAAGATTTACAGCCTTAGAAACCCTATGAGGCAGTCTGCTCTGTCCAATAGCATCACTGTGGGTTAGAATTGACTCGATAGCAGTGGGTTTGGTTTGGACAACTTGTTCTCAGAAACTTTATTATAAGGGGATACTATCATATAACATAGGCCAGCTATTACTGTGGAGTCTGTATATCCTCTAACATTTTATGTAAGTTTTTGTGTTTGTACATTCACATTCTTCTCTGGAAAGATTTTTGTTTTCGACTGTTTCTCACAACAGTTACACACTCAAGTTAAAGAAACACTGAATTGGGGCTATAGGGGCCCTGATTGGATTACTGTATCTTTTTCCTGAGCCAGACCACCTTCCTCAACCCATTAAGCATGAAGGAGACTTCAGCAAACATTTGTTGAGCACTAGCCCTGTGGTAAAAGCAAGTTAGGCAAAGCCCCTGTCCTCAGAAAACTTAATCAGTCACAGTATCTCTTGCTCAGACTAACAGTTTAAATAACACCTTATTCCTGGATGTTTTTTTCTTCCCCCAGGCTGTTTATTAACCACGTTTTGTGTATTCTTCATTTTTACTGAGATTTTTAAAAATAACTCATGAGGCACAGTGTAATGAAGATAATTTGTTTAATTTCATGATATCGTTTATCAGTTACATTTTATGTAATGATAAAAATACTCCTCTGTGTTAATCTTACATTCTAAATCGGTAATTAGATGAGTATCTTTCTGAGTTCCTTGGCTGTAGTTAAAAATAGTTGTAGAGTCAGGACTGTCCTTTTCCTTTGCATCCCTAGTGTCTTAGCCCTATATATGAGACTTTTTGATGCTGAATAAATATTGAAAGGTAAATATTGTTTTGTTTTCCAAAACTAGAAATGACATCTGACCAGATTGCTCATCTGCTTAAAAATATTGAATGGTTCTATATCAACTTCAGGATTTGTTTCTAAGTCCTGAGACTGATCCAGAACCATTCAATATCTTTTAGCAAATGTGTCATACAACACCTTCTGTGATCTAGGTGGTACTGCTCTGCTTCCCGTTTTATTTTATGCTTCAGCCATGCCTCCAAGCTCCTGCCTACAATTGTAACCTCTCCCTTACCACCCTGTCCTATTGCTCCTGTTTAGCTGAGACATCTCCTTCCCTGGCTCTCTTGGCTTGGACTAGATAGTGTTACAACATAATGTGTTTTTTGAGTGTGTACTTTTCTTCTGCTCTTTACTAGTCTATAGGAGTTGTTGTTATGTGCCATCGAGTCAGTCCCGACTCATAGCGACCCCTCCTTGGGTTTCCGAGGCAGTATCACTACGGAAGTAGATTGCCCCATCTTCCTTCCGAGGAGTGGCTGGTGGGTTTGAACCGCCAGCCTTCTGGTTAGCAGTCAAGTGCCTTAGCCACTATGCTACCAGAGCTCCCAGCTATAGGAAAGTACATGCTAATCTCATTTTCTGTAGTATCTGTGGTGCCTGTCCAGTGATTCATAGTAGATGCTCAATGAAAACTTAGCAAAACATAATATAGCTCAGTAATCATCTCTGTTTTTATGATTGAGATACAGTTTCCTTTTTCTCTCTAAGGTTTTTCAGTTTAGTTAAAGGCAATAGTAGGAATGTTTATTTGTGAAAAATGGATCTCTCTTGTGCCTCTCCAATGTTCTCTTCAGGTAATAGCAAAACCATTTAACAGGATTGGTAAAATTACATTGAGGACTGGTTATTTATCCCTCTACAGATTTTCACATATTAGAAATTTTGTTATTGTACATATACTTTCTCCATTGTAGTTGGATTGTACCTCTTCTCAGAACTTGTTTCCCCTAATAAAACATGAGGGTTGATTTTTTTTTTAATATGTTAAAATGCCTTTTATCTTGTTAAATTACCAGTTGAGATGTTATGCTGTGGACTTGTGGAACCAGTATAATATTCCACCTAAATAATCAGCTTGTATCTGAAAATGACCTGAGAATGACCATTTAGGTTTTGAAATAAAAAGTGCACAGAACTGATACTTAGCACAGATGCCACCTGGTGTTTCCTGTGGGTACTTCATGCATTCTTTTTTTTTTTTTTTTAAATTATGATTAGGGTAAAAGTTTACAGAGCAAATTAATTTTCATTTCAACAGTTTATATACATTTACTTCATACATTCTTAAATATTTGTCATCTATTAATTCTAACTTCACATTAGTTGGTACAGTTGGTTAATGAAAGAAGGTTAATTGAAAATAAGCGTCAACAGTTTCAAAATTAGTTACACTTAAAGCAAATATCAGTATGCTGTATGAGAAAAATCTGACTTACATCATTTATTTCTCATGACTAGGAGAGGCTGTTTTCTATTGGTATTTGTATATTAAGCTGAATTTTCTTAGTTTTCAAGCAAAATTGTAAATTACAGTCAGCATTTAATAATTCAGAGTCTTAAAGATTACCTTGGCTTTTGATTCTTTTAAGTTCTATGTCCTGTCAATTGGGGCTTGTTTTATCATGTATTAGTTCTTTTTAGGGTGTCGGCAAGAATAGGAAAGGAACACAAATGAATCCATTTTTCTGCTTTGTTGAAACACTGGATCAGGTTTCAGGATTAAGAAAATTTTAATTTAAGAACAAAAGATTAAGAAATTGAAAGATTAATATGATTAAGTTTTTCTAAAATTCATGTTTTTGTAGAGTTCTTTGTTGGTGGTTAAGATGAATGCTATTTCTCTTGCTCTATTTTCTAGAATAATTAAGGTTTATATATAACTGATGAATTTTTAACACAGGTCAAGTGTGGTTTCAGTGAGTCTTTGGTTTGCAGTTAAAAAATGTGTTTAGATAAAAAGAATTGTGTTTTCAGTATGACAGTGACTCCTTAAATATGAACCCTGAGACTAAATTATAGTTAATACATCTTCAAATTGAATTTCAACATGGCTATGACAAATGACATACCTATTTTTTTTAATTAAGGAGCCCTGGTAGTGCAAACAGTTAAGTGCTCAGCAGCTAACCCAGAGGTTGGCAATTCAGACTCACCCAGTGGCTCTGAGGGAGAGAGACTGGCAGTCTGCATTCATGAAGATTCAAAACCAAAACCAAACCCATTGCCATTGAATTGATTCCAACTCATAGCAACCCTCTGTAGAACTGCCCCATAGGGTTTCCAAGGCAATAATGTTTATGGAAGCAGATTGCCATGTCTTTCTCCAGTAGAGTAGCTGGTGGGTTCAGTTAGCAGCCAACCACTTAACCATTGCCTAAAGATTTGTAAGGCTCCTTTTTCATAAAGATTACAGCCTAGAAAACCCTGTGGGAAGTTCTGCCCTGTTACATGGGGTCCCAGTGAGTCAGAATCAACTTGATGACACCTAACATTTTAATTTTAAAACTATGTAACATAAATACAACATACAGCATTATTATACTTATCATAAATGATAAACTCTCTCTTTTTATAGGATGTTGATGCTACAAACCCAAATTATGAAATTATGTGTATGATCAGAGACTTCAGAGGAAGTTTGGATTATCGACCATTAACAACAGCAGATCCTGTAAGGTTCTTTGTAAACCATTACTCTGGAATTTTTTATATTGCAAATAAAATCATTTATTCTAGGTATATATATATAAAAGTCTGATGCATTAAAGTCATACTGTGTTTACTTGTGTATATTTTTCCTCTTCTTATGGATGCTCATTCCCTACATTTTGAGAAGGAAATCAAGAAATTATCTACATTTATGCTTATCTCCTATCAGTTGATATGTTAGACATGTTGTGCACAGAATGTCCTTTTCAAAGCAAAGCTTCCCTGTCTTTGGAAGGATAGAGGTTTTGTTTAAGAGTGGTTGATTTTCAGAAGACCCATTTTCCTTTCTGACCCTCACTTTTACCTTGATCTCAGTTCCAAGCTTATTTTCTCTTTGGTTTGAGCTATAGAGTCCCATCATTCCAGAGAACTTTACTATTAATTGATTCGTTATTTTAAAATAAATGTTATTCTGGCTTTGAAAATGATAATTGTTGAGGGCTGCTATAGACTAGAAGTCTAGTGCTTGTTAGGTGTTCTGCTATCTTATTTCTTAACTCCTTGGAGAATGAGCATTTATTGGACAGGCAATCCTTTCGTGAGTAATTGGTACTTAGGAAAACTATAACCTGTATAACCTGTCAGACCTAGCATATACACAATGTATTGGTTAAACCAGGAGCTCTGGTGGCACAGATGGTGAAGTACTTGGTTGCTGACAGGTTGGCAGTTGGAATCTACCTACTGGCTCCACAAGAAGAAGACCTGGCAATCTGCCGTGGTAAAGATTAGAACCAAGAACCCTAGTGTTTTGTCACATGAAGTCTCTAGGAGTCGAAGTCAACTTGATGGTACCTAACAACAGTAATACTGGTTACACAAAATACATTTGTGTTAGGCAGATGTATTATATAGAATTGAAAAAAGAATTAACGGTTGTGTGCCATATATTCTATGCATCTCTATGTTTACCCTGTTACATCTGAGTGTATGGTTTAGGACCAACACTGTAAAGAACCTGATAGTAAATATTGGCTTTGTGAGTTATATGAACTCTGCCCAAATATTCAGCTTTGCCATTATAGTGCAAAAGTAGCCATATACAATATATGAGTGAAAGGATATGGCTGTGTTCCACTAAGACTTAGAAAAGCCAGGTAGTAGACTCGATTTTGCCTGTAGTCTGTAGGTTTCCCATCACTGCTTTATGATATTTAAAAAAAAAAAAAACTCACTGTCGTCGAGCAGGATCTGACTCATAGTGACCCCTCCTTGGGTTTTCAAGGCAGTATCACTACAGAAGTAGATTGCTTGCCCAACCTTCCTTCCAAGGAGTGGGTGGTGGGTTTGAACAGCTAGCTTTCTGATTAGCAGTCACATGCCTTAGGCACTACACCACCAGAGCTCCTTTGCTTTATGATAATTCTTATTAAAAGGCAGATATTGAGAAAACATATATCTTAAGAGATTTATGTATAGGAATTGGCATATTTATAAAAATGGTACAAATTATTTTGCTTAGTAATCTTTTGGGAATTATGTTGCTGTGCCTATAGTTATCTTTGCTAGTAACTTTTCCCTATACTCAACCTGAAAATATATCAGTTGGTATAAATTTTTACTTTTGTTGTATACTGGACAATCAGGTTGCATATACTTCTTGCTTATTAATTGAGATGAATAAGACAGCATCTTAAATGAAAACCTAATGCTACTAAGAATAGTAGTAATATGTCCTCTGTAAAGTTGTTTCCTAAGGTGATGACTTACCAAATAACAAAATAAACATGTCTACTTATACTCAGATTTTTTTTTAAAAAGCAGTTATGTGTGATAATTATTAAAGTTGTATGAGCTACTTTGTTTTTTAAGTTTGCTTACCATATTTGGCCCAGTGCTTAAAGCATTGGCCTACTAACCAAAAGGTCAGTGGTTTAAACCCACTAGCCACTCCATGGAAGAAAGATGTATCAGTCTCTGTAAAGATTTGCAGCCTTGGAAACTCTATGTGACAGTTCTACTCTGTCCTGTAGGGTTGTTAGGAGTCAGAATCAACTTAATGGCAGTGAATTTGGGTTTGTTTTAGTTTTATCATATTCATGTTATGTATAAATATTTAAAACCTCTGGAAAATATACTACATAATTGACTTTTCAGTGTTTTCACACTGATTGATACTCACTGAAATAAAATATTTTTTCATAGATTGATGAACATAGAATATGCGTTTGTGTAAGGAAACGACCACTCAATAAAAAAGGTATGATACATAATGAGGTCTAATAAAAGGAAAACTTTTGTCTTATTTGCAGTGTATTTTGATAATCATATAAATCACATTGGTTTGAAAGAGTTAAATACAAGTCTTTTATTTTCATTTGTACATAACCATTAAGTACTTTTCTATGGCTAGATCTATTGATTTGTTACTAGCACTGTGTGTCATTGCCATTCCTGGTTCTAGCTTCACAGAAGTCTTGATTTTTTTTTGTTGTTGTTTTTAACTTTGTTGTTGAGGTAGTTCATCTTATTGAACAGCATATCTATGAGATACTATCATTGTGTTTAAAAACAATACTTTGATCTGAATTCGTACTACTTAAAATAACTTTTGTACATTAATTCAAATGCTATAAAAATTACTGGACATTGATTTTCATTTATTCTTTTAGAAACGCAAATGAAAGATCTTGATGTAATCACAATTCCTAGTAAAGATGTTGTGATGGTACACGAACCAAAACAAAAAGTAGACTTAACAAGGTACCTAGAAAACCAAACATTTCGTTTTGATTATGCCTTTGATGACTCAGCTCCTAATGAAATGGTTTATAGGTAGGTAAATTCCTTTTGAATCAGAACTTGTTTTTATACCTTGTATTCATCACCACCATAAAATTTACATTGACCTTGGATCTCTCTCCAGAGGTATAATATTTTATTCTGAGTTAAACAAAGAAAAAAGTGTAATAAACACTGTAATGATGTTAAGATTTGTTCTCCTTAGTGCTCTAAAAACTCAGTTTTCATTAGTAATTAATTATACATATTATACACACATACACACACCATATATGTGGATAAGAAATTTCCATGTCTAGAAAATGATAGCATTTCTGTTACCTCAGAGAAGAGAGTATAGTGAGAAGAGGACTTTTATTTTTCACTTTTTATTCTTTGTACTATTAAAGAAATTTGAAATACTTGATAAAATATACCACCACATCAAGTAAAACATTCTGTAAATCTATTTGTTACTCCCTAATTTTTATCTTCTTCTAACTTTGGAATAGTTTTAGTTCATGAAATTCTTGCATGTTCATATTTGATATCCCAAATTTTTATGCCAAATTTAGATGTTGATACTTTAGTTAGCAATTGTAATTATTATAACAGTTCAGTTAAGCATCATTGTTATCTTAGAACTGTCTTTGCAGTTACTTGAATGGTCTGTTTTGTTGTCCTTCTATAACAATGACTAGAAATGATAAAATTAAAGAATTATTAAAATGCAGGCAGTCCCCAGGTTATGAATGTCCAACTTAAGGACAACTCCTGCTTGCCTTTTAATGTTATGTAAATTTACTCTCACTTTGAAACAATAGGCGCTCCAGTGGTTTAGTGGTTAAAGCATTTGGCTGTGAACTAATGATTGGTGGTTCATATTCACCAGCCACTCTGCAGGAGACAGATGAGGCAGTCTGCTTCTGTAAAAATTACATCCTAGGAAACCTTATGGGGCAATTCTCCTGTCTATAGGGAATTGATTGATGTAGTGGGGAGAGTTTGAAACTATGAAAGCAACCTCTACTCGCAATACATTCTTCATCACAATCACCTTCACTTGTTGCACATGGAGCTTTTAAATCACTGAAAAGATTTCAAGCCTTTTCTCCACTAAAGTCAGGCTAAACATGAACTGTATGCACCTGTTCTGATTAACCTATGCTGTAGGTCGTACTGGGGAGCTCTGGTGGCATAATGCCTAAGGCATTTGACAGCTAACCAGAAGGCTGGGAGTTCAAATCCACCAGCCACTCCTCAAAGGAAGGTTGGGCTATCTACTTATATAGTGGTACCACCTCGAAAACCCAAGGAGGGGCCATTATGAGTTGGAATCCACTTAATGGCAGTAAGGCATTTTCTATTTTGGGGTTTGTTGTTGTTGGTAGGTCATCCTTTCGTTTGTACTCTGGAGACTGGCTGTACTAAAAATTGAAAGTGTTAAAAACAAAATATTATGAAACCAACCTCGTAGGAGAGCTCAGTTGTAAGGAAAGAGAACAGAATTAAAGAACATGAAATGCTAGAGATATTGTGAAGAATAGGGTTTAAAAGAGAATTACAATTTTAATTGGGTGATATTTTTTACTTTCTGAGAACAGAATCCTCTCTTCTGCCTTACTATCTCTACTTCCATTCCTACATCATAAAATGTATTTGTTTGACTTCTATAAGCATTTTCAAGAAATCATTATAGAGGTGTTTTTCTGTCTACTTGCTAGTTTAGTACACATTCTATTTCACTGTGTATGTATGCTTAACTTTACCAATATTGCTTTTATCCTTTATCTCTTATCCTTAATTTTTTTGGATTGAGGACTCCATTTCTAATTCTATTTTATCAGCACTTTTCTTCTCATTTTTTTTTCTGTATTCTTTAGTTTTGCCTTATTATTTAAAAAATCAATGGCTACATAAAGTGTTCCCCTTACATTTTGTTAAAGCATGTATAAAACGTAGATTTGTTTTCTGTCATATTTTCTAGTGCTCTGTTCAATGAAGTATTTGTTGTTCCCCCTTTTTCTTTTAACTGAATCAGTGAATTACACCAATATAATTGAAAAATAATTCAAGCCATAGTATTTTTGTCATCCTTTCTCTGAATCAAAATTATCAACTCAGAACTAAGAGTCTTACAATTTATATTCTTATAAAAGTTACTGGTCCACATTAAAGCAAATCTTACTGGTTTTTCTGTTTACTTAAGTCTTACGATAATGTGTTTGTAGGTTTTTTACCCCTGTGCGTTTCTTTATTGAGATTATCACTCTGTCCTGTTTCTTATTGAAATTGTAATCCATTCTTTTTAAGAGTGAAGGGTATTGGTTTCATCATACATGTCTGTCTTATGTTGCTATAAAATTACTGTTGTTTATTAATCCTTTTTAAAATTTTTTCCTACTTCTGTGTAGGTTTCCTATTTCCTACTCAGTTAATACTAATTTTTATTTAGTTCATTACCATTGTTACCTTTGTTTATTTTAGAATTATTACTTGGAATTATGCTTTAAACATTGCTAGGATATGGTTATTAGGATCTTCCACTAACTATTGAATTAAGTTGTGTGTCACAAGACTTGGTATTAGTGTTGGTATTTGTTTAATTAAATACTGACAGCAAATTCTGACATGCGTTTAATTTTAAGGTTTACAGCCAGACCACTTGTGGAAACTATATTCGAAAGAGGAATGGCTACATGCTTTGCCTATGGGCAAACTGGAAGTGGAAAAACGCACGTAAGTGATTCATTAAAGTAACATCCTGGTATGAAGTTTTACAGTTAAGTTTTCTTCTGACTTAATTCTAAGACTTCAGTTCTTAAGACTTTTTCCTGAATAACAGCTGTTATTCTTTATTTTCTTTTTAACATACAGACTATGGGTGGTGACTTTTCAGGAAAGAACCAGGATTGTTCTAAAGGGATTTATGCATTAGCAGGTACCTGTTGCTTTTACATACACATGTTATATTTTGCAGTATGCTTACTGAATCTTACTCAGGTGGCTTTGAAATTAGACTTTTAGAAATATTGTCCAGGAATTTAAGGACAACTATAATACTATATTTACTGCACATCATATTAACTATAGGTTATCATGCTGCTTAAAATGAACCATGAGATTACACTTTTGGAGAGAAATCTTTATTATATTTGTGATAGTGTAATCTGGCACAATGTTGTAGTATTATTGTTGAACAATTGAATTGTAAAACTTTTGATTTAATATGGTTACAAAAGTAACCTTATTATGACCAGCTATAATTTTATGCTATTTAGAAGGATAAGTAGTGGCATCTTTTTTTTTTTTAATGTGAAAAAAAAAGCATCTGGACCTTACATGGAAACAACAACAAAATTACAGTGTTTTTTAGAATTAATGTTAACTTTAGTCTTTATTTTTATTATTAATATTTTCATTCTAGCCATAGATTAACTTATTCCTCTAAAAATTGAAAATTTGAATTGCTTTTTAAAAATATTCATTGTGTCTTAACTGTGTATAAAATTCTTGACAGCTCGAGATGTCTTTTTAATGCTAAAGAAGCCGAACTATAAGAAATTAGAACTTCAAGTATATGCAACCTTTTTTGAAATTTATAGTGGAAAGGTAAGTGTGAATTACTTATGTATACTGGAATATTATGTTAAAATTTATGTTAATGAGATTTTTTTTTAATGTCCTTTGAAACTTCACCTTTAATATTGAGCATTGCTACTCTAATAATTGGCATACTGTGCCAGGAATGGCAAACTGAAGAGGAATGGTTTGATGTTCATCATCACAAAGAATGTTTCAAGATCTATCCTGAAGTACAATGCTGTCAGTGATAGGATAATATCCATACTCCTATAAGGAAGGCCAGTTAATATTAACTACTACTCAAATTTACTACCAACCACCAAAACCAAAGATTAGGAAATTGAAGATTTTTTACCAACTTCTTGCAGTCTGAAGTTGACTTAACATGCAGTCAAGATGTGCTGATTATCACTGATGATTGGAATGCAAAAGTTGGAAAGAAAGAAGAATTACCAGTAGTTGGAAAATTTGGCCTTGGTGATAGAAATGACGCTGGAGAGCGCATGATAGAATTTTGCAAGACCAATGACTTATCCATTGGAAATAATCTTTTTTCAACAACAAAAATGGCAGCTATACACGTGCACTTCACCAAATGGAGCACACAGGAATCAGATTGACTATATCTGTGGCAAGAGGTGATTGAAAAGCTCAATATCTTCAGCCAAAACATGGTCAGGAGCTGATAATGGAGTAGACCATCAACTGCTCATATGTAAGTTCAACTTGACATTCAAGACAATTAAAACAAGTCCCCAAGAGCCAAAATATGACTTTGAATACATCCCTCCTGAATTTAGAGACCATCTAAAGAATAGATTTGATGCATTGAACACCAATGACTGAAAACCAGAGGAATTGTTGCATGACATCAAGAACATCATCCATGAAGAAAGCAAAAGGTCATTAAAGAGACAGGAAAGGAAGAAAAAACCAAAATGGATGTCCGAAGAGACTCTGAAACTTGCCTTTGAATGAGGAGTGGCTAAAGCAAATGGGAAAAAAATGACAAAATAAAAGAGCTGAACAGAAGATTTCAACGACCAGCTTGAGAAGACAGTTATTATAATGAAATGTGCAAAGACCTGGAGTTAGAAAACCAAAGGGGAAGAACATGCTCAGCATTTATCAAGCTGAAAGAACTGAAGAAAAAATTCAAGCTTCGAGTTGGAATACTCAAAGAATCTGTGGGCAAAGTATTGAATGATGCAGGAAACATCAAAAGAAAATGGAAGAAATACACAGAAGCACTGTCCCAAAGAGAATTGGTTGATCTTCATCCATTTCAGGAGGTGGCATATGATCAAGAACCAATGGTATTAAAGGAAGAAGCTGAAGCTGCAGTGAAGGAAGTGGCAAAAAACAAGGTTCCAGTAATTGAGATGTTTCAACAAACAGATGCCGCGCTGAGACACTCACTCGGCTTTGTCAGGAGATTTGGAAGACAGCTACCTGGCCAACAGACTGGAGCAGATCCATATTTGTACCCATTCCAAAGAAAAGTGATCCCACAGAATGTGGAAATTATCAAATAATATCATTAATATAACAGCTAGTAAAATCTTGCTGAAGATAATTCAAAAATGGTTGCAGCAGTATATTGACAGGGAACTTCCAGAAATGCAAGCTGGATTCAGAAGAGGACGTGAAACAAGGGTTATCATTGCTGAGTCAGATGGATCTTGGCTCAGAGCAGAGAATACCAGAAAGATGTTTACTTGTGTTTTATTGACCATGCAAAACCATTCAATTGTGTAGATCATAACAAACTGTGGATAACATTGAGAAGAACGGGAATTCCAGAACACTTAATTGTGCTCATGAGGAACCTGTATATAGACCAGCAGGCTGTCCTTTGAACAGAACAAGGGGACACTGCATAGTTTAAAATCAAGAAGGGAGTGTGTCAGGGTTGTATCCTTTCACCGTACTTACTCAATCTGTATGCTGAGCAAATAATGCAAGAAGCTGGACTGTATGAAGAACCATGTGGCATCACGATTGGAGGAAGGCTCATTGACAGCCTGTGAAATGGTGACAGTGCAACTTTGCTTGCTGAGAGTGAGGATGACTTGAAACACTTACTGATGAAGGTTGAAGACTACAATCTGCAGTATGGATTACACCTCAATATAAAGAAAAGAAAAATCCTCACAACTGGACAAATAAACAGCATCACGGTAAATGAAGAAAAGATTGAAGTTGTCAAAGACTTCGTATTACTTGGTTCTACAGTCAGTGCTAGTGGAAGGAGCAGTCAGGATATAGGAATATATATATATATAGGACTTGGCAAATCTGCTGCAAAGAACCTCTTTCAAGTGCTAAAGAACAAAGATAACTCCTTGAGGACTAAGGTGCACCTGATACAAGCCATGATATTTTCAGTCGCCTCATATGCATGTGAGAGGTGGACAATGAATAAGGAAGACTGAAGAAGAGTCAATGCTTTTGAATTGTGCTGGTGAAGAATGCTGAAAATACCATGGACTGCTAAAAGAACTAAGAAATCTGTCCTGGAAGAAGTGAAGCGGGAGTGCTCCTTGAAATCGAGAATGGCCAGACCTTGTCTCCCCTACTTTGGTCATGTTGTATGAAGAGACCATTCCCTGGAGAAGGGTATTATGCTTGCTAAAGTGGAAGGTCAGTGAAAGAAGGGAAGGCCCTCAACAAATGGCTACAATGATGGGCTCAGGTACAGTAGGAATGTGGAGCTGGCACAGGACTGGACAGTGTTTCCCTTCTGCTGTACATAGGGTTGCTGAGTCGAAGATGACTCAACAGCACCTAACAGCAACAACAACTCTAATAGTGGTTTGAAATGTTCAGATTTTGACTCATTTTTATTGAACTGATTCTTACTTTCTTAAGAACTAATTTTTTAATAATTTTAATAATAATTGTTTCTTGTAGGTGTTTGACTTGCTAAATAGGAAAACAAAATTAAGAGTGCTAGAAGATGGAAAACAGCAGGTTCAAGTGGTGGGATTACAGGAACGCGAAGTTAAATGTGTTGAAGATGTACTTAAACTCATTGATATAGGCAACAGTTGCAGGTAAATTTTTCATTTTAATTAAGAAAGAGAAACTTAATTTCCTGATCACTTTTAGATACTTTGATAATTGTATAGCAACCAAGTAAATGTTAGTCAATGCATTTTGGAAGTAAAAATGTTTGTTCATAGAAACTTACATTGTTTCATGTAACTGTTGAGTGACATCTGTTAAATTGATACCATGCTACGAATTTAAAGTGGTGCTAACTCAAAATATTTTTTTGTATTTAAATAATGAAAAAATAATGTTTTTTTTAAATGAAAATACAGTCTTCCCTCGGTATCTGTAGAGAATTGCTTCCAGAACCCCTGTGGATACCAAAATCCACATATAAAATGAAATAATATCGCATATAATCTATGCACATATTTCCATATATGTTAAATCATCTCTAGACTACTTATAATGCCTAATAGAGTATAAGTGCTATGTAAATAGTGCTCTGTGCTCTCCCCTACTTTTTGAGGGATTACTTCAACTATTTAATTGCATTCCCCCTCCAAATATTTTTGAACCATGGTTGGTTGAATCCATGGATATGAAACCCACAGATAAAGAGGGCTGACAATGTGAATACATACATTGAAGTTATTAAACATCATAATTTCCTTAATCACATTATAGAACATCCGGTCAAACATCTGCAAATGCACATTCATCTCGGAGCCATGCAGTATTTCAAATTATTCTTAGAAGGAAAGGAAAACTCCATGGCAAATTTTCTCTCATTGATTTGGCTGGAAATGAAAGAGGAGCTGATACTTCGAGTGCAGACAGGCAAACTAGGCTTGAAGGTGCTGAAATTAATAAAAGCCTTTTAGCACTCAAGGTAAATAAAATATTTTACTGTGAAAAGTCATTGTCTTTTACTGTAATATTGTTTATTTAGCCACAAAATGAAAATACTTGTCTAATAAGTAAGAGAGGTTACCAAAATTTAGTTGTTTATATTTAGTGATAGATTTATTATATTGTACCCAATATTTTTCTTTGCATGCATTATTCATTTATTTTAGGGTAGGGTAGGTAAAGGGGTATGTGGGTTGAAGGGGTGCTGAGGAAGATTCCAAAGGTCCTTAGTTAGTCATATTTTCTCATAGAAATGTGGGATAGCTTAAAAAAAGTTAGGCCAGTCTATTATGTTTCTTTCTTAACTAGAAAACTAAAGGTTGGAAACCAAAAACCAAAACCAAACCCACTGCCATCAAGTCAGATCCAACTCATAGCGAGCCCTCCTTGAGTTTCCGAGGCAGTATCACTATGAAAGTAGATTGCCCAACCTTCCTTCCAAGGAGTGGCCGGTGGGTTTGAACCACCAGCCTTCTGGTGAGCAGTTAAGTGCATTAGGTGCTATGCCACCAGAGTTCCTAAAGGTTGGAAGCCCTACAATAAAGTATTTTGTGCTTTTTCTTTTGAATTGCCACTTTTAAAGCTTAACATTTTAGTTATCTTATTGACTGACCCCTCTAAATACTAGTCATAGTCTCCATAAGCAGCTTTTGGAGTGATGAACTAGATTTATTTTGTTTGTTTGTTTGGGTTTTAGTTTCATTTTCTTGAGTTAAGGCTTAGGGGAACATCTTTAATATGCTGTAAAACTTAAAATTTCAGAGATGATCAACTTTTAAATGTTAAGAGTTGTATAAGAAACCTTTAAAAATGTATTAGTTAAAATTGCTCTTCATAAAAAGCTTAATCTGTGAAACTTAACTTTCTTCATTTTCAGGAGTGCATCAGAGCCTTAGGTAGAAATAAACCTCACACTCCTTTCCGAGCAAGTAAACTCACTCAGGTGTTAAGAGATTCATTCATAGGTGAAAACTCTCGTACCTGCATGGTAAGTTAGTTTTTATTTTGTTTGTTTTGTTTTATCCCAAAGGAATAACTGTGTACAGTATTCATGGGGAAGTTATGACATATATTGACATCATTTTAATCTTCTATTTAAGAGATACATTGATGTTATATTACAGCTATAATGCATTTAGCTGATTACAATATCTGGGTCGTCTTGAGGATTAGTTTCCATTGATTGCCTTTTTTCTTGAGTATGAGGTACACTTTCTGTGTCCATATATATATAATCTAGTAATTTTGGATATTATGAATGAATACCTTCTAGAAACTCTGGATTCTGTAATGTTCTTGTGAAGATAATTGATTTTTTTTATTGTGTTTTCTTTTAGCAGGCTGCTAACTTAGCTAAACTTACTTCCCCTGCTGTAGGCTGCAATTGAAATCTCCGTTTAAATTCTTTTAGACTTAGCTATGTTGCTTGGAGTCTGTTACGTGCATGCCTAGTTCAGGGATCAGCCAGAGATTTGGGCAATTAATAGGTAATATGTGGAATTTGAGTTTCCCCTTTTGTGGTTCTCTCCTTCCTGGACTTTTCCCTTCACCTTCAGCTGCTGTAGTTGTCTCCTTTCCCCTTCCTTCACCACTCTGTTCTTTGGTTTCTTAACCTATATGACCTCAAGTTTCTAATCAAGTTTTTGTTGTTGATTTGCCCTCAGGCAAAATGCTGCAAAAAATTAATAAGGGGGGAATGGTCAGTCAATCAATCTATGCTCTTCCTTCTTCTAGGTGTTGACCTCCTCCATTTCTTGCCAGAATTTGATCATTTTCTGGTAGCTTCAGAGAGTTGTTTACATTTTAACTAGAGTTTATAATTATTATCTAATCATTACTATGGAATAGTGAATTATCTTGGAGTTCAGATATCATTAATCTTTACTTTTAGATATCAGTGTTAAGATTCAACATAAATGAACTATTTCAGTATTATTGTTTTGATTATTTATAACATTTTCTTTACCTTTGCATTTTTTTCTCATAGATTGCCACAATCTCTCCAGGGATGGCATCTTGTGAAAATACTCTTAATACATTAAGATACGCAAATAGGTATGAGAGATGGTTCTCCATTCTGAAATTTGAAGCTAATAGAGTCATGTAGAGAATAATTTAAATGTGATAAGCCAAATCTACATTGGTCTGTTAATTTTCAAATTTTTTTTTTTTTTCAAATTGTGATTTGGGTGAAAGTTTACAGAACAAATTCACTTTCTATACAGCAGCTCACATACACGTTGTCTCATGACATTGACTACAATTTAACACAATGCAGCAACTCCCCACCCACTTCCTCCCCATAGTCATCTCTTCCCTGTGCCCTTCCCTCCCATGTACTCCTGCCTCCTGAGCTGTCTCCCTGTGCATACACAGCTCTTCTATTCTCCCATGATTGTTCTCTCCAAGGAGTGTATCTACCTAGTGTAAATTTTCAACTTATATGCCTGTCTTTTGTTTGACTGGAAGCCACAGGAGTGGATTCAATTCCAGACCTGAACGGCAGCTAGGGGCCATGGTCTCAGGGCTTCCATCAGGCCCTATCAGACTAGCAAACCTGGTCCTCCAAAAAGTTTTTTGTGTTATTTGTTAAGATGATATTTGGAATCATTTTGTCAAGTTCTGAAAATGTTTGGCAGTGTATTATATAGCTTGGGAAGGGATTGATACATTTAGTAGAATAGGTCTTTCTGTCCTAGAAAATGAAATTTTTTTCTATTGCACAAAGCTATATTTCAAAATACTGTATTACATTTAAATCATGTAAATTCTATTAAGATTTTTATATAAGTGGATTCATTTGTGACTTGAACTTAGAGATAAAATTCTTCTTTGTAATCCATTTTTAGTGTGAACATTCTCTTAATTTTATTGAATACAAATATTCTTCCTATTTATTTTAATCATTATGGAATTTTTATCTTTAGCCTTTTTTCAAAATGTATACATACAAAAAAGTATCCAAGAATGTGTGAATAGTTTAATGAATACTTATAAAGTGAAAACTCGGGTTGACAGACAGTGGTCCTATAAGTTTATGTGAATGATCAGAATTCCCAGGTGTATAGTAGAGCTGACAAGGGGCAAGGTTGTGGTCACTGATT